>NW_005871050.1:23845170-23904425 GCF_000147115.1 Myotis lucifugus | reverse complement strand
GTTCTATTGGAAAGAGCCCACTCCTCCCCCAGACAACTAGCAAAACTGCTTTGATTTAATCATTCAGTGAAGAGAATTATCTCCCCAGCTCTTCACCAGTTTATTGTATGCAACTTTTGTTCCTACATCTGTCGCTTGGACCTGATTCACATGCTGAACCCAAGGCAGACAGAATTTAACTTGCTCGTTGCCAAAGGAGTGGAAGATCAACATGATTCAATTTAGGTGTTTCAACAAGTATTTCTGTACAGCTGCTCTGTGCCCAGTTCTGTGTGGCACATGGAGAGAAGTTTACAAGAGAGACTGACAGTTATTTTGGCTTGCAGGAGCTCATTGAGAGACCAGCCAAACCCACATAAAACGAGTAACAAGACAATGTTAGTGTTCAGACACCTCACAAGCAGTACAGATTGTAAAAGTGTCAGGTTTCCAGATGGTTGGCTCTCACAGACTGATGAAGGCCACTCCCCTCCAAGTAAAAATATTTTGTCAGTAAGGACATAAAAAAGACATGCTCCTTGTACCTCCTGTTAAAGATCAGAATACATTTTAGTCATGCAAACTGGGTCCACTTAACATTAGGAAAAGCTCATTACTTTGATATGAGGCACCCTAATCTAGGAACTCAGGGCATTCAGAGATGGGACAAATCAGCAGGCACTAGAGTCAGCAGGAAAAGCTGCAGAGAATCATTAAATCAGTGAACCTCACTTCCTCTGGAAGCCTTTCCTGATGGCCACAGCTAGAGGAGATCCCTCCTGCCTGAGCCCAGACCACTTTGCTTCTTCTTTGTGGTACCTTTTAGAGCCTGTCTTGTGTTACACTAACTTGCATGTAGAACCCATGACTTGGCCTTCTTACAACAGTAAGCTTCTGAAAGGGAAGAACAATTTTGTATGTTGTATGCCATTTTATCCCTCAAAGGGCTTTGTGGGAATTACCTGTATTTGTTAAAGTGAGAAATTTCTCCTGTCTGCATCTCTGCTAAAAACTTTAGACATGAATGTTCAACTTCCCAGGGGCATTTCAAACACATAACTCAAATAGATCTCTTTCCCCAGAAAAGCCCCCAAGACACACACACACACACACACACACACACACACACACACACGCACACACACACGCACACACGTGAAGGATTTTTTTCACCTTGCATTTTGTGTGCCTTCAAAGTGTGTCTCTAGTACTAGTCATAATAGTCACAGATTAAATGTACATAGAACTTCTTATGTTTTGGGTATTTTAAAAAGCACTTTATATGTGTTAACAAACCCAGAAAGTTGGTGCTATATTTATACCCATTGTACAGATGAGAAAACTGAAGCTCAGAAAGGGTAAATTGTAATAATAATAATAATTATTATTATCATTTGAGTTCCAACTATGTGCTCATTTCAGAGTAGTGAGGTAGGGATAGACTTCCCTGGTTATTGAGTCCCCATTCTCTGAGGAAGCAATGGATAATGAAGGAAAGTCCACTGGAAGGAGCAGAGGGTCTGGAGGTTGGAGATAGGCCCTTGAGAAGTAATCCAGGCTGTGAGGCAGAGAAAAAGCCAGTAGCAGTGAGCTTCCAATGGCTCCATTAGGAACAGACAATGGTCAGAGGAGAAAAATATTTAACTCCCACAATCTATCCTATTTTCTGCCATGGTAGCTGTCAGCAAGAAAAATATTAGATTAGGAAAATACAAGTCAGTCCCACATTTAGTCACTTAACTGGTTGTTTTCAGATGATTTAAAATTGTTCAGTGTGTACAAAAGTGCAATACTTGAGACTGGAAATAAGATCACCTTGACATGTTTAGCATTCAGAGGTTTGTAAAGCAGTACAGGCCTGTTGTTCTGGGAAGTAATTAGCAATGGCTTATCTTTGTGTTTTCAAAAAGAGATTAGCTGATTTCAAGCTGGGGAATTTACAGCTGTAATCACTTGGTTCATTTGGAGAAAAAGAACACCTGAAATATGAGAATGAATCACGCCCCCACCTCAGGAGAAAAGGTGAGGATCTTGAAGAATAACTGAGTTCCAGGCTATGGCAGGATCTGAAATAAGAGCCTTTTTTTGTAATTTGAAAGGTTTACTGATCTTCCCAGACCTTCCTTATGCTCTCTCAGTGAATGGCTGCATGTTGGAATAGGCACAAATTTCATTGCATCACATGTCAGTTTTTTTAAAAGATAAGCTGGGTTGTATATGTGTTGTGTGTATTTAAAAAGCCAGCCAGCAGAAATGACCCGAGATAGAACCAGTTTTGTTGGTTTGTTTTGTAGTTGCCAATCAAGCAGGGCTCTGATGAGGAGAAAAAACTCAAAAAGGAAATCTGTGGCAATGCAATATTCCCTGAAGAGGCAGAAATATTCAAATGCAGTGATCTTGCTGAGCCATACTTTCATGAAGTGATTCGGCTTTTTACCACTGCAGCAGAAATTTGAGATGAAGAATAGGTTTAGGCAAGTAGTTTAGGCCCAGATTATACTTTTACATGTAGGCTCTGTCTAATGCAATTTGATACTTATCCACTCAGATCATTAATCCATGGGGATTTATTTTTTAAAAGGAGATGCTTGCTTACCCAGGGATGACTGAGACATTTTGTACTCAGCTGGCTGCTGTTTCAATTAGCTAGCAGACTTGGTTCCGGAGATGGGATAATCAATATCAATGCCAACCCAGGTGCAAACTCACAATATAAGTCAAGTGGCAATCATATCTCTAATTTAAAACTAGAGCTAAACCTCACTATTTTGAACTAAATGGAGGAAGGTGAAGATAGATGCTAAAAAATGTTTTAGAACACATATTTAAAAACTGAAAATTTTCATTTGCAAATATACACAGAAGTCGGATTTAACTAAATGTTATAGTTCTGTGTTGGAGGTGATGGATTCTGAAAGCATCTAGTGAGGCTGTTACGTCCAATGCAATGGCTTCTTTTAGCCATGAGATGGCAGCAGAGGGTGGTAGGAGCTCACTTCCTACTCCAAAGAGGGGCGTTCTAGAAGGGAAACTGGGAGATTGTATTGGAAAACTTCTCACCAGGGAGAAGCAGAAAGCACTAACCCATGGATCAAACTAATGATACATGGAACAGAGCAGGTGGGGAAATATAATGAGAGCCAAAGAGACAACTGATTCAGATGGCCTTGAGAGCTGGATGGCAGTACCAAGCCCAGTGCTGGGAGGATGCAACAGGTATGCATATCCACAGTTCCTATTAAAAAACTCTTGGGGCCAGATGTGTTTTCAACTTCTAAATTTGTCAGATTTTAGAACAATAATATGCAGTCTGTGCCATAGTTTATGTAATACCCCCAGTGGAGTTTGAGGCAGCACTCATATATTACCAAATTTAGCAAATAAAACTGCAAGGCATCCAGTTATATTCGAATTCAGATAAACAGTGAATAATGTTTTAGTATAAGTATGTCCTAAATATTGGAAGTCATACTTATACTAAAACATTATTCGTTGTGTATCTGAAATTTAAATTTAATTGGGTGTCCTGTAATTTATTTGGCAACCCTACTATAATCAAATACATCAATATTTCAGCAGCAAAACCCATGAATGCTTAGACTCAATGGGTTAAATCAAGACCATAAATTTCCTCACACCAGTTTCTCTCAGGGTTTGCCATTTTATGAGTTTTGATAGAAAATTTATTAATTTTTCTTTTGTTTTTTAGAAATTGGTAGATTTTAGAATTGTGGACCTGTAATTGTTCAATAAATAAAACAATGGAGAGATCTATGGTAAGCCTTCAGTGTATCTAATTCTTAAGGACCATGTTCCCCTCCTCCCTGTTTTGGATTACAGGATGTGTTCAGGTACTGCGGATCCTGAAGGATTGGGGTGAATGGGAGATTAAGTCAGGTATGCCCAGTAGTTTTCACATTTTTAGATGTCTTGGCTGGAAGTTTCATGACCTGCTGTGAGCTGCCCACTTCCTTTAAAATTTTCAGCATGAAATCAGAAAAAAAGTAGGTGGAGGAAACTTAACCCCTCTCTATAATAAATAACACATTTTGAAAACATATATATTGAACTCTGACTCTGGTTTGGCCTCTGATTTGTAGTGAGACTTGGGGCAAGACTTTGTGTTTGGGTCTTTATCTGTGCAGTGGTGGTTCTGCCACCTACCCTGCCTTCTTCATAGGGTTGCCATGATGATCAAATGGATCATGGGTGGCAAAATGCTTTGAAATATTCTCAAAATGGAAGATGGCATTCCTCATACATTTTTGTTAGCATAACTGTGCAATGTAGGCTGTAAGCACAAACCTATTTCTAATAAGGTAAAGTAGTAGCATGGTCTTTGTAGTCAGACAGGAAGACTTGGGAATTTAAATTTCAGCTCTACAACTTCTTGGCTGGGTGACCTTGGCAAGTTGCTTAATCTCTTTGGCTCTCAGTTTCCTCATCTGAAAAATGAGGATTATACTAGTAACCCATGCTATAGAGTCATTATGAAGATTAAGAGAGTTAATTCAGCCCCTGGCAATAAGCAAAAATATTGTCACTTTTTCATCATAAATTATTGTAAAGATTAGATGAAGAAGCAATAAATAAATGTTAGCTATTTTCATCATTATGGCTGTTATTATAAGACTAGAGGCCTGGTGCACAAAAATTTGTGCACTCGGGGGGGTCCCTCAGCCTGGCCTGTGCCCTCTTGCAGTCTGGGACCCCTCGGAAGATGTCCACCTGCTGGCTTAGGCCTGCTCCCCAGGGGATTAGGCCTAAGCTGGCAGTCAGACATTCCTCTGGCATCACGGGAGCCCTCGGGACATGTCCACTTGCCAGCGGGGACCAGGCCTAAGCTGCAGTCGGATATCCTTAGCTCTGCTGAGGAGGCGGGAGAGGCTCCACCACCACCACTGTGCTGGCAGCCGTCAGCCTGGCTTGTGGCTGAGCAGAGCTGCCCCTGTGGGAGCACACTGATCACCAGGGGCAGCTCCTGCATTGAGCGTCTGCCCCCTGGTGGTCAGTGTTTGTCATAGTGACCAGTCATTCCCAGTCGTTCTGCTGTTAGAGTCAATTTGCATATTAACCTTTTATTATATAGGATGGAAAATTGTTGCTTCTTGGATAGACAGTCTTGAAATGACTATGTACATGACTTGACACAGATCTCACCTAGAAAATTTGCACACATCAGCACTGCTTCCATTTTCAATTCCTCTGAATGTTCTAAGGGTGCATTAAAGAGGTACATTCAATTGGAAACAGTACCATCCTGATTGTACAGTCAGATCCTATAAATAACTCTAACAAATCCCAGAATGAAAAAGCAGATTATTATGCAAGACACATTTTAGAGGAAGAGAGGCAACTTGGTAGATAGAGAAAAGAAGTTTTCATTGAGAAAGATTGGCAAGTCAGGATCGCAGGAAGGATGACTTTTTCAGGGCTGGATGACAAGGAGTGGTATCTCAGGGGGTTCCTTAAAGCTGAGATAGAAGATTTTATGAGTATGATTTTAGATCAAAGCAATAAACTTCCTCAAAGTGGCTTTTACAGAATGATTTTCCAGGGGCATGACCTGGAGAGACCAGTGCAGCATGACTCTTGTGTGCTTAATGTAACATAAGAACAGGATGTTCTGCATTTTCCTGCCTACTGCAACCATCCCTCATACTCCTACACTGTCTCCTCTCTTCTCTCTCTCTCTCTCTCTCTCTCTCTCTCTCTCTCTCTCTCTCTCACCCCTCTCTGAAAACAGGGATCCTCAGTGCTTGAAGGGCTTTTAAGAAGCCACTTTCCTTCTGCTTCCAAGCAGGACCATTTTGAAGCCAATTCAATTAAGCCAGCAACATGTACTGAGCACCTACTCTGTGCTTGGGACACAGACATGACTCCAGTGGCTAGAATCCTATTCCTTAAGGAAACACCTAACAAATAATGATAAAATTATATTTCTGCTCTCCAATGATGGGGTTCCCAGGGCCTGACTAGAACTGCAATAAAATCAGGAGACTCTCTCACTAAGGACTAAAAAAGGAATGTAACCTCACAAAAGAACATGATTTATGCAGCTGAAGGGAGAATAAAATGAACCAGAATCCTGTTTCTGTATATCAAGACCATCAGGGCTCTGATGGTTTGATTTTAAAGCGAGTGGTACTATCTTAATCCCTGTCCTTCTAGGGACCAAATTTGTGATGGGTTTTTATTAATGACTTATTTACTATGTGCCAAATACTCTCTCTCGCTTCCTTTCCCTTTCTTTCTTTCTTTCTTTCTTTCTTTCTTTCTTTCTTTCTTTCTTTCTTTCTTTCTTTCTTTCTTTCTTTCTTATTCCTCACAATGACTCTATGACATAGTTATTATTGCTGTTCTGCAGATGAAGAAACTGAGACACAGAGAGACTAAAGAACTTGTAAGTGGTGAGGGCCAAGTTTTGAACCCAGGTCTATCTGAGGATACATTTGATACTCTGACCCAGGAGTCATCAGCCTACAGCCTGGGGGCCTAATCTAGTCAGTTACCTGTTTTTGTAAATAAAGTTTTATTGAAATACAGCCGTTCTCACTTGTTTAAATATTCTCTACTAGAGGCCCGGTGCACGAAATTCATTCAAGAGTAGGCCTTCCTTCCCCTGGCTGCCGGCACTGGCTTTCCTCTGGCACCCGGGAACCAGGCTTCCCTCGCAGCCCTGGCTTTATCTGGAAGGACAGAAGGACGTCTGAAAGGTTGTCCAGTCTAATTAGCATGTTATGGTTTTATTATTATAGATGTCTGTTTTTGCACCATAGTGGCAGAGCAGAGTGATTACAACAGAGAGCATATGGCCTACAAAGCCAAAAATATTTGCTATCTGACCTTTACAGAAAAAGTTTGTTGACCCCCTTCCCTACCCACTCTAAACACCATATCACACAGTCTCTGGTATGTAGATTTTAGAGATAGAGCTGAGGTCAAATTCTGGATTTCGCATTTATTAACAGTGTGCCCTTAGACACCTTAGACATGTCTCTTTACTTCCTTTGTGTCTCAGTTACACCATCTGTAAAATAGAAATAATAATATTGTCTGTTTCTTAGCCTTGTTGTGAGGATTAAATGAGATACTATGCATGAAAAGTTGTTAGCACAGTGTTTGGATGCCTGGCACATAGCAAACTCTTAAAAATGGTAGTTAAATTGTTTGGAATGGTAATGACAATGCATAGAATGTAGCTCTGTGCCTAGTACATAGTGAATGTTCAATTAAACACCAAATATTTGTGTTTATCTTATTCTTATTCTCGCTAACTTGTCTAGGGCCTTCTAATGTTGAAGAAAAGACTGAAGTTTAGGGCTGGAGGTAGGGGTGTGGGGATGAACAGGATAGAGCAGTGAACACAGTGGTTCTAGCCTAGAGAGGGGTTGACAACAGATAATTTACTCTGGAACAAGCTGCTTAATGCTTAAAGCATGAACCAGATTATAAGACCAAAGTGAGATGTGTGAGTGAGAGAAAAAGAGAGCATCCCCAATTCTGTGAGGTTTTTGTTTGTTTGTTTGTATCTTTAAAAATCCCTCTCCCTGCAGTACACTTGAATAAACTGTGATTCTATTCTTTAAAAATTTGGGAGTTTTCTTAAGGATTCCAGTGTGTGCTGACCTCCCCATTCTCCTGTAGCAACTATAGCAAAAATGATTATGTGGTATACTTTGTTCACAGTTGTGCTTGGTTGGCTTCCCTGATTAGAGTTTAAACTCCTGTAGGGCAGAAACCATAGCTTTTATCTCCCAGGTTGAGGGAGAAGGAGGGTGTTGCTGTTATTAAACAATGAAAGTGAGTGTGTTGTTGTCATGTGTTCCTGACTGGGAAGGTCCCTGATAGAGAAGGGAGAATGAATTTCAGAAGCAAAGTCTTTGGGAGACAAATTAAGTATTTTAGGGTCCTCTTAAGTGACAGAAAAAGTAAAAAAGAAAACAAAACAAAAACAAAACAAAACAAAAAAGAAAAAAAGAAAAACAACATGGCAAAAAGGCAGGACCCTAGCAGCAGGGAGCCTTCTCCTGGGTGGCTACATCTCTTAGATACCCAGGAGGAAGAGGAAGTTAACTACAATGGCAATTCCTACCATTAGAGAGGTAAACCATTGGGTTATGGCACTACCCTTTCTGATAGCCATCTTTTCCTAAAGTCTCTGAAGGTTATCCCTTCACTCCTAAGGTGAGTTCCTTCACAAACAATTCCCCACTTGCAAGTGTCTGAGAGCAGCCAGAGGATAGCTATGTTTTGCTAAGGGAGAAAGAAATGAGCTCTCTCTCCTTTAGAAAGAGCACTTGCCTTTTTCATCTGGCAGTTTTCACTTCTCATAATCTAAATTTTGAGTCTCCCTTCCCATTATTCAAATGAAATTTATATTTTCTGTCTCTGATATACACATTATTCAAGCAAATTCTCTTTTTTGCCAGTTTGTGGTGGAAAACTTCTGGCTCTTGCAACAGTGGTGATTTGGGAGGAGGGCCACAGATAAGTTAAGAACAAAGGGAGCAAATGGTCTTTCTCTGGAGCTTAGTTTATACATAATGTAACTTCCAATTGATTCTGTTTCAGAGGAATGTCAAGGCCATAACTGGTTTCTACTACCCAGAATGCCCTGGCAATGCTTCCTGGCCTTAACTGTGACTGTCACTTCTCTGAAGAAATGAGATGTTCTAAGTGACACTCTCAGATTTTCTGGCTTCTCAAAGGTATGGTGTTTGTTTTACTTTTCCCTTTCACTTACAGCTTACATTATTGCTGAGTGCATTTTAGCTAGTCATAGCAACATTTCTTAGTTATCACATTGTGTAGTCATTATGCTTAAATACCTGGGAGCCTTGGTTTAATACTGTTCTTGGGGTTCAGACTGCAATACTTCCATATTGATGAGATAACTATGTGTGTATGACCTAATTTGTGTTTTAGAATAATCAGTGTTGACTGTGGAAAATGATTGGCAAAGGGGATTGGAATGGGGTTATGAAGGGACTAGAGGCAGGGGAACTGATTAGTAGTTTATTGTAAATTTCCATGTGAGAAATGATATGGACCTGAATTAGAGCAGTGGGGGTTAAAAGGAGATGATGGTGATGGAGCTATTTTGGAGATAGAATTGACAATATTTGGCAACCAATTGCATGAAAGGTAAAGAGGAGTTGAGGCTCTCTCTGCTATTAAATGATATAGGGGAGTCAGGAGGAGGAGGACATACTAATGAGTTCATTTTAGGCATGGTGACTTACTGTCCTAGTTTGTTTGCCCTTAGGGGGATTCCAAGGACAATAAAATTTCAGTGCTAAAACTTTGAAATTCCTGGGCAAAATATGAGTTGGTCACCCTAGGTTTAGAATATGTTGCATTTGAGGTGTCTGAGGGCAGTCTCCAGCAGGTAGCTGGGCAGGTAGGAATGGTGTGTAGAAAGGATATCAGAGTCCAAGGCACAATTTGGGGACTTGCCTCTATAGAAATGATGGGTAAAACCAAAGGAGTGGGTATGATCATTAAGGGAGAATGCATAGTATAAAATTATAACTATCTCAAATCCCTTGGGAAATTATGTATCCTTGTGGATATAAATGAATGAATAAAATAATTAATAAAGAGAAAAAGGTGAGTGAGAAAAAGGCCTCAGACTGGCACACCAGTATAGGATAGCTGTGGAAAGAAACTTGAGGCTGAGCCCCAATAAATCTAAAAGGAACCAGAATAGATGATGATGTCATAAAAGTCAAGGAGGAATAAAATTTCAAAATGGTGCGGATTGAGGAATATTAATATTAAGGACAGGTGATTGACTCTGGTGATTAATATGTCATTATTCACCTACATGAGAACATTTTCTGTGGAGTCCTGAAATCAGATTGCCAGATGCTGATAAAATAAAGAACGGAAAAAAGGAAGAAAGGAAGTGTGGGCAGTGAGCATAGATTCATCTTTCTCCCAACAATAAGATGAGAAAGTGTAGTTTTTCTCCTTCAGATTACAGCTCAATATCCAACTCTTAAGTTTTTCTGAATGATTGTCATGGCTGCTGTTCTCTTTCTCAAAGTTCCTATAGCACCCAGAGGTGTAATATATATATATATATATATATATATATATATTTTTTTTTTTTTTCTAGTAGCTTTTGTGTGCTTGGTTGGTCTCCCTATTAGATTTAAGCTTCCTTAGGGCAGAGACCATGGCTTGCATTTCCCCTGGTGCCCACAAAAAAGATCTTCAAGTATGTTTGCTAGTTGTTAGGATGGGAAGAATGAAAAAATTCTCTAGGTCAGGTTTTCTCAACCTTAAACTTTTACCTTTTGGGCTGGAAACATCTTTGATTTGGGAGACTGTCCTGCGCATTGTAGGATGTTTAGTAGTATCCCTGGCCTCTACCTATTAATTAACTCCCTCTTCAGCTCCCACAATTGTGACCACTAAAACTGTTTCCAGAAACCTACTGCACGAGGTGAGCTGGACCTAGCTTGTTTATCCGTTGTCCTTCAGCATATATTCCATTGTAAAACATTGGTGTCCAGTCCATGGGCTCCAGAAAGAGGTGTATAACCTCCCTTGGTTACTTGCTGTCACTTTTGAGACCCTTAAACTCATTCCTTTCTCTGCCTCTCCCTGGAGTGAGTGAATGACTCATTACTTGAATTTAAATACAAAATACTAAAATGATGCCAACATACTTCCCTTGTGATCCTAAATATCAAAACAAAGCCAGGGAGATATCTAATTACAGCAGTGGTTTGTAATGTTTCTGGAACTGTAAGGGAAACAGTTGTTAGCTTGTTTACAAACTGCAACTAGTAGTTAATAATGCTTTTCCTTTTCAAATTATCTTTCCAATATTATATTTTAATTATGACTGTAGCCTCCTCAGAGACTGGCAAGAGGTTGGGGAAATCAAGAAAGGGGGAATATATAAAATAAAGGTACAGAAGGGCCCTAGCTGGTTTGGCTCAGTGAGTAGAGCGTCGGCCTATGGACTGACGGGTCCTGGGTTCGATTCTGGCCAAGAGCACATGCCTGGGTTGTGGGCTCGATCCCCAGTGTGGGGCGTGCCAGGAGGCAGCCAATCAATGATTCTCTCTCATCATTGATGTTTCTATCTCTCTTTCCCTCTCCCTTCCTCTCTGAAATCAATAAAAATATATTTTTTTTAAAAATAAAGGTACAGAAGGTTTCAGTGCACAGGCAGAGCAGAGAACCCAGCAGTCCTTGGTTCTCATTTTTTTTTCATGTTAAACCTGCCGTGCAGTCCTGACACTTTTTTTTTTTGACATTTTATTGATTTTTTTTACAGAGAGGAAGGGAGAAGGATAGAGAATTAGAAACATCTATGAGAGAGAAACATTGATCAGCTGCCTCCTGCACACCCCCTACTGGGGATGTGCTCGCAACCAAGGTACATGCCCTTGACCAAAATCGAACCTCGGACCCTTCAGTTCGCAGGCCAATGCTCTGTCCACTGAGCCAAACCAGTTAGGGCAGTCCTGACACTTTTATGTATCATCCCAATGGTGTCTGTGGTTCCAGGAAACACTTCTCTGTTATGGTCATGAATGAATGGATGTGGGTTAAGTTGGACATAGGGTGAAAATAAGGAAAAACTTGGATATCTTGCCCTGTTCTATTATCATTTTCCAGGCTTCTGAGGTTCTATGGTATTGCCCTGTGAATCTTCCCACTCCTCTATGGGAAAGTCCAATAAAGCATTCAGTACATTTTTGACAAGTACCTGATAAATATTCTTAACACACCAAAAAGTGATGTGAATAAAAAGAAGAAGGTTGCATAAAGCATAGCTCGTTATTCCTAGTTCTTAATGAAGCATGTTAATTTATTGAACTAAGCATTTTCCATGTATTCTCAGATTGTGGCACCACAATAAGCCCATAAAGTAGGTATTATTTGTATCCATTCTGCTTTTACAGAGAAAGAAATATGAGGCTCAGTGAGGTTAAATCATTTGCCAAGGGTATATAGCTACAGGGTGACAAAGCTGTGATCCAGACCCCAATCTGTACAATTCCAAAGTCTGTGCTTCTACCTACCATGCAAATATGATACATTCATGTAGTCTACTTTTCCTTCATTTTTTTTCAAATCAGTAAGCTATTCCATTTTCTTGAAGAACTGAGGACCAGAAAGTATAAACGACTTGCCCAGGAAGATGTTGTGGTAGTGGCAGTGACAGTAGGCGAAGGAGCTGAAGGTAAAGCTAGAAAACACATTTTCTTCCTTATATTGTGTGCTCTTTTTCTTCCTACCCCATTCTTTCCAGTTCAGAAGAGAAGACACCTCTCATTCTGGGAAATAACTAAAGAACTGAAAAAGACAGTCTGTTGTCAATTGTATGATACTGAATTTCTGAACTCTGGCAATGACAAATCAAACGAGGGGACCATTTTCTTTCCTAGTCGATGTTGGAGGTCATTAGCTATACTTAGCCTGCCAGCAGGCTTTAAGTGAAGAGGACATTGTGTCCCTGCAGGATCTTCCAGGGTAATTGAGGAGACCAAAAAACATACTACACACTTGGACCAGGCAACTGGGCTAGAGAATCTAGCTGCCATAAACACAGAGTTTTCCAGAGCATTACTAAGTAGCTTCTGAGTCATTTTGAGGAGGGGGATGGAGAAGGGACTGAAGAACAAATTGGCATCTTCCAAAATTTAACTGAATGATAGTTGGAAATTCTGAACAACCTTGGGAATTCTTTGGTCTTAAAGCAGTTTGGTTTCCAATTCTCAACGGGAATCCCCTTGTATAGTCTGGTGCAATAAACTCCCACCCATCAGTGTATCAAGTTGAATAAATCAGAGGGATGGAGCTAGTCTCTTGCTTCCAAGAAACTAAATTTTATTTTTGCTTGTTATAGGCTGGGTATATACATGCAAGAATTAGCTGTTTTATTGACAGGATGTAGACAATTAAGTATTATTTCTTACAACCCCAGGGATTACTGCAAATCCTCAGAGAATTTTGTTGCATTGGATAGTCACAAATCTTCTGGTGTTTTCACCACACCTCTCAATAATTTACTACAAAAGGATTCTCATGAAATATACATTTTAGTTTTTCCCCCCACTAAAATGGTCATAGCCCAGAGGTTTTATACTATTGTAACCTGGAGGCCTGTCACCAAATTTCCATTCCTCTCTCCCCATCAAAACCATATTCTTGCCCCACCATCTAGAAACAGGCAGAACTAAGGAGGATGGACTGTGGTGGTTGTTAGTATCTTTAGTAAAGAAATGTGAAGATTCTTAAAGTTATTTACTTTGTTTCCTGAGATTTTTAGGACCAGACATCAGTCCTGTAATGTGGTGGCACTGGAAAGCATGTAAGCATGTGGGCTCTGGAGTCAGTCAGTTCTAGATTGGAATCCCCTCTCTACTGCTTAATAGCCAGGTGATCTTCAGCAACTCTCTCTTTCCATATTCATAAAGTGAGGATAATGCTCATTTGTTAATGCTTTCTGTTTTTATGACCACATGGACATTTGCCCAGGTTTTTACCCTAATTTGTACAGCTATTTTGAGCTTTGCCCATCATCTTTGACTTTGCCTTGTGGTATCCATATAGATTGTTTTATGCTAGGTTGCAACTAATGGCTATGCAGACATTTCCTTGGTTTTATTTGTACAATGAAAACTCCATGAGGGCAAGGGCTAAGGTTATTTGAGCTTGCCATCGTATTCCAGTCCCTAGGACCTAGGGCCATTTCTGGCACATGGTAGGCAATTAATAAATATTTGTGGGATGAATGAATGCACAAACTCCCTGGTGTCCACATTAGTCTCTTTGACCTACTGCCGCATATAGCCTAATGTAAGGAGTGGTTACATCATACTGGAACAGGCCTTGTTTAAGCACTATCCTATGTGAGCAGGACCAGTGAGCAACCTTGTCCTTGATAGTACCTACAAGTTTCAGTTGGTTCATTCAGGAGTGATGCTGAATTACCCTGTACTGGAAGGGACTAGTAAAACTATATAGGCCTATTTAAGTTTAACTAAGAACTTTTTTTTTTGCTAAGGAATCCTTAAGTGTTTTTAAAAATTTATCTTTATTGTTGAAAGTATTACAGATGTCCCCTTTTTTTCTGCCACTGATCCCCTTCACCCCACTCCTGCCCCCTCCCCAGGCCTTCACCACACTATTGTCTGTGTCCATAGGTTATGCATATATGCACAGAAGTTCTTTGGGCAATCTCTTCCCTGCCCCCATCTCTGAAATACATCAGTCAGTTGCATGCTTCAATGTCTCTGGTTCTATTTTGTTCATCAGCTTGTTTCGTTCATTAGATGCCACATGAGTGAGATCATGTGATACTTGTCTTTCTCAGACTGGCTTATTTCACTTAGCATAATACTCTCCAGGTTCCTCCATGCTGTCTCAAAGCATAAGAGCTCCTTCTTTTTTTAAAATATATTTTTATTGATTTCAGAGTGCAAGGGAGAGGGAGAGAGAGATAGAAACATTAGTTATGAGAGAGAATCATTGATCAACTGCCTCCTGCATGCCCCACACTGGGGATAAAGCCAGCAATCTGGGTATGTGACATGACCAGGAATCAAACCATGACCTCCTGGTTCATAGGTCAATGCTCAACAACTGAGCCATGCCACCTGGGCAGAGATCCTTCTTTTTTACAGCTTCACAGTATTTTATTTTGTAAATATACCACAGCTTTTTATCCACTCATCTCCTGATGGGCACTTGGACTGTTTCCATATCTTAGCTATTGTAAATAATTAATTTAGAACTTGATAAGGATGACAAAAATGATTAGCTGAGCCCAAGTGAACTCTCAATAGAAATTAATCAAATATATTTTACTAAAAAGTGAACATACAGTCATGTGTCACATAATGAAGTTACAGTCAATGTTAGATTGTATATACAACAATGGTCCCATAGGATTATAATGAAGCTGAAAAATTTCAACTGCCTAGTGATATCATAGCCATCCTAATTCACATGTTTGTGGTGATGCTGGTGTAGACAAACCTGCGTGGTCAGACATATAAAAGTACAGCAATACAATCATGCACAGTATATAACACTTGATAATGGCAATAAGTGACTATGTTACTGGTTTATGTATTTACTATACTTTGAATCATTATTTTAGAGTATAGGCTTTCTACTTATAAAAAATGTTTGCTATAAAACAGTATGTTGTGTTATGCTGGCAGCAACCTCGTCATATATTTTGTGTTTATGGTGTCTCCTAATTGCATAATTTTCTCTTGTGCTTGAATTAATCTCATGGTGTTTTGTACAGTAGCATGCTGTACAGGCTTGTAGCATGGGAGCAATAAGCTATGCCATATAGCCTGGGTGAGTAGTAGGCTATATATGCCATCTAGGTTTGTGAAAGTATACTCTATGATGTTTGCACAATGATGAAATTGCCTAATGATGCATTTCTTAGAATGTATCGCTGTCATTAAAAGTTGCATGACTGTACTGGTTTGGGAGTATATATTTTTATACTAATATAGCAAGGTTTTGGGGGCCAATCTCTCACTGCTAGGATATTGATGAAACCATTAGACAGGAATTCATGGTTCATGCTCTGTGCTGCATCCATCATCCCATTCTTGAATCATCAACTAAGGACTTCAATATCCTTTAACAGCCCAAGCCAGTATTCATCAAACTGGCTACTTCCTCACATAAGGCCTGATAAAAAAAATGTGGAGAGTTCACCAAGTGCTCAGAGTTTGGCCTTGTGATGCTTTTACTCCCTTTGTTGCAATTGTAGTGTGCCAGCTATCTCTTTTCTTAACCGCTGATTGCACATTATGTGCAAAAGCTGTAGATACATCGCCTGTACTTTCTTTTATATCTGTTACAAACTTGTTACAAAATATAGGTGTCCTAGAAGGAGTGGAACAGATCAGCTTTTCTTTTGTTTGACCTAAAACAACATAAATTTATTTCCTCCCAGTTCTGAAGGTCTTAAGTCCGAAGTCAAGGTGGTGGCAGGTTTGGTTCCTTCTGGAGGCTCCGAGGAAGAATCCATTCGATGCTTTTCTCCAGCTTCTGGGGGCTACAGGTAATCCTCGGCATGCTTTGGTTTCTTGTTGCATTGCTCCACTCCTTTCCTGAGTCTTCATATCACCCTGTCCTCTGTGTATTTTCTTCTCTTCTTTTCTCAATCTTTTCTTTTTTTATGTTTCAATTACAGTTTACATTCAATATTATTTTATTTTAGTTCGAGTGTACAGCATAGTGGTTAGACAATCATATACTTTACAAAGTGGTCCCCCTGATATTTCCAGGACCCAAATGGCACTATACGTAGTTATTAAAATATTATTGACTATATTTACTATGCTGTACTTTACATCCCCCTGACTGTTTTGTAACTACTAATCTGTATTTCTCAATCCCTTCACCTTTTAAACCCAGTCCCTCAAACCCCCTCCTCTCTGACAACCATCAGTCTGTTCTGTGTGTCTGTGAATTTCTTTCTGTTTTGTTTGTTCATTTATATTGTTCTTTAGATTCTAAATAGAAGTGAAATCATATGGTATTTGTCTTTCTTTGACCAACTTATTTCACTTAGTTGGTGATCACCAGAGTGGAGGGGATTAGTAGGAAGTAGAAGAGAGTAAAGGGGTAAATAAATGGTAATGGAAAGATAAATGTTTGTATTTTCTTTGTTTATTTTGTTCCTTAGATTCCACATATAAGTGGAATCATATGGTATTTTACTTTCTATGACTGGCTTATTTCACTTAGAATAATAATCTCCAGGTCAATCCATGCTGTTGCAAAAGGTAAGATTTCTCTCTTTTTTTATGGCAAGTAGTATTCAATTGTGTAAATGTACCAGTACTTTTTTTTATCTACTGATTTACCCATGGACACTCGGGCTGCTTTTCAATCTTGGTTGTTGTAAATAGCACTGCAATCAACATAGGGGTACATATATTGTTCTGAATCAGTGTTTTTGGTTTCTGGGAATATAAAGGTTATCTAGAGTCTAAACATAGTTAAGCTCTAGCTAGAATCTATTTAAGCTCTAGCCAGTGCCAACACCTAATTAAGTTCTAGTCAGAGTGTAGTTAAGGCCTAGCTGGGACCTAAATCTTAAAAAGGCATATTCAGAGTCTAGTTTAGGGATTGCTAGGTCTAAACCTAGTGAAGACTTAGCTCAGTTAAGGCCTAGCCAGGGCTTATATGTAGGGAAGTCCTCCTCAGAATCTAATTAAAGCCTAGCCAGTGACTAAACCTAGTTAAGTCCTAGTCCCAAATGAGTTAAGGTGAAGTCAAAGCCTAAATCTAATTAAGACCTAGTCATCCAAGTTAAGGGGTAGCCAGTCCCTAAGCCTAGTTAAGATTTAGCCAAGGTAGGGCCTTGCCAGCCCAATTAAGACCTAGTTAGGGATAAATCTGAGGTAAGGCTTAATCAGCCAGTTAAAATCTAGTCAGTGCTCAATTCTAGTTAAGATCTATTTGAATCCCAGTTAAGGTCTAGCCATGGACTAAGCCTATTTAAAATCTAGCCAAAGAATAGTTAAAGCTTATCCAAGGTATAAGTATAGAGAAGACCTAATCTGAGTTTAATTAAAGCGCTGCCTGGGTCTAAGGCCTTGCCAGAGACTAAATCTAGTAAATGTTTGGTCAGACTCTAGTCCCGGCCTACCCAGGGACTAAACCTAGTTAATACCTAGTCATTGCGTAGTTAAGGCCATCTCAGTTAAGGCCTATTCAGGCCCTTGACTTTGTTAAGGACTAGTCAAGACTTGTTATGGATTACTCAAGACTAGGGTAACCAACTTATTTCCATTTGCCCAAGACTACATATTTAGCACTGAAAATTCTAGAACTTGGAAAATCCCTTGGTCCCTGGCAAACCAGAGTCTTTGGTCACTTCAGTTGAGGCCTTTAAAAAAAACACGTTTATTTGCCTTGGAATTTATAGTTTAAAAAACACATTTTCAACATTATTATTTTTTATTATTATAGCAACCATTTGAAATAGGATCATCCTCCTCCTTAAAATACAGGTGAATAAACTCAGGTTTGGAGAGAGATGCCATACAGTTAATGTCAGAGGTAGAGTTTAAATCTATGTTTAAATTCAAAAGTCGTGCTATTTTTTAAAAATCTAAAGTAAAGGGGCATCTCCCCATAATTAAAACATATAAATCATGAAAGTAGTAATTGCTTAAGGTACTATCCTATTTTGAGATCATGAAAGCAAATCACAGTGAGCTTAAGTGACCTGCCCAAAGTAAGAAAACCTTTAGACTTGAACCCAGGCTTCTCTGCCTCCAAACCGAATATTCTTCCCCTAAAAATAATTTCTTTCTTTTATCCTTCCCTAGTATCAAAACCTTAAGTACCTGTCTGTGTGGCTGAGGTTATTGATGTCTTCATGTTTCAGTAATGTTTGTGTCCATGTATTAACTGAATCCATCAAGCATTTGGTAGATTGCACCTGTGTTACACTTCTGTTTTCAGTCTGAGGTTTATTTATTGAATCTAAGCTTGCTCTTTCATTAGGGCAGTGGTTCGCAACCTTGGTTGCACATTAGAATCACCTTTCCCAGGTGATTTCTGGGCCTCATTCTGGAGGATTCTAATGTGCAGCCAATGTTGAGAACCATTGCATTAGGGGATATTTATTGAGCCTGGTCACAGAGCTGATTTTGTAGTAGAGTCAAGCCTCAACCACTTGATTTGCTGTGGTCAAAGGACAAAGGCACTGAAGACAAGACTGGTCTACTTAGTGATTCTTGGGAGGGTTACTGGATACATACTTCCTTGTTGTAATGACATTCTGAGGATGAGGGAAAGAGATCAGACACCATCTTCGCTAATACTGTGGATTCAGCTGCCAGAAGGAACTGAGGACTTGGCTTGCCTTTTCCTGGCTGTGCCATTTCTGTCGCATCCTGTGAGCTTACCAGGGGTGACAAGTGTCTCTGTTAAAAAGCATGTATGTAAATATAGCTGTATCTTCCACTATGTTATACTGAGGACAAAATAGTTGCCACCCCTGCAGAATGTAGCAGCTTCTGGATTGGATGCCAATGGTAGCAGTATGCCAAGCATGAAGTATCCTGTTCCCCCCGCCCCCTGCCAAGGAAACACCAGTTTCATCTTCAGTGGTACATTTAAAGGGACAGTCTTTGCTCTTCATGTATGGCAGTGGCAGTTGGGGGAGAGCTTTCAACATAGTCCATCAGTGACTTAGGTGGTGGCACAGTGGAAGAGGCCACTAAAATGCACTTTAGGTAGCAGATGCCTTCTTGGACTACAATTTCCCCCTTTGCTTTGTTAGGTTGCTTTGGACAATTGTGCGGTTTAATGTGTAATACAAAAGGAAGGCAGAGCTGGCTAGAAAGAAACAAATGATTTATTCTACTGAGCAGCTGGTATATTCAAATGTTGCTTTCTTTCTTAGAGAGAGCACCATTTGGGAATGGCATCATTTTCTCTGACATTCACATAGTGATTCCCCCACACAAACTCGGGTCTTTAGATGACTTTTTATGTATATATTTCCATGATCTGGAAAATTCACACATTCAACTTCAAAGCGCTGGATTAATGGCATAAGCAGGACATGCTTCTGTTCTAACAAAAAAAATCTGGAAGGCCTTTCCTTAAGGACTAGGGTTTTTCAGTAAAGTTGGAGGCTCTGGGATGAGAGCACAGAACTGAGTTCCTGTTCTACCACATTCCAGCTTCCTGACTTTGGGTAGATTGTTTTGCCTCTCTGGATGTCAACTTTCTTTTAAAAAATATATTTTTTATTAATTTCAGAGAGGAATGGAGAAGGAGAGAGAGATAGAAACATCAATGATGAGAGAGAGTCATTGATCGGCTGCCTCCTGCATGCCCCACACTGGGGTTTGAGCCTACAACCCATGCATGTGCCCTGACTGGGAATCAAACCTGAGTTGTAGGTTGGCGCTCAATCATCTAGCCACACCAGCTGGGCTGATGTAATTTTTAAAAAAATGTTAGAGATAATAAATTATGTTATTTTTAACATACCCATGTTATATGGTAATTTGGAAAAAATGTAATGTGAAAACACTTAGAAAAAACTATAAAGCACTATAAAAAGTAGAAGAAATTATCAGTCCTATTATTAAATCAACAAACATTTATAGAGTACCCACTACATACCAGACAGTATTTTTGTACTTCAACAAAATAGAGATCACTACATTCATGGAGCTTACCTTCTAGAGAGGGGAGTCATAAAATAAAGAATAATCATAATAATTGCACTTCTGAGTATATATCAAAAGAAACACAAACCACTAGTTCAAAAGAATATACACAGCCTCATATTCATTGCAGCATTATTTACAATAGTCAAGATATGGAAGCAGCCTAAGTGCCCATCAATAAATGAATAGATAAAAAAGTTGTAGTGCATACATGCAATGGAATATTACTCGGCCATAAAAATAATGAAATCTTACCAGTTATGACAGCATGGCTAGATCTAGAGACTATTATGCTAAGTGAAATAAGTCAAACAGAGTAAGACAAATACCATATGATTTCACTTGTATGTGGAATCTAAAGAGCAAAATAAGTGAACAAACAAAACAGAAACAGACTCATAGATACAGAGAACAGACTGATGGTTGCCAGAGGGGATGCGGGTTGGGGGGCTGAGTAAAAAAGGTGAAGGGATTAAGAAATACAAATTGGTAGTTACAGAATAGTCAAGGGGATGTAAAGTACAACATAGGGAATATAGTCAATAATCCTATATAATAAAGAGGTAATATGCAAATTGACCATCACTCCAACACACAAAATGGCCGCCCCCATGTGGACACAAGATGGCCACCACAAGATGGCCGGCAGGGGAGGACAGTTGGGAGAGACCAGGCCTGAAAGGGAGGGCAGTTGTGGGGGGGACCCAGGCCTACAGGGGAGGGCAGTTGTGGGGGACTCAGGCCTGCAGGGGAGAGCAGTTCGGGGGGACTGGGCTGGCAGGGGAGGGAAGTTGGGGGTGACCAGGCCTGCAGGGGAGGGCAATTTGGGGGGGGGCCCTGGCCTGCAGGGGTGGGCAGTTAGGGGCGACCAGGCTGGCAGGGGAGGGCAGTTAGTGAGTGGCAATCGGGCCAGCAGGGGAGCAGTTAGTCATCGATCAGGCTGGCAGGGGAGTGGTTAGGGGGTGATTAGGCTGGCAGGCAGAAGTGGTTAGGGGCAATCAGGCAGGCAGGCAGGCGAGTGGTTGGGAGCCAGCAGTCCTGGATTGTGAGAGGGATGTCCAACTGCCCGTTTAGGATTGGGCCTAAATGGGCAGTTGGACATCCCTCAAGGGGTCCCAAATTGGAGAGGGTGCAGGCTAGGCTGAGGGACACCTCCCTCCCCTGTGCACAAATTTTGTGCACCAGGCCTCTAGTATTGTAATAACTATGTATGGTGCCAGGTGGGTACTTTAAATATCAGAAGGAACACTTGTAAAGTATACAAATGTCTAACCACTATGCTGTACACCTGAAACTAATAGAAAAATATTGAATGTAAACTGTAGTTAAAAATTAAAAAATAAAAATAAAGAGAATAATCATATTAAATAGGTAAAATATACAATATGTATAGAAGGTGGTAAGTTCTAAGAAAATTTAAATAGGAGAGACTCAGAAGTGCCAGTTTAGGAGGGGTTGTTCAATTTTTAAAAGGATGGTAAGTGTATTTCTCATTGAGAATGTGAAATATAAACAAAGGGTTTGAAGCAGGTGATGATTTAGCCATTAAGATATCTGAGTAAAAACCATTCCAGGCAGAAGGAATAGCCAGTGCAAAGCACTTAAAGAGGAAGTATGCTTGGTGAGTTTGGGGAAAGGAACCATTAGAAGAAGAGTGAAATGATCTGACTTACATTTTAAAGGGATCAGTCTGACTGTTGTGTTGAGAAGAGACTGGAGTAAGGCAAGGGGAATCCTGTTAGGAGGCTGTTGAAATAATTAAGTTGAGAGGTATATGATGGTGGCAAACAATGACAACATGTCATTGTGTTTTGAGTATATTTTGAAAGAAGAGGCAAGAGAGTATTCTGGTGGATTCACAATAGATTGTGGGAAGAAGAAGAGTCAAAGGTAAACTCAAGATTTTTTTTTTTTTTTTTTAGCCTGAGTCGTTAGAAGGATAGACTTGCCATTTCTTGAGATGGAGAAAGCTATAGGTGGAGTAAGTTTTGGAGGGAAGACTACAGATCCAGTTTTGGATATAGGTTATCGATGTTAAAAATCAGTGTAAAGGCAATTGGATACTCACATATGGGATTCTGGAGAAAGGTCTTAACTAGCTAAATCAATTTAAGAGTCATCTACATATAGTTGTTATTTACAGCCTCTATGAGAGCATCAAGGAAATGACTGTAGATGAATAAGAAGAAGACTTGGGGAGTGATGAATCATGTCAAATGCTGCTTATAGCACAAATAAGATGAGGACTGGAAATTGACTATTGGATTTAGGAGTGTGGAAGTCACTGGTGACTTAGACAAGGATAGTTAGGCGGAGTGACCATTGTATTTAAAGTATATTTTAGAACAGAATTACTTAACCTGTTAATGTCACAAGAGATGAGAGATATTTTGTTCTTGTTGAGCAAACCTGCTGTGAGACTCCCCTGCCTCTAGATAATATTTAAAAAAAGGAAACCCTGTAAGGAATCCTATAAGGTCAACTCCATCCAGCTTTTCACTTGAGCAGCATGCTGGTCTGGCATTGGAAGGGCTCTTGCCAAAGGGCTGTAGGGCCTTGGTGTGCTTTTCTGAACAACAAGCAGATACACAATGGAATTTGCTCTTTATCTATGTTTCAAATGCTAACCTTTGGCCCCTTTATGAGCCCTGAGAGATAGAGGAATGACATTTTCAGAGAGAAAGGAAACAAATTCATGCTCAAGGGCAAAACATTTTTCTTTTTAGGAGATTAAGAAATATTTTTTCTGCCCCACTTCCTCCAATTTATTCTGATTGTATCTATCTCAAAGGTCAGAATGGAGAAATTAATAAACAGGATACCATGGACTCTTGTCTTTTATTTTATACTCATAGATAAGCATATCGTCTTAATGGTGATTTTATTTTATTTTTATTTTTTAAAATATATTTTATTGATTTTTTACAGAGAGGAAGGGAGAGGAATAGAGAGTTAGAAAAATTGATGAGAGAGAAACATCGATCAGCTGCCTCCTGCATGCTTCCTACTGGGGATGTGCCTGCAACCAAGGTACATGCCCTTGACCGGAATTGAACCTGGGACCCTTGAGTCTACAGGCTGATGCTCTATCCACTGAGCCAAACCGGTTAGGGCTTAATTGTGATTTTAATGATCATTTAGGTTTTTGATATCTTTCCTCTTTGCTAGAGCTTTCTAACTGCAGGTATACTCTGGGAACAATAATATGTAGGGATGAGAACAATGAAATGGTTATCCTTGAGGGGACTTGTGGCCTATGATATACTTGGCAAGCCACCTACCATGGCAATATTGTGTTCTTGTTGACATCTTAACACTGCTCCTTATTTTGCTGGTGATTTGAAGCTTCCCAGAACATCACTAGGCAGATCACATTGTAAGTGACAGCACAGAGGGCCTGAGAGATGAAAGAATCAGATTCTCACTCTTGTTCTGTTACTAACCAGCTGTGTAATCGAGGTAAGCCACTTATCCTCTTTGGGTCTTCATTTTCTAATTGTAAAATAGGGATAATCCTTGGTGCACAGGATTATTATAAGAATCAAATACGTTAATGTATGTGAAAGTACTTGAGAATATAATTAACAGAAGAAGGAAACTGTAAAACACTGAAATGAGCTACCGAGGAAGGTTATGGAATCTTATTTTGAGATCATTAAAAACAGAAGCTTATCCTGTGGTGGATAAGAGGCAAGCACATTTGCAGGCAGAAGGAAGAAATATAGGACCTCTGATCTTTCAGGTGAAAGCATACTAGACACAGGGCAATGGCCTTCATTATTTTGCCTCAATGATTTTGCCAATTACTTTCCAGGTACATGTTTCCAAGGCATAGCCAGTTAATGCTTTGAAAGATTCATTGCCATAATACCAAGGGGAAGGCTTTCTCCATGTAGCTGGCAGTGTTTTGGAGGAGTAGTCAATGAGCAGTCCAAAGTGTAATCAGCTTTTGCCTGCCAGAGCTGCTCAGAAACAGAGTGAGCAAGCGCTTTGACGGCAAGAGGAAGTTAGGCTAGGAAGATCCACTAAGCCTCAAGGATTCTCTACTCGATTGGTCTCAGGTCTCCTGAAAGGCTTATGTGTGAACAAGAGCCACAAGACAGCCCTTTGGGGACAAGGACCTCTTAATGTTTTCCTCTGAGACAAGGAGAGCAATGAGAAGTAATGTCTGGGGGTGTTTTTAAAAAAATCTATATTAAATGCATGTATCCAAATGATACCGCAGCACTAGAAAAGGGTGCATTATGAAAAAAAATATTGTTTGTAAATAAGAAACTGGCACCTATACTCACCAAAGGCACATTTTAATTTCTCCCACCTAACTGCCTCTGTTCCCTTTGGATCTGAACTAATTTACCTTGTCCAATGCAGAGAAGCTTACTGACTGTAAACATAGGCCAAGAGGATTTGGATTCCTTTGCTCTGTTTCCATCCTACTGTTAGACACTTATTACCAGTTAGCCAGTTATGAGCATCACAAAATAGCAGGGTAAGACTGTCAGCAAAGAGCCAAATGGTAGCTTTTGATTAGTTGTGTTGACAAAAATGTCATAACAGTGAGATTAATAAAAATATATGGGGTTAGATATTCTAGTTATCAGATGGAGAACATGGCCTCTGCCCCAGCTATCTTTCTGAGCTACATGTAAGATGTGGGTTATTTCATCTTGCCTTAATTTACAACTCTATCTAGCTATAAGGACCTCTTTCTTTACTTAGCACTACCCTAGCAGGAAGTAGAGCCACAGGGGCCAAAGGTACAAGTCTGTACCTTCAGACTTCATTCCATTTTCCTGTGATGACTGGGTTACTCACCCTAGAAAGACTCTCATCACTTTCTGATGGTCCTTACTGGCTTTATAGGAAGGAGACCCCAAATAAAAAATAAAATTATTTTATATATACCATTCATATGGTGAAGCATACAAATTATAAGAGTATAGTTGAATGCTTTTTTTAAACAAATGTAATCATATCAAGACATAGAACATTTCCAGCAACCCCCACCTAGAAGTAACCACTGCATTCACTTCTTTTCTATCTTTTCCTTTGCCTATTCTTAAATCTCACTTATATAAATGAAATTTATGTGATACACACTTTAATGCATCTGGTTTCTTTCAACATTCTTGTACATGTATTTTTGTGGACATTTTACTCTTTTATTTTGGTTAGATACTTAGGAGTAGAACTGCAGGGTCATGTAATAAAACTATGTTTAGTTTCAGTGCATACTGTGAAACACTTTTCCAAAGTAGTTATACCAGTTAACACGTTCACCAGCCATGTATGAGAGTTCCAGTTGCTCCATGTCCTTCTTGGTACTTGATATTGTCAGTTCTTTCAATTTTAGCTATTCTGGTTGGGTTTGTATGTCTCACTGTAGTTTTAATTTGCATTTTATTCATAAGTAATAATAACGAAAATTTATTCATATGCTGGTTGGACATTTAGATGTTCTCTTCTGTGAAGTGCCCTTCAAATTTTTTTCTACTTTTTAAAATTGGATAGTCTGTCTTTTTTCTTGTTGATTTGAAGGAGTTTAAAAACATATCTATATGCAGGATACAAGTTAGATATATGTATTGTGGATATTTTCTCCCAGTCTGTGAGGCTTTTCCGGCTCCTAAGGCGCCTTTTGGTAAATGAAAGTTCTTAATTTTAATGAAATCCAATTTATTAACCTTCTTCATAGCTAATGCCTTTTGTATCGAATAAGAAATCTTTGCCTACCAAATGTAATGAAGATATTTGCCTATGGTTTTGTCTAGAAGATTTAATGTTTTACCTTTCATATTTACAGGTATTATCCATTTCAACTTATTATTATTATTATTATTATTATTATTATTATTTTTAGTGGTCATAGCATTACTTTGATATCTGGTGTGAAGTGTCATGGTTCCACTGATTTATTTGCTTGTCCTTGTGCCAGTGCCATGCTGTCATAATTACTGTAGTTGTACAGCTAGCCTTGATAGATGATAGTATATGTCCGCCAATTTTGTTCTTCTTCAAGATGTTTTGGCTATGCTAACCCCTTTATATATCTTCATGAGTTTTAGAATCACTTTGTCCAAAGTGCCCTTTGGGGATGGTTTTGAGCTTATTAACTTATTAGCCACCTCAGGTGCTCCCACCCTTAAAGTTGAGGTAAGATTTTGAGGCAGAGAGTGGCAGTGTATTTATGGCATTTACCCTCCCACTACCGAAAATTTATCTCTGAAGTACCGCGAGACTGCGGTACATTTCCCTGAGACTTTCACTTTTAGGCGCCAGCCTAAAACTCAACTAACTTCAGGTAAGGAAAACCAGCTCTGTATTTCAGGCTTCTCAAATTTCCAATCATTATGCTAGTCTCAAATTTTATGCAAATTTCTCCTTTTCCTTAGTAGAGTCATTCAGCCTTGGGGCCAAACCTCATCTTCAACTTGTACCCAGAATTAGCAACTGTCTCATGACTATCAGCTCATGTAGGAACGGCTTGTAGTTCTCTGAAATTTTAGTGCAGCTTGTCCTTGTTTCCAAAGATCATGGATCTCTGTAAGCCTATCAAATTTGCTGTTTATTCTTTTTTGTTGTTTTCTAGTTGTGACAGGAACATCCATATTCCATTTGAAAGTGCAAGTCCGGGAAACGTTTAGTAGGCAGCGCCTTGACCCTCTCATCCATCTCATCTCTATCACAGGTGAGTAGTTTATGTGTTTGGCCCAATTCAGTAGGTCAGTGGAGGGGCAGATAAAATGGACGGCAACATTCCTGTAACAAATGATGTGGATCCCTGAGGGATTTATCAGGCTCTCTCTATCTCTTTGCCTTGGGACTCACTGTCCTAAGAATTTGTAATTCAGCCAGTTTCCAAGGTTGGCAAATTATATTAACATTCTCAGTTCTATTCTGGTTTAGAATGAGATGTTGTCTTCGGTGCAAATAAGGCAAATTTTGCTCCCGTAGGCACCTGAATTTATGCCTCTGGCAAAGGACTTTAGGAGTCAGACCTAGGCTGATTTCCAGTTCTGCAACCTTACCATTTGGCTATGGGCAAGTTAATTTATCTCATCCTCCATTTTTTTCCATCTGTAACTTTGTAGCATTATTGTAAGAATTAAATGTATTAATATAAGAAAAGTGGATTTCACAGTGCTTAAAATATAGTAGGTCTTCCAAAAACATGAGCATTTATTAGATAGTTATTTATGGGCATGTCATTTCATCTGATATATAGTTCATGAGGCTGGGGATTATGTTTGGTCGCTTTAGGGGGGAATAAAATTTACATACAATGATATGCACAAATCTTAAAAGTACCATTCTATGAGTTTTGACAAATACATACTCCTGTGTAATCCAAAACTCTATCTAAAGCATGATCATTACCATCAACCCAAAAAGTTCTCTTATGTCTCTTCCCAATCAATTTCCACTTCCCTAGATGTAACCACTATTCTGATTTTTCTACCATAGATCATTTTGTATTTTATAGAATCACATATGAATGGAATCATACAATATGTATTCCTCTTTTGTGTCTGATTTATTTCTTTAAGTATAATCTTTTTGATATTCATCCATGTTGTCCCTATCAGTAGTGGCTTTCTTTATATTGCAGATTAGTATCATATTGTATGAATGCACGTTTATATATTCATTCTCCTTTTGATTGACACCTGCACTCTTCATTTTTTGGGGGGAAGGGTATTATGCATAAGGCTGCCATGACCAGTCTCATAAAAGTCTTTTTGTAAACTTCCATTTTTTGGGTAAATACCTTGGAGTGGAATTGCTTGGACTGCATGCTTAATTAAGGTGCTTGCTTAATTAAGTAAAACAACTTCCAGATGATTTCAAAGAGGTTGAAAACCAGCAATATGCGAGAATTCTGGTTGCTCTACATCTTTGCCAACATTTGATATTATTAATCTTTAATTTTAGCCAGTTTAGTGACTGTGCTGTAGTATCTTACTGTGATTTTAATTTGCATTTCCATGTTGATTAGTGATGCTGAATATGTTTCCAATACCCTTTGTAATACTTTATCTTGGAGATATTACAGGTTCAGTTGCAGACCACACAATAAAGCAACTATTGCAATAAAGTGAGCCACATAATTTTTTTCAGTGCATACAAAAGTTATGTTACACTATACTGTGGCCTATTAAGTGTGTGATAGCATTATGTCTAAAAAACAATATACATACCTTTATTAAAAATGCTTTATTGCTAAAAATGCTAACCATCATCTGAGCCTTCAGTGATTCATACATTTGTTTGCCGGTGGAGTGTCATACGTTGATGTTGATGGCTGCTGACTGATCAGGATGGTGATTTCTGAAGGTTGGGGTGGCTGTGGCAACTTCTTAAAATAAGACAACAGTGATGTTTGCCTCATTGAGTTATTCTTCCTTTCCTGATTTCTCAAATATCACTGATCACAGATCACCATAATAAATATAATAATAATAATGAAAAAGTTTGAAATATGACACAGAGATACAAAGTGAGCAAATGTTGTGCTCAATCCAGGGTTCCCACAGACTTTCAATTTGAAAAAAAAAACCCACACTATCTGTGAAGCACAATAGAGTGAAACACAGTAAAACAAGCTATACCTGTATTTATTTTTTTCCCTTTGTGAAATCATTTGGCCATCTGCAAAATTGGTTTGTTTGTTTTTACTTTTGAGTTGTACAAGCTCTTTATATATTCTGGGCACAACTTCTTTGTCAGATATCTGTTTTGTGAATATTTTCTCTCAATTTGGGGATTACCTGCTCATTTTACTGTGTGTTTTGATGAATTAGTTTATTTTTATACCTCCTGCTATCCTCATGCATGGTTCAAACTTGATACTATTTACTGAATAAAAGAGCTGAAAGTTGTTCCTCCCGCATTTCCTTCCTTCCTTTATTTAGCAACACTTACTGATTACCTACTACGTTACAGCCCCTCTTCTGTGCTTTTGAGGATACAACAAAAAACAAAACAACACAAGTTTCCTAATCTCATGGCACTTGCATTTTGACCTATAGGTATATGGTGGTAGGACAGGAGATAGAAAAACAAATAAACAAGAAAATAGAGGTAATTATAGGTACCATAATATAAAAATGCACGGTATTACTAATGATAAAGGGATGATTAGGGGCCTTTTTCAGGTTGGAGGGTCAAAAATCTGAAGAGATGATATTTAAACTGAGACCAGAATAAGAAGAAGCCATTTTTTCCTGAGTGAAAGGGATCTCAGGCAGAGGGAACTGCTTATGAAAAGGTCCTTAGAGTGATTTGGGGACTAGGCACAAACTATACAAAATGCTCCTTTAGGCAAGCTAAGGTGTCAAGGATTGGTTGCTTTGGAAATTATCATAACTGGAATAAGCTGATGCTATACTGTTACTCTTTCTTAGTACTGCAGTTCTTAGTAGTTTCTCAACATCTTCCCTAACCTCCACCCCACCCCCTGCTCCTAGAGTCTAAGATGTTTTGAAGATAGGAATTGTGGATTAGCTAACACAATGGTCATCTGGGTTAAGGCTAGGTCAGGAAATTTTTCCCATCAAAGGTAACCAAGTGATAGATGAAGTAAATCAAGGGTTGCATAAGTAATAAGTAACTAAATTTGTCTTTATAAGATAATAAAATATGAAATGTTCTACCTCTACTTTTTATATTTAGATTGTGCAATGTGAGAGTCTATAAATAAAATATCAATTTGATAAGTGGGATATAATTGATTTCTAAATTTTTCCCAGTTTATAGAGAGATGAAAGAAAAGATGATGGGAAGGGATAGTGGAAGATGGAGACAGAAAGTGAAATAGAATGAAAAGCATAGGTGAAGAAATGGAGGTATATCAACCAAGAAGAAGAGTGAAAGAGTTCTAGAGGGAGGTAGAGTAGCTGAGAAAAAAAAACTGGATGAAAGGGAAACCAGAATTTTAGTCTTTGTGTGTGTTCCTATCACCCTTGCATGACCTTGGGCTATGGGCACCATAGTAGGTTATTGTTTCCTTTGAAAATGTGATGGTGCCCTCTAGTAAAATTTAGCACATACTTTTCTTCTGTGTTTCCCTTCTGATGAGCTGATTCAGTTCTACACTAATGCCAAATTCCTTGTATGATTTATTTCCCTTTGAATTAATAAAACAAACTGCTATGCCTCTACTACCCGTTCTCCCATGCTTCAGATGGAAAGTTGCCTATAACCAAAATAATGCCTTCTGGTCCTCATGGATTGGACCACTATTATAGGGCAAATCCCGTTTCTACTGTCAGGATTTTGGACCAAAAAATAGTGTGGTTCTGACAGGACTTATGCTAAGTACAGATAGTTTATAACCTAGTGGGTCAAACTAGGCCCTGTGGAGACAAGCAAGTTCCATGTGAAAATCATAGACCATCTGGCTGATGACTTACTGTACTCCAGTAAAGGCCTAAGGAGTACAATTAGCTGGGCATCATTCTGGTCAGAACTGCTGGAAATAGGGCAATAACAGATTTGGAATTATCCTAAAGGAGTGCGATGGATGACTGCTTCCTGATACTCTCCATTAGAAGAAGCTTGACTGAGATTGGAGAGAAAAAAAGCATCCTAATATGCAGGACTGATAGCTAGAAATTTAATATGTATACATGTCCAAGAAAACAATTAGTCAAAGTATATAGCTACACCGATCAGCCATGAACTGAAGATATATGCTGTAATTTAAAAATTATAGACTGAACTATAGCAGGAGCAGCAATCCTGTAAAGGGAGATATGAAAATAAACCAATGAAGGGAATTTAGCAGTTTATGTAGGATATGCACTAGATCATCAGACTGGAAAGACAGAACATTCTACTTAAAAGGAAGCAATTGGATACCCCAAAACTAATGTAGACTCTGCAATATTGGGGACTCTAAGTCCCAAGTCAGTTCTCTTGTCAGTTCATTCTAAAGTTGCAGGATTGGCATATGAAACCTCTGGGCATATGGAATGAATGTCCTAGGTAAGCAGAAGAGAAAGAATAAAGTAAAAGCAACTATGAATCAAACAAGCAAACAAGTAAGCAATATGAGGTATGTCAAATGAGTAAAAACTTGAATCTTCGACAATATATTTTTTTATTAAAATATACTTGACATGCAGTGTTATATTAGTTTCAGGTGTACAACATACCGATTTGACATTTATATTCCTTACAATGTGGACACCACAATAATTCTACTAACCATCTGTTACCATACACTTATTATGATAATATTGACTATTTTCCCTATATATTACCACATATAGTATATCTCTATGACTTATTTGTTTTATATATAACTCATTTTTTAAGGGAAGTGGTGGTGGTAAACCAGACAAACATGACAGGTAGATTATATTGGGCCAATTCCTAGATGTTTAAACAAAGAATATTGCTTTACAGAAGCATAAGCCCTTAGAAAGACTTGCAAAGCACACCAGACATGCAGATGAGAATAGTATGACCATGGCTTTTAGACAAAGTTAGAGGAACTATATGCCATATATGGAATATTGGCAGCAATAAGAAATAACCAAGGAACTAATTTTATAACAGAAATTGTCCAAAATTTGTAAAAGAGAAAATGTTGGACTTTAATTTACCATAAATTTCCTAGGCTGCAGAGGCAATTGGAAACTTTGATGAATGGATTCTTAAAAACATAGAAAGAATTTATCAGCACCAGATATAAATGGCGACGAGACACAGATGTTAATAAAGACAGAATTAACTGAAAGACTCTGAGTGGATGTATCTTCCTCAATAGAGTTGTTCAAGAAAGATAGACAAACTACCTATGCTCACTTTGTTCTCAAATCCTCTAAGAAGAGATAAAGACCATGAAATGTTTAAAGGAGAATATAAGTAGTAGATTCTTATAAGGTCCTCAAAAGAAGAGGATCAATAGCTAGGGCTACCCTTTCAACTTTATCCTGTAGTCAGAACCTGTAGGATTGATAAAGGCTCAAAGATATTAATCTTTATATTTCTATTTTCTATTATTAGATCTGCTTTGCTGTTTTCTTTTGGCTGTGACAATCTTCCAGATTGCCATTATAGTAGCAATTCACCACCGGTACCAACAAGAATACCATATGTGATTTTGTGGGAGGTTCACCAACTTTATCAAAAATTGTTATAGGACCACTGGACTCATTCTGTACTTGATCATCATAATTATATCAACAGCCTGATTTCTGGACCAACCAACCACAGAACCATCGTCAGCCCCACAGGATTCATTGTCGCCAAGAGTCCATTTGCTGCAGCTTTTACGATTATTTTATCTTCTGAGAAGAACAGCATGGAGTCTCTGTCAATCCCTGAACTAATTAGTGGACTTATTGATTGTGTTGCTCAGTTAATAAGAATAGCTGAAGAGATTTTGCAATTATTTTCACAGGAACAAGTTCCTTGTGTAGAGCAAAATGAGGTAGCAGAACAAAATGAGGTAGCAGAACAGGTAGAAGTAGATTCCTCTCCTTCTGAGGAAGGTTCACTACCAGACCTCGCTGACTTTTCAGACTTGGAATCAATACTTACAGTAAGAGAAGAAGAAGATCTAATGTTTGATGTAGATCAAGCTATGTTTGACATGGAAAACGTATATGATGATGTACTCGCTGGTATAAATGATGATTTAAGAAGTGGATGAAAACTCACCAGCATTTTTCAAACAGTTTCTTTTTTTGTTTCTAATATTTTCTGAATATTAGTAATAAGAATTTTCTCCTAGTTTAGTATATTTTCCTTACTAATACCATATAGAACCAGTAATATTTGATTTAGTTACAGCAGGTGCTGGTCTCTTTTCTTCATTGTACTTATTTTAAAAACTCTGACGTTAGTGAAATGGATCTTTCTTTACCTGTACTTGTTCTCCTGCTAAGATTCCTGATAAGAGGCTCAAAAACAAGGAGAATAAACTCCTCACCTAACAATGTAGTGAAGACCTGATGAACTCTATCACATCTTGAGACCTGATTTCATTGTTCTACAATGAATGGAAACCGAAAGGGCATATTCCCCAGGATGGCCTTATAGTGAATATATCTACATTAACAGGACAATATTGGGATACTTTTATTTAAAAAGATGTAACTTCTTACTTAAAAAGGCCTCCATACTAGGCCTTTAGGAAAGTGTGTCAACCATTGGATTCTATAGCAGACTAGGGGAAAAAATTCTGGAAAAGCAGCATCTACCAGATACTAAAACTTCAGAAAGGTTTTCAGATAACTTCTGCAGGGGAGAAAGTTTTCAAAAAGCTGAGGCCAAGAGGTTGCAATGCAGGACTATTTCCTCAAATGCAGGCCCACATTGAACTACTCTGCAACATTGTTCTCCAAATGGAAATGGCAAATTTTACCAAATAACGAGAGAAGTACTAGTACTAGAAGGGCTAGATAAAGCTCTATAAGGACTAGTCACCAATGGAAAGTCAGATACTTATGGCATAGACTTAGAGATCATGGTCCACAAGTAGTAGTGGATAAAATATATCTTCTTAAGTATAGTAAAATTTTTTAAATATGTTTTTGTTGATTTTTAGAAAGAGAGGAAGGGAGAGAAATAGAGAGAAACCTCAATGAGACAGAAACATCATCGATTGGCTGCCTCCTGCACATACACCCCTCACTGGGTATTGAGCCTGAGACCTGGACATGTGCTCTGACCAGGAATTGAACTAGTGGCCTCTTAGTTCATGGGTTTGCGCTCAACCACTGAGCCACATCTTCTGGGTGGGTATAGTGAAATTTACAAAGAATAACTGATAGGCTTATTATAGTGAACCTGCTGCAGCCTTGACATAAAACTTTTAACGAACACTATTTTTCTCATTAGTTCATTTTGTTCATTAGATCTCATATATGAATAAAATCATATGGTACTTGTCTTTCTCTGACTAGCTTATTTCACTTAGCACAATGCTCTCTAGATCCATCCATGTTGCCGCAAAGGGTAAGATTTCCTGCTTTTTCATGACCAAGTAGTATCCCATAGGGAGCAGGCTGAGAGCTGTCAGGGGTGGGTGCCTGGGTGGTTGTAGATGGAGGGATTGAGCAAAAAACCCCCACAAACAAACAACAACAAGTCATGGACATAGACAACAGTGTGGTGATTGCATGGGGGTTGGTGGGGTTGGTGGAGGAGGGTATAAGGGGGATAAATGGTGATGGATAGAGACTTGACTTGGGGTGGTGAACACAATACAGTGTACATATGATGTGTTGTAGAATTGTGCACCTGAAACCTGTATAATTTTGTTAATCAGTGTTACTCCCAAAATTCAATAAAAAAGAAATATAAACTATCTTTAAAAAAAGAAATTTTAACTATTGAGAGATGGAAACAGTATGAATTTAAACAAAGTTTTAACTGGTATTTAGCCACAATAATCCTACGCATACCAGAAGGGGAAAATGTAATAGTTAGAGGGCCCCCATATCAAAACAAAGAGGGGTCAAATAAATGTGTGGGAAATTCACTGATCATACTAATTCCATGCCATACAGTATCCTTGCTCTCATTTGGAAGAATAACTACCCTTCAGGTAAGTCCATGGACACTTGTATTCCTTTTAAGAGAACGACCTTTGCATCTCGTAACATGGGCAACAACTTTGTAAAGACATAAAAATATACCATTAGGCATAGTAGTATGACCAAATTACGAAGAAGTGACATATAGAAGTCAATCCACACTGGTAGAAACCAGACTATACCAATTCATATAAAGTCCTAAGGCATATTATAGTCAAAAGGATTAAAAGGCATTTAATTCAGATAATATCACAGTTAACCAACATGACAGATGCTGCATCTAATATAGAAGTCTGCATACACAAATAATTGGTTACCTTTAAGGGTAGATGGGGGAAATTATAGACTATACAAACAGGTTTTATTTGGATGAACAGTAGCAGGAGAAACATAACTACTGAATTTCAGGGCAAGTTTAGTTAACAAATTTAGGAAAGAGACTGCTTTATCAAGAAAAAACACCACAGACCCTTTTGAAAGCTCAGAATTTATGGAGCGGCTCAAACATATTAGTATGAAAAGTTTTACAATAATAGACTGCTATATGGAAAGATTGATAGAGTTGATGAGGATACAGGAGAATTAGAGGGAGTGTACAATGACACAAAGAGAAGAAATAAAAATGATATCATTAAGCAATTACTATAGATAATTACAGGCCATATCACACAGCAGCTTGAGGAAATTTGATGCTGTAATAACTGGACAAACTGAGCCTTAATTTTTTCAGTGTAGGGGACTCTAGATATACAGTATTTCCAAAATTTTCAAATAAGAGATGTGCAAAAGGGGAATGCTAAATTAACCTAACTGGAGCAGTAGAAAAGCAAGAAGAATGTATATCCTACCATTCCAATAAAAATGATTTTATAAGGAAGATTAGTGATAATAGTTAATCAAGGAAATCTATACATGTAGCCACCAAGAAGAATAATACAGGCACTGGATAGAAGTTAATAGATAGAATCTATACTTTTAAAAATAATAAGTTTTTAATTTTTATTGAAGTATAGTTGGCATACAATAGTATATTAATTTCAGATACACAACACAGTGCATCAACTTTTATATACTTTATGATGTAATCACCACACTAAGTCTAGTAACCATCTGTCTCCATGCTGAGTTATTACAATATTATTGACTACGAGAGGCCTGGGGCATGAAATTTGTGCATGGGCTAATCGCCCCCAACTGCCCTCCCCTGCAGGTCTGGTTACCCTCAACTGCCCTCCCCTGCTGGCCCAATTGCTCCCAACTGCTCTCCCCTGCAGGCCTTGTTGCCCCCAACTGCCTTCCCCTGCTGGCATGATTGCCCCCAACTGCCCTTCCCTGCCAGCCCGATGGAGCCCATCTGCCCTCTCCTGCTGGCCCGATCACACCCAACTGCCTTCCCCTACAGGTCTGGTCACCCTGAACTGCCCTCCCCTGCTGGCCTGGTTGCCTCCAACTGCCCTCCCCTGCCAGCCCAATCGCCACCAACTGCCCTCACCTGCCGGCCTTGTCACCCCCATCTGATCTGACCCCCCCTGCCGGCCTGGTCACCCCCAACTACCCTCGCCTGCAGGACTGGTCACCCTCAACTGCCATCCCCTGCTGGCCCTATCGCCCCCAACTGCCCTCCCCTGTGGTCCTGGTTGCCCCAAACTGCCCTTCCCTGCAGGCCTGGTCACCCCTCAACTTCTCTCCTCTGCCAGCCTGATTGCCCCCAACTGCCATCCCCTGCCAGTCCGATCGCCCCCAACTTCTCTCCCCTGCTGGCCATCTTGTGGCCGCCATCTTGTGGTGGCTATCTTGTGGTGGCCATCTTGTGACGACATGGGGGCGGCCATCTTTTGATGATGTGAGGTCGTCGTGCGAGGGACACCTAGGCTATTATTGGTATAAATATTCCCTGTGCTGTACATTACTACATCTCCATGGATTATTAATTTTTTTAACTGGAAATTTTTACCTCATAATCCCCTTTATCTTTTTCTTTTCTTTCATGTCCCCATCCCCTCTGGCAACCATCAGTTTGTTCTCTATTTTATGAGTTTTTCTTTGTTTTGTTTGTTAATTTTTTAGAGTCCAAGTATCAGTGAAATCATATGGTATCTGTCTTTCTCTGACTGACTTATTTCACTTAGCTTTAATTAAAAGTTTAGAAACAACCAGGGAATATGTAAACTCTGCACTAGAAATTTGGACTTTGGGAAATTGGGCTATAATTTTGTGTCAAAATAAAAAAAAGCATAAATACTTGAGCAAGATCATGAAACATACCCGAGGGGAGTCCATAATTTGCTACAAATTCTATTTGACGAGTAATTGAACTGTAAATGGACAGATCTGGTGTTCCTCAAATATAGATACTGAAGGGTAGCTATTTCTCCTACTAGAATTCTGGAATATGAACTTTATACAATTCTACAATCGTTCAGTGTGAGCTTATTAAAACTGCTAGTATTAATCAGAGAACACAAGCAACCATGCTAACTCAGGCAAGTCATTAAATAAACCAAGAGGAATCTGTGAGACTCTTCCAGACCTTGAAACAAGATAAAGATTGAACCAGCCTATAAAACAACAAATGGTTAACATGGTCTTTAGGTATCAAAGCAGAAACATGCTACAACTCTGTAATACGTGGCTAGCCACTTGGTAAGTGGGTCACCTGGAAAGATTGTACTATAATGACACCTCAGGAATAGAAAAAATATATTTCAATGTTTGCTTTGATTATGTGATTGTATGTGTTTAAGAACCAGGTTAAAATGTAACCCTGCTTCAAGCAATGACTTTTGTATTAAGTATGATTATTCTTTGGAACAGAATTAGAAATAGAATCAATAGTGATAAGACATAAGTGTAGGATATAAGAAAATACTTAGGAACAAGAGCTAGTAGGGAATGTATTTTTAGGAGAGAAAAGAAAAATAATAAGTTGCCAACAGTTATGCAGCTGTTTATGGTGGAAAGCCGTGGCATAGAGTTAGTTCCTAAGCAGGTTTATGAACTTAGCTTTGTTTTTGTCATATGCAAATTAACCAACCCTAAGTTGTTGATACTGATAGAAATAACCGTCTGACAATTGGCACAAGTCATGCACTTAAAACCCAATTAGAAGGAGATATAGTAACTAACTTGCCAGTCTACTGACTGGATGCCTCTGACTGGAATCTGGCATATCTCCTCCAAGAGAACGAAGAGAGTGCTGGTTCTTTATCCAAACTAGCCCTTTTTTTGGATTTAAAATTTTTTATTGTAGTTACTTTAGTTAATAAAATTATATAGGTTTCAGGTGTACAGTTCTATAATACATCATCTATATATTGTATTGTGTGTTCACCACCCAAAGTCAAATCTCCTTCCATTTCTGGCTTGAGACCAACACTAAAGCCAATTCTTGTACTGCGAGGAGGGATAGAGAGGGAGTCAGGTTCATCATTCTGAGACCAAGTTAAAGGTGTGAAAACCAAGGGACTTATACTGGTAGATGGCAATGAATTAGGAAGTACAAGTCTTCATCCTGTGTGCTTTAACTAAAGTATGTGGGAAATTGTGATTACACAGTTACATACTTGTGTGTGATGATTACTGCCAGTCATTAGCTATTGAATCACACCATTTTGTAGTTATGTATTTTAACAGATTTTAACTAACAAACTCACAAATCAAAGAACTTGTAGTTATTTTAATTACTTGGTGGTGAGTTTGGGGACTACCAAACAGGCATATAAGAACCCCACTCAACAAAAGGTGGAGTATACTCAGAGAATATTGTACCAGGAGTCTGAAGTTCCACTTCTGGCTTTGTCAAATAATCTTGAACAAATCTCTGAAATATAGTCTTTTCTTGTTTGTAAAATGGGAGTTAAAATAAATTTTCTGTCTACTTTCAAAAATGATAGAGTTTTCAATAGCCTTGGTATGATAGATCTGACAATGGGACAAATATATGAAATATTTTTTTAGAAATATCTGAAAATGACTATATGACAATACTTGTTAAGTTTATGTGACACGCAAGGATTATCCAATAGTTTTACTAGAGATTAGCACTTCTTACGTGTCTTTGAAGATATAACCTCATGCTCAAACTAGAATTAGGCATGGAATCAGGTGTGAAAACAAGACACATGTTCTCTTTTAGTTCAGTTATCCCATTCCCATCTACAATTTGTTTCTCCTTTGAATAATTCTGGCACTGGAAGATAAATCTTGTCCAGGTTTTTTTCAGGGCCTGAAGCTCATCTGGAAAAACTTGCCGTTAAAAAGATGTCTCCAACTTGTTTAGGGGCTCCCAACATGAAACCTTCAAACCAAATGTGTTCACCAGACCCTGGAGTGTGACTCACTTAAGATGTTAATTATTTTTCTTCTTGATGAGTAAGCACAAATAAACTGCATGCCTCCAAGGAATTTGAGGAATTTTATCAAACAGAAAAGCTGAGTTTATTTTCTCTCTATATTATAGAAGGATAAGATTAGTTTTCATTCATTTATTTGTGTCTGATATAAAGATTAGTTTGCCTAGTTCTATAACATCATACATAAGGAGAATTGTTATATGAAAATTAGTGCTCAAGTATTTTGCATAATATAAAATAAGTTATCAATATCACACTTTTCATGCTTGTGGCCTTAAGTACTGTTTGTATGTTTCATTTAAAAAAAAAAACATTCCTCAGCCAATTGATTTTTTTTAGAGAGAGTTGAAGGGAGGGTAGGAGGTGGGGGGGGAGAGAGAGAGAGAGAGAGAGAGAGAGAGAGAGAGAGAGAGAGAGAAACATCAATGTGAGAAGAACACATGGATTGATTGCCTCCCCCACTCACCCCAATCAGGGCCAGGGATTAAACCTGCAATCCAGGTATGTGCCATTGCCTGGAGAATTGAACCCACAACCCTCTGGTACATGGTGGTGATGAACTCCTTTAGCTTTTTCTTATCTGTGAAGCTCTTTATCTGACCTTTAATTCTGAATGATAGCTTTGCTGGGTAAAGTAATCTTGGCTGTAGGTTCTTGCTATTCATCACTTTGAATATTTCTTGCCACTCCCTTCTGGCCTGCATAGTTTCTGTTGAGAAATCAGCTGACAATTGTATGGGTACTCCCTTGTAGGTAACTGACTGTCTTTCTCTTGCTGCTTTTAAGATTCTCTCTTTGTCTTTTGCTCTTGGCTATTAATTATGATGTGTCTTGGTGTGGTCCTCTTTGGATTCCTTTTGTTTGGGGTTCTCTGCGCTTCCTGGACTTGGAAGTCTATTTCTTTCACCAGGTAGGGGAAGTTTTCTGTCATTATTTCTTCAAATAAGTTTTCAATATCTTGCTCTCTCTCTTCTTCTGGCACCCCCATAATTTGGATGTTGGTAAGCTTGAAGTTGTCCCAGAGGCTCCTTACACTATCTTCGTATTTTTGGATTCTTTTTTCATTTTGCTTTTCCGGTTGGGTGTTTTTTACTTCTTCGTATTTCAAATCTTTGACTTGATTCTTGCGATCCTCTAGTCTGCTGTTGGATCTCTTTATAATATTCTTTATTTCAGTCAGTGTATGCTTAATTGCTATTTGGTCCTTTTTCATATCCTAGAGGGTCTCACTAGATTTCTTGAGGGTCTCACTAAATTTATTGGCGGTTTCTAGAAAATTCTTGAAAAACCTTATAACCGTGGTTTTGAACTCTATATCCAGTAGTTTGTTTTCCTCTATTTCTGTCATTTGTGACCTGTTTCTTTGTCTCCACATTTTGGCTGCTTCCCTGTGTTGATAGGGTGGATTTCTGTGCTAGTTGTCCTATAGGGCCCAGTTGCTCAGCCTCCACAATTACCTGAGGTGGACACTCTTGGTGAACCCCTTTGAGGGCTTTGTGCACATTCTTGTTGTAGTTAAGCCTTGATTGTAGTTGGTATCACTGGGAGGAATTGACCTCCAGGCCAATTGGCTGTGAGAATCAGCTGTGTCTATGGTGGAATAACTTCTGTGCTGGAGACACCCTTCTGGGGCAAGACTTGCTTCAGTGGGGCTTTGGTGCTCACTGAGTCTGCCCCCTGAGTGTGTCCCTTATAGATCTGAGGAGTTGTAATCTGGATGGTCCCACTCTGACCACTGGGTACACTGGCTACTGGATTTCTAAGGAGGTGCTAATTTAGCCTCTGCCTGAGGCTACCCAGCAGGAGCTATGGAGAGATCTGCAGATTCCTCTTCTTTGTTTGGGATTTGGAGGTGCCCAGATGAGGCCCAGCTGTGAAGCAATGCAAGCTTCTGTGGGACCTTGGGCCTTCTTTTGGAAGTTCTGGGTCTCTCTGACCCAGCTGCAGTTTGTTAGGTAATTTTAGATTGCAAAGGGCCAGGGCATTCATATGCAAAAGCCTATGCACACAGCTTGGGTGGGGTGGGTCTCAGGGGATCAACAGGGTGGAGCAAGCAGCTATGGCTGATCCTCAGTCCTGCCCTAAGAGGCCTCGGGTCTCAGTGTCCCGCAGTAATCGGTAATCGCTGCAAGCACCTCTGAGAGAAAGCCGCCCTGGAGTTCAGCCCGATGCCAGACAGTCCAGTTTCTCCCCGTATGAGTCTGGGTCCCCAGAGACTCACCCAAAACTGCAGTTCAGAGCAGTCAGGAGCATGTGTCTCACTCCTGATTGAAAAAGACAACCGCGTTCTCAGTTGCCAGCCCTTTCCGCATGCGCCTCCGTACCTCTTCACTTTACTTCTGCACCTTCTCTGAGTCTCAGTGTGCTTTTCTCTTTACTTCTAGTTGTAGAATTTCTACTCAGCCAGCCTTCCTGTGGTTCTGGATAATGTCCGTTTTGTCTTTTAGTTGTATTTTTGAAGTGGTTGTGCGAGGCAGCAATTTCAGGTGTTTACCTATGCCACCATCTTGGTTTCTCTGTATGTTTCACTTTTTAAAAGACTAGATTGTGGATATTTATTTAACAGACTTAGTCTGCTTCCTCAGATTTAGGACTTCTGAGAATGAAGTGCTGACGAACACCTGAATTATTAGAACACCAGTAGCTCACAGGATTGTGTTTCTTATCCAAATACACTAAACTTGAAATTACAAAAACACCCCTAAAATAAGAACATTGTTGATATGTTCAAGGTGAGAGTATTTAGTCTTAAACTAGACATGTGGACTGAATAAAGAGCAATTAGGGATTGCAATTGGTTCTTGAACAACATGTTCGAACTGTCAAGGTCCAGTTCTATACGGATTTTTTAAAAAAATACTAAATATGTCTCTGAATCTAGAGACATAGAAGCATGGAACAGACTGTCAAATCACAGAGGGAAGGTTGGGGTGGGTTGGAAGAGAGCAACCAAAGAATTTGTATGTATATATACATAATCCATGGACATAGACAATAGGGTGGTGGAGGCCCGGGACAGGGTGGGTGGCTATAAGGGGTCAATAGGAGGAAAAAGTGGATATATGTAATATTTTCAACAATAAAGATTATGGAAAAAACTAACTACGTATAATACTGTAAACGTATTTTCTCTTCTTTATGATTTTCTTAGTAGCAGTTTCTTTTTTCTAGCTTATTTTATTATAAGAATACAGTATATAATACATATACAAAATATGTGTTAATTGACATTTATGTTATTGGTTAGGCTTCTGGTCAACAGTAGGCTATTAGTAATGAAGTTTTGGGGAAGTCAAAAGTTATAGGTGGATTTTCAACTGTGTGTGTGTGTGTGGGGGGGGTATTAATGCCCCTAACCTCCACCTTGTTCACGGGTTAATTGTACAGCCAATTGAGACTCAGTGGAACCACAGATATTTAAAAAACTATTTCAGAGATTGGGAAGGATTATAGAACTCTTTAGTGGAAGTGAAATCACAATTTAGAAGAGATTCATAGATTTTGATGAGTATAAATCATGTTTTGCTGTCTGGAAGAAGTGTCTTTGAAGTACAAACCTTAAGGTATATCTGACTTTTCAAGTTTGCCCAAGTTTGAAGATAAAATAAACTAAAATTGATCTATAGCCATTGTTTATATATTTAACTCCATTGGAAGATTTGGAGCTACATATATAAAGCCTAAAATAATTCTGAAGTCTCTGGCCATGGGATTAAACTTTGGGCCATTTTAGGATTACTGTGAAAGTATATTATTTCCCATGAATTTACTGACATTGAAGTTGAGAGTCACTCACTCTTTTTGCTGTATTTGAGTTGGAGTTTGATGTGCTCTGACTGAAACAGATCAGTCTATTAAATTACAGAGTTCTCATTGATTTGATTCACAATGATGGATGAATACCACCAGGCCTGAAATTGTTGATTTTTGCATACAGTGCTTTTTGGATTGCTTTTATATTACTGCTTAATATCCATAAATTTGAATAGTTAAAAGGTGATACTTGGTAAGTGTTATGGATTAAAAATAATGTAGTCTGTAAAACATAAAGTTCTAATTGTCTGGGTTCACATTTGAAAGAAAAGTGGACACCCAAAAACTTGTGCACCTTCAAAAAAATGAATCCTAGTTGTGATGGTTGCCCAACAACATGAATAAACTTAATGCCATTGAACTGTAAACTTAAAAATGGTTAAAATGATAAATTCTATGTTATGCGTATTTTACTACAATAAAACAAATTACTTTTTCCTTCATTTGAATGTACAGAGCAAATGGACCCTGAAAACAGTTTTGGAATCTCTGGTGCTTAATTAAGTGAGCAAAAAGAAATATAATTCCTTCTCACATCCAGGTTGGTATAATGATAGCTGAGAAACATATTGTATGAACATATAGTAACATAGAGATAGTCTGTAATAACAATAATAAGATAAATTTGAAATAAGAGACACAGGGAACAAAGTTTCAGGAAAGTAAAGGACTAAAGCATGAGGGGGAAATGAGGGTTGGAAGGCAGTGAATGTAGAACCCAAGGGTGAGTCCATGGTCCTATGCCAAGCAGATCCCCATGAGAGTGAAGAACTCATCACAGTTATTTCCAAAGGGAAAAGTTACTAAAATTGTCAAATGAAGATTATATGAGCAGATGGGGTCAAGTGATAGAGTAGTTGGGAGATAATCTATTAATACAAAATTAATGAAATATTGCAGTGAAATTGTTTGAAAATAAATGCTCTGTCAATTTTCAGGGGGATAGGGCTTAAATTATGAACTTTATCTGCTACCTAGTGAGGTAAGGAATGCAAACTTGAGTTATATTCTGTAATATCTATTTTTTTTTACATTTGTATTCCCATTAACTATTTTGTTACCTGGAAGCAATTTGTGTTCTAAAAATACCTGTGTTTCTTTTCCCACAGTATTAGAACAATTTATGTAAAGTGAAAAACACAATGAAAGTATAATATACATCATTAATAGAAATATACAAATATAACGAAGTGAAGAAAAATCAATTAGACCTTATAGCAGATTAACACAACTGATACTATAAATTAACAGTAGGGCGGTGGGAAGGAGTAAGGAGTAAGGGAGGGAATGGGTCATAATCTATTACCTACAATTTTAGTACACAGAATCCGACCATACACCATGAAAATGAATAATATTAGCAGCTAATATTTATTGAATGCCTAATGTATGCTGAATATTGTGCATAAGTATACTCTGTATTATTTTATTTAAACTTTATATTTCTCCAGGCAGGTAAGTGTTCCTGTTATTTTCCCCATTTTTTGGAAGAGAAAAGTGAGGTTAAGTAACTTCAGGCCTAGTGAAATAACTTAAAGTGATTAGTGGCAAGAAACAGGATAAGGAGAGTTGGATGGGCCTATCCATTTACTATCTCCCCCAATGCAGTCTTTTGATCTTCATGTTGCTCTTTTGTCATTTTATATCCCCTTCAAGGTTGTCCCTGGTACTCATTTTTGCCTCATTTCAAAGGGATAGCATTTTTTTCTTGTGTCAGATAAAGGGACCAGTGAGCATACAATGTGATTTGCCTCAGGGCTTGGTGGACCCATGAAAGGGTGGCACTGCCTGTTCCCCTTCAGATGGTAACCACTACTTGGTTCAACCTGTTTGAATCATCCTCCTGGTAGCATTGGAAGAGAGATGAAATGGACATTAATGTACCTCCTGTGCCACACTAGCACTTTCTCATTTATTTCCTATAATAGTCCTATGAAGTGGAGCAACTATTGTCATCTTCATCTTATAAATTAAAAAATAATGTCCTGAAAATTTGAGTTTCTTCAGGTTATAGATCTGGTGAGTTGGAAATGCATCCTTAGTTGTTTTGGCTCTGAAGTCCCTGCCTTTTCTAGTGTACCATGCTGCCCCCCAAATTGTTTGATTTGATGGCATAGAACAGCACCTGCTAGATTGTAAATGCAGCCAAGGTGGAAAACAAAGCCTTTCATTCTGTGTTCTGCTTGAACTGACCTCCCTCAAAGAGGTAAACTCTAAAAGTTAGAAGGTCATACTATAGGAGAGATTGCTCTTGCTTTCCACAGCATTACACACTCCATCTTTCAAGTGCATGTATCAGCCTTCTTGCTGAGGGGCTTCCAAAGACTTAGTTTTACTAACAATTACCAACATCCAGACAGTGAGCCATTTGTAATCACTGCCCTCCACATCCAAGTATATAGGGCATGGTCCTTTGTTATGTTTTCTCATAGAAATTATCCTTCAGAGCACTTAACAATGATTTGTAATCATATATTCACTAATGTTATCATTTACTTAATGTCTACCATAAGCTTGTAAGCTCCATGAATACAGAGTATCTGGTTTTTGTATCCCGAACAGCTAAATAATAATTTGTTGAACTGATAAGTGCTTTTCCATCAAAGAGCTAGGTGATCAGTATTTTTCCTTACTTATCTGGCCAAAAAGAAAATACGCAGAGGCTGTATGTGCCTTGGATAAGTGGGTCTATTTCTTAGGCCTGTCAAACCATTTGTTTCTTAAAGGGCTAGTGGTAGAAAAATGCTAACTCTGTTCTACATACTCTGGACTCTGGAGGGATTAAGCTTCCTTGAAAACAGAGAAGGACGCAGCTTACCTCTTTCTGGTGGTATTTGATTGCTACCTTCAGCTTGGCCAGGTCATGGTACTTCTGAGGGTCAAGTTCTTCACTATGGTCATCTCGATGGTTGAGGATGATCTCCAATTCCCGGGAGCTCCGAGCTTGGTCCAGTAGGTCTTTGGCAAAGAGCTTACACTGTTGGGAGAGCTCCTCATACTCAGCCTTGAACTCATTTTCTACCTTGCTGAGTTCTTTGAGCTCCCAGCCCAGGCGGAAAGCAGTTAGGATAGGGTCCTCACTTGATAAGGCAATGAGTGAGGGGCTTGCCAGAGCTTTATAGATGTTCAGACGGGAGCGGGAGTGGCGCAGGCTATCCACCTCTGAACTGGACACACACTCCACACAGTTGCAGCGGATCTGGTGAGGCCTTGGAATAGTGACCCGTTTTTGGACAAGCAATTTGATGATTTCATAGTTGTTGGTGTGGGCAGCTAGCATTATGGGAGTGATGTCTGGTGTGAACTCAGAGAACTGGGTGTCCATCATCAGAGTAGGAACCTAGGTAAAATAAAACAAAAAGCATAAGAGCAGGATTTAGGATTGGAGAAAGAGGGAGAACAAGGCCTATCAAATATTAGTGATTTGGGAATTGGAGTTAACATTCCTTTGTCAATTCCCCTCCTTATCATAATGGCTATTTGTGAAATGCTTATTGTATGCCAAGCACTGTTCTAAATGCTTTACATGTATTTACTAATTTAATCTCCACAACAACCTTTTGGGATATATATTTCCCTTAAATGAATAAGCTGAGGCACACAGAGGTTAAAAACATACCTAAGATTACACAGCTTTTAGTAGCAGAGCCAAGATTCAAACTCAGGCAATATGTCTTTAGATCTTCCCTCTTAAAATTATGCAACCACAATTTGCCCAATTCTATCGAAGGCACAATGGGGATACAGAGAAGTAAAGGACATTTTTTCTGACCTTCTGGAACTGAATTTGGTAAATCACAAACTTGGTGAGTAGGAGTACATGGTAGTTTGTGTTCATTTCCAAAAGAGCAACAGAGATTGCAGGAATATTTTTTCATTGTTGACAGTGTTACAGACGTCCTCCATCTTCCCCTCCTTTGCTTCCCTCCACCAAGCCCTCACCCCACCCCAGGCCTTTACCCCAGTGTATTCTGTGTCCATGGGCTATGCATATATGCATGCATATATGTTCTTTGGTTATTCATTGAAAGGCTAATGACAACCAGTAATTTTAAAGACCATGCTACTAAATCAAGCCCTGGTAGCTAAAGAGAAGATACCCTCAAATCATTACACTGATTTTGTATCTATATATATAAAAGCTTAAGCAACCAGCTGACCAGCCGACTGGCCAACCGGCTGGTAGCTATGACATGCACTGACCACCAGGAGGCAGACGCTCAACCCAGGAGCTGCCGAATGACAGCAGCTTTTCAGAGTGCCCTCTTGCATTCCAGGACCCCTTGGGGGATGTTGGACTGCTGGTTTCAGCCCGATCCCCGCAGGCCAGGCCGAGGGACCCACGGTGCACTGTGCACCAGGCCTATACTATATATATATATATATATATATATATATATATATATATATGTATATATAGAACTTCAGGGGACTAAAGACTAAAGCCAATGTTCCCTACAACTTCCTGCAGGTCCCAACAAGGTTATTGTCAGGAAGAAGTAGTCTATAAATGAGGACCTCCAGGCTTAGGGAGGGACTACCAATAACCAAAGGACCTTTGATAAAATTGCCATGTCCATTATGTGATGCCTGGTGTAAATAGCAGGTACAGGCGAAAGGTATGGAGTTCTTTGCAGAAACTGGTCAATAAAGAAACAACTTTTCAACTTTATTTATTTATTTATTTATTTATTTTAATTTTTTTTTATTTTATTTTATTTTTTATTTTTCGCTTAAAGTATTACAAACTGGTCAATAAAGAAACAACTTTTCAACTTTAAATGTATTTTGGGACCCAGTTTGTTCGCAATCTAATAGTGAAACTAAGGCAGCTCACTAGACCCACAAAAGAGTCTCTGTGTAACAGGATCTAGAGCTAGATAATAAGGAGGACCAGAATAATCCAAGAAGGCCTCATGGAGGTGTGGGGCTGAGTATTCAAAGCATATGTAGGATTCCAGAAAGTAGTGAAATATTGATCTCAATACAAAGTGTATTGAGCTGGGAGCTCAAGTGTAACTGGGGGAGAACATGGATAATTGAGATTCTCGCAGAATAGACAAATATTATTTTAAGCTATAGTTTCTTTTTACTCTTAAATTTTTTAAAAACCCAGAATTGCTGGAGAACTGACAAAAGGATGAGTTACAGTTTTTCATCATCTTTACCTCCTTTCCACCTTGGATGAAAGATCCCCAAGCAGGGAAGTGGCCAGAAAAGACGGAATAGAAAAAAGGTGGAAGAGAAAGAGGGGGAGGAATGCGCAAGAAATCTGTTTCCTTCAGGGAGTGGTTGCATCAGCCTCTGAATAGTTGAGAGCTGGCTGCACATTGGTCATCAATGGCTTGGATTGAGCAGCAAGTAAACATTGTTAAACATTTATAGAGAGCAGCTACAAATGAGACAGCAGGAAGTGAGCAACTGGCTCATAAAGTAAATTGGACACAGGACAGAATAATCTCAGCAATTAACATAAGCCTACAGGCTAAGGAAGAAGTAGGTCTGAGTGGGCCTGGTAATGAAAATAAATACCACAACCAGCATAAAGCCTAGAGTTGGGAGAGATGCTAAGTGAACAATGTATCACAGTTGGCCCAGGAAGAAAGAAGCTTACATCTGGGAACCTGCCAGTTATCAGTGGGCAGGGGCATTCCTCAATCTCTGTCAAGATTTAGAGGCAGGAAGTGGGAGGTGGAGAAAAAATAGTTTGTAGCACAGGATTCCCTGGGTTAGATTGGAGGTATGTGTTTGCTTCCTACCACGGTGTTCTTCCTGCCCTTTCTCTCCACTTCCATGCTCTTTCTGTTTTTCCTACTCTTTTGTTTCCTTCTTTCCTTCTTTCTATATCAATGCTGCCAGGCCTGTCCAAGACACACAGTAGTACTTGTGAATATTGCTTAGCCCCACTTGTGTCATAAAGCTGAAAGGTTGCTGTCTATGCCTAGAATATGAAATGCTTTTTGGAACCACCCGATTCTGTTGTCTTTGACTTAGTACTTAATAAGGAATCTTTGATTCTCCTTTTAGCTTTCTGGGTATATGACACCAAAGATGAAAACTTTTCAAAAGAAAACTGGCCCACAATGACCAACCATGTCTTCCTACCCAGACTGCCTTTTCTCCTTCCAGCAGCCTTATCATTCACAGGTGGCCATACCTAATTCAGTCATTCTTTCTGTGTGTACATCCTTGTGGGATCCCTGTATGGAATGGTCTACCTCATTGCTCTGCCAGCAAAGGGTCATTGTAAGCCCTGGCTCCTTCAATAGCTCCTTGTCTTAACTTGATCCCACCCCTTGCAGACCACCAAGTTGTTGTGGGCACTAGGTTACACCCAATATCTTGTTGTTCTCTAATTATTTAGCATGTATCTTTTTTGCTTCTTCATTAGGGTTGTGAGTTATTTGGAGGAAGAGCTGTCTTAGTCTGTTTGTGTTTTCCCCCATAGTGTCCAGCACACTACGAGACATACAGCAGGTACTCTGCAAAAGGGAATTAAGTATCCAAATATCAAATTAAGAAATTGACTCTACTTTACAGACCTGGCTCCTACAATTTGAGTCAGTGTGAGCTAGTGTCCTTGGGTCTTTCCTTCCCATGCCCAGCTGAGAAGGTAAACATTCCAAGACTCTAATGAGGATTAGAAGACCAGCTCTAGAGGGAATACCATGACATCACAAAAATTTAGGACAGTCCCTGCCTGTCATTTTCACAATTCTATTGCTTCAAAATGGAGACTCTTCTACCCGCTTCTTCTACCTCTATTCACCCTGCTGCTTTTCCCTTCCTAGACTGTGCAGGAAACATGGATTATCATGAAGATACCCTGATAAAGAAAGAGAGATTCTATAGTGAAGGTCAGAGATTTCTGTTAATAATCAGGACTTAATAATATGGTTGACATCAGGGGCCAAAAAGTAAATAGAAAAAAGAAATGAAGACTAGGTTTGGGGCACATGCATAATTTTAATGAGTAAATTATAGGAACTGGTGAACTGTAGAGCACATACCTTCTCAAGAGGGGCATCTTCTGCTCAGCTTCTTGTTATAAGCACAAATGAGGGCCAAGTGTTGCCATTTTTCAAGATAAATCAGAAATATGGATTTGGGGGCAGAATTTTTAAAGATTTAAATGTTGCCTCAAAAAAGTTAGAGAAAGTGTGCAGGCTCGACAAAATACATATATGAGGGAATTTAGGCTTGAGTGAACCAGTTTGTGACCTTTGAGCTAGCATATAAGTTGTGAGACTAATAAAAGAATGTGAGAGGAAGCTGGACATTTAGGCAGGAGCCAAATTATCAAAGGCTTTCTTTGCCATGCTAAGGAACTTAATGTTATTTTTTGCCACAGTGAACTGCTGAAGAATTTTAATCAGAAGAGGTGCATAGTTAAACAAGTGTTTTAAAAAGATCAATTTAGCTAAAGTGTGGTGAATTGGCAGTGGTAAATGTGCTTCTAATTTTTAATAAGCAGCTTTCCACACAAAAAAATCTTGATTTATAGTGTTTGGCAATTTCTGTGGTGTAAATATTCCCACTGTGGCCAATTTCAAGTTACCAATATAACATCATGGAACATAGAATTTGGAAGAGATAAACACAACCAGTTCTCATCAGCTAGTGTAAGCCAGCTCCAGCACACCATTGGATGAGTTTCAGAAGGATATGACTAGTTAAAATATATCACTAGTGTAGATGAAGAGATGGTGAGATCTTAAACAGTAATTCTAGAGATACACAGAAAATAATAGGTTTAAAACATTCATTGGATGTGTCAGGTAGTATTGGAGGGAGAAATAAATCAAGGAGGTCAGGTTTCTCGATTGCATGTCTGGTTGATTGTGGTGTTACCAACAGACAGTGAATATAGGAGAAAGAGCAAGTGTAGGGTTTTAAAAAAGTTCAATTTTGGACACATTGAATTTCAAGTACCTATTGGGACAGTAGTAGGAAATTGTATAACTCTAACATGGGTCTCGAAGGAAATTTCAGGACTAAAAATGTGGATGTGAGAGTCTTTAGCCTATAATAGTTGAAACCAAGAGAGTGGATGGGATCAGTCTCTGCCTGCCCCAGCCTCCCCATAGTTGGGCTTGCTGATCTACCCCAAGGACTCAGTCCTGCCCCAATTTCCAAAGCAACCAAGGCTTGAAATAGGAAGCACTCAATTGGCCATCCTCAGCCTCCTTTATTCCATATTTTAATCATTGGGGATTTGCATTAGGGCACTCTCCTTGTTCTGTTAGTTTTTGAATCCGAGCTTCTTCCCCACCTTAGCCCTAGTTTGTAAAACAAGATTCTCCCTGGATCTCTAGTCTGAATTTCTGTTTGTATAATGGGCCTAATAGCCCAGGCCTGGTATATTTTCTGGATTATCTGTGCCTTTGATCATCTTTGAGTTATTTTATAGCTTTGTTAATTATAATGTAAATATTTCCTGTCTGTGCATCTATTTGTAAAATTTTCAGCATTCCTGATGGCCTGTATCAGGGGTCAACAAACTTTTTATTGTAAAAAGTAAGATGGTAGCCTGGCTGGCATAGCTCAGTGGTTGAGCATTGACCCATGAACCAGGAGGTCACCATTGGATTCCCTATTAGAGCATACGCCTGGGTTGCAGGCTCAATCTCCAGTGTTGGTCATGCAGTAGGCAGCCGATCAATGATTCTCTCTCATCATTGATGTTTCTATCCCTCTCACCCTCGTCCTTCCTCTCTGAAATAAATAAAAATATATTTGAAAAATAAGATAGTAAATATATTACGATTTGTGGACAATACAATTCTGCCATTGTAGCAGGGAAACAGTGATAGGTAATATGTAAATGAATGGGTATGACTGTACTTCATAAAATTTTATTTACAAAAACATGTGACAGGCTGTATTTGACTTTTAGGCTATAGGTGGAAGACCCCTGACCTCCTCATTCCCTCACTAATCAATGAGTTAAACAAAAATTTTGACATGTGTTCACTTGAATTTGTATATAGATCATGATTTAACCGTTTAAAAATTATGCTTTAATAGCCATTTGTGTTCAGATTGAGGTCAGGTGGAAAATTCAATTTTATTATTTTCTTATCAAGTTTTGCTTTCTCTTTGAACTCCAAAATTATACTGCATGGTCTTGGGCTTCCCATTAAAAATTCTGCTTTTAAAAAAGAAAAAAAACGTGTACATAATTTATATTGGAAGAACAAAATGGACAAAACTTATCTGGGGATAATGTCACAATACATGCCCGGTGTTTTTAAAAAGTCAAAATTGATATATAAAAATCAATAATGTATATAACAATAGCGTCCATTATTACCCTTTGTAACAAGGATAAAAATAACATTAATAGCTACTAGTTATAGAGAACTTTCCATATGCCAGGCACCAGGCTATAATATCTCATTTAGTCCTCCCTTTGTTTCTATGGTATAAACATAGTAATTATCCCCAGTTTACACCTGAGGACACTCACCCATAGAAAAACTAAGTGCCTTGCCCAAGGTCTCATGTCTAGGAAGTAGAGTGGAGAGAACTTGAACCCAGGCAGTTTGGCTCCAAAGCCTGTACTGTTAGCCAGTATGCTGCCTCACTCCCAAATAGTGAAAGACCAAATTTTTGATTTATTATATCAATAAATAAATCTACAATCATAACATTTAATATTCATACATATCATAAGTATGTGTTACAGGTTTTATTGAGTAATAATAAATCTCATCAACTAATATTCTTCCTTAAACCCAGATAAATGTTATGTAGCATTACTCAAGATTTGGGAGCCCACAAAACCATTCTTTTTTTTTTTTTTAAAAAAATATATATTTCTTTATTGATTTCAGAGAGGAAGAAAGAGGGAGAGAGAGATAGAAACATCAATGATAAGAGAGAATCATTGATTGACTGCCTCCTGCACGCCCCCTACTGGGGATCAAGCCCGCAACCCAGGCATGTGCCCTTGGCTGGAATTGAACCTGGGACCCTTCAGTCCACAGGCTGATGCTCTATCCAACTGAGCCAAACCGGCTAGGACAACCATTCTTGATTTCTTACCAAATAGGGTCTCTTAATTTTTCAAAAGACAGGAGCTAAGTCTATGAGAAAATAATACATACATGGCTAACGCCATAGGTTGTCAGAGTTTATACTTTCAGGGAAACTGGAAAAGGCATTTTTCTCAAAATGTATGGTGGGGGGTGGAGAAAAGGGAAGGAAATCAATACACCAAGAAATTACACTTGGTTCATATTATCTACAACTCTGCTTCTAAAGAAACCTGATAGATGAACCAATTTGATTTGATTTTAAAATTTGCAATGACTTGGGCCATAGCCACTAAAGAATACATTGCCTCCATCTCCCTGGGGCTTTGCATTCAGGCCTTAATGAGTTTGCTCCTGGATCACCCTGGGTCTTCCTGTTATAAAGCTAGCACTATATTCTAGAATCCTTCTGGATTAATGAGCACAGGACAGAGTTGCTGGGCTCTAAGCTAATCGTATAAAACACTGGCAGTACAGTGAACAGAGAGCTTGAGTTAGTTCTTCATATTTTCAGCTAAATTCCATTGCCAGAGGACACAACAGAGGAATAGATGATGCTCCACTTTCCCCCCTCTCAGGACTGACTAGAGCTTTTACAAGGTTATTGTTCTCAAGTGGCCCAAATGATACATTCATTTCCATTAACCTCATCACTGGACACAATCTGCTAACTGGAATTTTTATGAACCCTTAGGCAGGCATCCTAAGTTCATCACAGACTTCTGAAATTAAATCCTCCATTGGACAGATCCATATCAGGAGCTACCTCATTCATATACACAATGCTGTCTGGTTATAGGCTAACCTATCCAACTGTCACTTCCTCATAGAACTGGCGCCACAGTATCATGTCAAAATAAATCTCATATTTTATGACTGGATTTAGTGAAATTGCAATATTTTCACATGCTGGGCCTCCTCTTCTCTACCCTAACATGCAGATAAAATCAATGTTCAATCTTTTCAGCAATTCAAGGGACTGTTGGAAAGGAAACTTCATTTTTCTGTATTACTCAGAAATGAAGAACACCTACATCTAATCACATCATATTACCAGCCACCCACTCTGCCTTACCTATAGATCAGCTGGCTAGTAGTAGCGATGCAGGAGCAGCCATTGGCATCAGATGGGAAATAATCTTTCCCAGATTTTGGTAAAAACAGAACCTTCCGAATTAAGATTTGGTGTACCATCTGAGCTTATGTCAAATCCATTTGTGTTCAGATGCAGCAAGTTCAAAAATCAGTAAATCAGAAGGCGTGGGTTATTATGGATGTGGAAAAAATTCCAGAAGTAAAGTTATGGTCATTGTGACTCTAGCGCTGCATAGAGCAGTGATGGCAAACCTTTTGAGCTCTGCATGTCAGCATTTTGAAAAACCCTAACTTAACTCTGGTGCCGTGTCACATATAGAAATTTTTTGATATTTGCAACCATAGTAAAACAAAGATGTATATTTTTGATATTTATTTTATATATTTAAATGCCATTTAACAAAGAAAAATCAACCAAAAAAATGAGTTCGCGTATCACCTCTGTCACGCGTGTCATAGGTTCGCCATCACTGGCACAGAGTAATGGATCCCTGATCTGCTGGTGTGAGTGTAGTTTGCTTTGCAGGTAGCTCTATGGTGGTGCTTGGTACAAATACCTCTTTAGGAAAGGCATTGTTCTTAGTTTATTTTTATGTTATCATGTAATTTTTAAATTAAATTTCTCTTATATATTGTTTTACTGGAAAGAGAATGCTACCAAGCTGATTTAGAGTATTCTGTGTCACTGCTCATCATGTGACTAGTATGAGTTCAGATAGCATGATAAAGGTTTCTGATCAGGGTTGAAAATCCAGATGCAGAAACCGTGGGGATCAACCAGGGCACAGGACCATGTATGGGCCAGGATAACAAGATTGATATGAACTATATGATAGGATTCAATACAAATAAACATTTATTATTTTCTAATTTCTCTAGTAGACACTGATTTTGATAGAAGCACATCTACCAGCAAAACAAAATCAGAATGAATAATGAGGGCCTTTCATGCAAAAAGAGGAGTTAAGACCCCTTAATTTGCTTTTAGTAGTTTATACAATTGAAAAGTATATTCATTGCCATACAATGAAAATTGGTAGGTATTATTGGGAGTCCCAGTTTAGGTCTAGAAGAGCTTAGGTGATAAAAATTAGGCTCAGTTGGTTTTCAGAATGTAAAGGTAAATTTTAACAGGTGATTCCCCCCCCCCACTATCTAGCTTTTTAATTCTATGAGTTCCAAAATTTTCAACTGTGTTTAACACTTCTTTTTTCCCTTTATTGATTAAGGTATTGCATATGTGTCCTTATCCCCTCCATTGCCCCTCCACCCCTCACCCCCCTGCTGTCTGTATCCATTGGTTAGGCTTATATGCATGCATACAAGTCCTTTGGTTGAGAATGCAGAAAAGGAGAAGGAAAGGGGAAAGGGGAAAAGAGCAGTTTTACTCTCTAAGCAGAGAAGCCAGCAGTCTCAAGGCATGGCAAGATAAAGTTGCCAGACACTTCTCATGATTTCTGAGAAGGCCACAACAAAGTAAAACAAAAGAAACTTGAGAATTAATCTGTACCAAAATATTCAGCAAAGGAATTTTGAAGCCTATAGACAGGAGGGTATATAACACCTTGGACCCACACCCAACTGGCTCTTCAGATTATCTGAGAGCCCGTCTGCGCTTCATAAGCCAGATGTACAAGTTTGCTTGCTTGCTTTGCTTTTTCAGTAAAGGCGCATACTTTAATTGCTTTAATAAATTGGCTTTTCGCAATGCACTCAGGGTCTCTGTATAAATTTATTTATATGAGAAGACAAGGATTGAGGTTGGGGACGGCTTTCTCCCACTGACTCAGGGGGTTGTCCAGTAACACCTCCCTGGTGTTAGTGAGAGGTGCCTATAACACCTGAGATTAGCTGGGCCTAAATTCAAAACTAGAGTAGCGGCTCTTTGCTGACAGAGGCCCTTCATGTACTCTGCATTCTTGAGAGAATCATAGACTGAACTTTCAACCCCCTGTCTGTTTATGTTTTCTGAATCAACTACTGCAAGGAAGTTCCTTGTCCCCTCATCACCATACTACCACTTAAGCAATAGACTGTGATACACCCTGACCAATTAGAACTGCACAGATTGTAATTATCATCAACCAATCCATGCTGATTAGACTTGAAGTCCTCATTTGCATGATGGGAACCTGGGCAGAAACTTCCTCCATTAAAGATGGCCTCTCCTTTGTCTCTGCAGAGCACTGTTCTATTTTTACCTGAGGCTGCATCATCCCACTTTGCAAACAGTTTGCTTGAAGAAAGTCTCTCTTTTGTCCCTCCAATACTTTTTAGTGAATTTTTGTTGACATGTGGCAGGAAACATGTTTTATTTGTTTGTACTGCTGGAAGCACCCTGGGAGAATTTTGTGTTTAGGCTCTCCCTGCTGAACTCCCCACCTGGGATTTCTGAGTGGCTTCTCTGAAAAACACTCATGCAACAAGGAGTCCTTCACTCTGAAGTAGAGTTTGGCTAGAAATGAGAAGCCTTTTAGAAAAGAAGCTTGAGTCTGGACAATGCCAAGCAGCTTAAGCTCACCTAGCACAGACATGTCAGGAGGACTCATTTCAAGAAATTTTCTTTAGCAGAAAACAGGATTTAAATGTCTCTGTGGCCTTGACAACACACATCATGATGATCGATTCATTTTTCAGAACACAACAGCCAGGATTATATTAGTGGGTCATAACAATAAATTGGTCACATTTAATAAATACATGTAACCTTTGGTTGACAGGAAAAATAGTGTAAGCCATTTTGTGATTGAAGAGATGCCTATCATATTGACATCGTCAGTCGTAAGCAAATTCTTTTTAAACACAATCCTTGACAAGCAAAAATCTTTGATACACTGATGTGTGTATAATGTTCTGCATTTGCTCATATATTTTCACTCTACTGCATTTTGAAAGGACAAACTCAAGAAAAGTGCCCGCCCCCCACCATAATTTCTTCCTCTCTCTGACATTACTTCTAATTGTATTGTTTTGAACTGGCAGCTGCATTGTCAATAGTGCTTCTCAAGCAGAATGCCTTTTGTTCTTGTCAGAACAGACTAACTATTAAAGGAAAGAAGCAGGAGCTTGGTTGCTTCTGGTTGGAGATGGGAGAAGGAAGAGCTACTTTGGGCCTTTAACCCTACTGTTTCTGTCTTTTGCTTGTCTTTTTCTAGTATGCTCCCAGGCTAAGGGTGTGGGCTGCTGTCTCCCCAGAGAAAGGTAAGCTAGGCGTTGATCATTACTGAATTAGGAAAACATGGGGTGCCTTGTCCTTATTTCTCTGAAGGCAAACATGCCCCAAATCTGAAACTTAAAATGGCAGAGACATTTTAAATGTAAGGATGACCTTTCAATCACTTGCAAAACATTCCACCCTCTCTGGAAGACACATGTAACCAGACACCTTAGAGTTTCAATGAAGTCTTTCACTCTGCAGTACCTTTTCAGGAATGCAGGGCAGGGCTAATAGAAAGGAGGAGAAGGGGCTGGTGTTCCCAATGAAATTCACTACTGCTTAATTTTCTTCTTTATATTCAATGAATAGGGGATAAGAATCTCAGATTGATGAAAAGTTGCAAGAGTGGTAGTGTTTGAGGCCCCCAGATATTTGATTATTCCACCCCCAATTTCTAGTGGGGGAGGAAACAAACTCAGGTCTTGGAAGGCTCCATAGATGCATAGGATTGTTTGTCTATGTCGAAAAGAGCAGCTAAGATGATTAGGTATGCAAGAAGGAGGCTTAGCTTCCAGCAAATTCTTCTGCACCTGTGGTCTTATAAAACCATTCATTTATAAACTTGAGACTCTGTGGAAGCTCCAGACATACATTTGAGAATTCAGGGCAACTGACACTTGCACAGAATTGCTGTGGGACTTCTTTCATACCCTGCCAAGGTTCCATCAAGTTAACATTGAGGTGTTTAACTTTTTCAGAGGCTAAAGGATAATACCTCTTGGATTGATTGCAGTGACAGGAGAATGGGCTAAATTGCTACTACGTTTCATCTAATTCTGATGATTCGGTGATTAAGTGGACCACAGCCAAACAGATATCCACCAGAACTCCAGGGGTTTTATTCTAGAAATGTATCAATGACACCATTGCCTGTGGAGTTATTAGTGAACTCCCTTGTGGTTTTATTAAATACTAGAGCTTTGTATTCTTGCCTCTCTAGTAAGCCAATTAGGTGTCTGACATGGTACCTATTTAATGTGGGTTTATAAAGTAATTATAGAATAATTTTAAAACATTGTTCATTTCCTCACAGCATTCCTGTGAGGTTATTTAGCATTCTACCTTTGCTTTCAAATGATAAGAGGTTAAGCTATATAGAGGTTGAGTAGTTTGCCTAAGGCTACATAACAGTTGAGAGATGGAGTCAACATGAGAACTCCATTCTCAGATTTTGTCCATGATATCATGTGCCTCAGCTGATATACATATTACAAAATTGCAAGGTTGAAAGAGACCTTGGAGATGACATAGTCCAACCTCATAATAGATGTTTAACTCTTTTGTAAACACTCCTGCCCAATGGCCATTCTGCCTCTGTTCAAACATTTCCTGTGGTGATATGCCATTTCATTTCTTTCCACTGCTGAGATTATTGTTTTGAAATTGGGTGGTCACATTTTATTCTTCCCAATCAAACACTGACACTACTCAGCACCTTCAGACTGCTCTCTTTAGCATGAAACTCTTTATTAAAAATTCTTTCCTCAACAGTAATGTGGAATGCAGGAGGCAATGAGAATTTACTCCTTCCTATTTTTTGACTCCATCTTTGTGGTAGTGGCAGCCATGGCCACAGTTGGTTCAGTAGCCAACATGGAGTTCTTTGTCCATGCCCAGGAGCTACATACCCCCAAGGTGTCTGGCCATTAGACAGTGGCCCAGATCAAGGCTCATGGAGGGCATTGACCCAGAAGATCAAATGGTACTCCTGGAAGATACGCCTTTGGAGGATGAGACTTCCCTTGGCCAGTGTCAGGTGGAGGCCTTGACCATGCTGGAAGTAGCTGGCCATCTGCTTGGAGGTAGAGTCCATGGTACCCTGGCCTATGCTGGGAAAGTGAGAAGTCAGACTCCCAGAGTGGCCAAAAAGAAGGAAAAGGGGGGATAAAGAGAGGAGGAGTAGACAGTTATGGACTGTCAAGAGACAGGTGTAGTACCATTGCTTCATTAATGTTGTACCCCTTTTGACAAGAAGAAAGGCACCAGTTCTAACACTTAAGTCATTTTTC
>NW_005871050.1:23756423-23844603 GCF_000147115.1 Myotis lucifugus | reverse complement strand
GGGGGAGGGGGTCCCTCAGCTCGTCTATGGCCTGGTGCGATCTGTGAGCGATAGGGAGATACACCCTCTTGAATAACACTGCTTCGGTGAGGGAGAGAGGAGGCGCAATCCTTAGGTCTAGCCCATCCAGGCACGCTTCAGTGGGGAGGTGAGTCGCCCCCCCCACTCATCCACACAGCAGCGATGGGTGGGGATGTGGCGATTCCCCTTTCACTCACAGACACAGGAGGGATCGATGGGAGGGTGGGGTGCCCCTCCTTATCCCACTCACAGGCAAAGTCGATGGGGAGGTTATGGCTCTACCCCGTCACACACAGAGCAGGGCCCGTGGGGGGGGGGGGGGTTGGGGCGCCGCCCTCTATCACCCACAGAGCAGGGCCGATCAGGGGGTTGGGGGGCCGCACCCTGTCACACACAGAGCCGCAGGGCGATCAGGGGGTTGGGGAGCTCCCCCCTATCAGGCACAGAGCAGGGCTGATCAGGGGGTTGGGGCGCCTTCCCCTGTCACGAACAGAGCAGGGTGGATAGGGAGGTTGTGGCCCCACCCCCTGTCACACACAGAGCCGCAGGGCGATCAGGGGGTTTGGGCGCTGCCCCCTGTCACGCTGATCCCGGTGCCGGGAGGCCTCGCGACTCCACTGATCCTGGTGCTGGGAGGCATATTACCCTTTTACTATATAGGATAGAGGCCTGGTGCATGGGTGGGGGCCAGCTGGTTTGCCCTGAAGGGTGTCCTGGATCAGGGTGGGGGTCCCGCTTGGGTGCCTGGCCAGCCTGGATGAGGGGCTGATGGCTGTTTGCAGCTGGTCACACCCCCTTCAGGGTGGGGGTCCCCACTGGGGTGCCTGGCCAGTCTGGGTGAGGGGCTGAGGGCTGTTTTCAGGCTGGCGGGTGACTGAAGCTCCCAACTGCTCCTTTTTTTCTTTTTTTTTTTTATTCTGGGCCAGCTTTAGCTCTGAGGCTTGGCTCCAGCTCTGATGCCTCGGCTGCTGAAAGCAGGTATCTGGTTTGTTTGGGTTCTATAATCGAAACACTGTTTCAACTCCAGCTCTGAGGCTCGGCTTGCTGAAAGCAGGTTTCTGGGGTTTTGTTTAGCTTTTATATTTGTAACAATGTTTCAAACTGCAAGCTCAGAGGCCAGCAGCGGCAGGCGGGGAATGTTGCTTCCTCAGTCACTGAAGCAAGCAAGCCTCCTGTTCGCTTCAAGCTGCCTGGCTGCCGGCCGCCATCTTGGCTGGCAGTTAATTTGCATATCGCCCTGATTAGCCAATGGGAAGGGTAGCAGAGGTATGGCTAATTACCATGTTTCTCTTTTATTAGATAGGATTACTCTAGGTATAAGGTGGTTCATCTGATCATTCATCTGATCAGCTTATGGATGCTGGGCTCAAGGGTCTTTCAGGAAATATTTTAGCCTGGTTCCAAAGAAGGAGTTAAGGATTGAGAGTGCTAGATTAGTGTTGAGTCTGGCTACTGGGTTTTGTTCTCCAATCTTGAAAACCAAGGGGGATAGAAATGATATTACCAGTTGAATAATTTAGTTGAATATATGAATTCAGGCTTCCTTCTTGGTACTTTAAATGAAAAAGTGGGGGAAACGACCAAAGAAGAATTATTTCTATTTAAGAAAACCTCGCTCATTTAAGTTATTTCTCCCAAATAAGATTTGTGGCATTTTCTCCCAAGTAAGTTCTAGGGTCCAGAGAACATTTTGCATTCTGATCAGATAAGCTATTACTCCCCAAAACTTAGCACCGGCAGCAGAATATTGCAAGCCCACCTTGTCCTGCGAAACCTGCTAATCGTGGCAGTCTCAACAGGGAAGGCAGACAAGTAATGACGCCAAGGCCAAACCAGGGCCAATCACTGTGTACACCCTTAGTAGTCCAAGGGAAGGCGATTTAGTTAGTAAAAGCAGTGAATTATGACCACATCAATATCACAAATAAATGTTTCAGATCCAAGGCCAAGGCCTATTGGTTAAATATGTTCAGCTTTTAGACACAGATATATTTTTTAGAGGACTCATTTTCATCTCTCCTACCTCAACTGCACTAACCTGGAGCCAAAGGTATTGTCATTTAGACACTCATGTGGCCTTCCTTGCTTGGGTCTCTAGATCCCTGCCATCTAATGAGAGGCTTGCTTCATGGGGTTTGTAAGTCTTTTGGGGTACCATGGGAATGAGAAACCTTGCCTTGGGTTTGTTTAAAGTAAATAGCAGCTCTTTAAAATAACAAATATAGACTGAAAGAAGGTTTGTATATCTTTATAATGCCTTTTCTGTCCACCCAGAGCTGAAGTAGAGAAAATTACTTAGGTTATAATCCTTTAAGATGAAGGACTTAGGTTATATTCCTTGGAAGACAGTTCATGGTGCTAGACTCCAGAACAGGTGACTATAGAACTCACTCTGAGTGGCTTTAAAGACAGATAATTTAATTTTTTATTGTAGTGGAAGTAACAATTGAAAATCAGAAGTTATGCATCTTGGCTCTGCTATAAGAGTCAGTTTATTGAGTCTGAATAAATCACATCTCCTCTGTGAGCCTCACTGTCCCCATCTATAAAATAGGGAGGAATGGGTTAAATAATCTTTCCAAGTCTGACATTCTATTAATTTCACTTATTCAAAAAACTATTTATGTGTGACAACATGGATGGACCTTGAGGACATTATGCTGGTGAAATAAGTCAGACAGAGAAAGACAAATATCATATGACCTTCCTTATATGTGGAATCAGTTCCTCTATTTCTGTGTTGTCAAGTGCACTCATAGATACAGAGAACAGATTGGAGATTGGTTATTGCCAGAGGTGGGGATTGGAGGATAGAGGAAATGGGCGAAGGTGGTCAAAAGTTACAAACCTCCACGCCCTGGCCGGTTTGGCTCAGTGGATAGAGTGTCGGCCTGCGGACTGAGGGGTCCCGGGTTCAATTCCGGTCAAGGGCATGTACCTTGGTTGTGGGCACATCCCTAGTGGGGGGTGTGCAGGAGGCAGCTGACCGATGTTTCTCTCCCATCGATGTTTCTAACTCTCTATCTCTCTCCCTTCCTCTCTGTAAAAAATCAATAAAATATATATTAAAAAAAAGTTACAAACCTCCAAGTATAAAATAAATAAGTCCCAGGAATGTAATGTACAGCATGATGACTATAGTTAGTAATACTGTACTTTATATTTGAAAGTTGCTTAGAGAGTAAGTGTGAAAAGTTTTCATTACAAAAAAATATGTGACTATGAATGGTGATGAATGTTAACTAGACTTATGTGGTGATCATTTTGTAATAAATATATATATATATATATGTATATATATCAAATCATTACATTGTATAAATGAAATTAATATGTTATATGTTAATTATAACTCAATTAAAAACATTTATGGTATACTTTATGAATTATCCCAAATGAATACATCCCTGTAACCACTACCCAGCTCAATAAATAAAAGAGCATTATCAACATCCTAGAAACCCTTCCCACCACTACCTTCATCCCCCCCACCAAAGTGCAATCACTATCCCTGAATTCATGAATGAGATTGCTTGTCTGAAACTTTATATAAATGAAATCATATAGCAACCACCCCCACATTTATGGGATACTTGCCATGTTCCAAGAGCTATTCTAGGCACTGGAGATTCAAAAGTGAACAAAATAGACAAAGTCCTTTCTCTAGAGAGGTGACATAGGCAACAAACATATATGTCATATGGTGGTAAGTGCTATGGAGAATCTTGAATCAGGGCAAGGGAATAGGGAACAATGGGGGATGTGCTATTTTTATATAAGAAAATCAAGGAAGGTCTGCCTGATAAGATAACATTGGAGAAGATATCTAAAGAAACAAAGGGAGCCAGCCATGCAGTTACTTGTATGAGGAACATTTCAGACAAAGGAACTGAGGGTAGACCATTCCTATAAGAGGTGAGTATGGCTGGAACAGATCAAGTAAGATAAGAGGGGTAAGAGATGAGATCAAAGAGCAGGGGACCAGATCATGCAGAGTCCTATAGGCATTGAAAAAGGCTTTGGAGGGCTTTGATCAGAGTGACACAGTTAGTTTTAAAAGTGTGACTCAGTTTCAGGGAAAATACTGGATTATGTGGGGCTGAGAATGAAAGGAGGGGAAATCAGTTAATAAGCTACTACAGTTGTCCAGGTGAGAGGTAACCATGACTTGAACTAGGGTAAGGTGATTGAGTGTTGAAAAGTTGTCAAATTCTAGGATGGTCTGGAATGATTCAAAGCTTGAAGTATCTTGTCATGGGCATCTCATGATATCCTCTATTCTTTTAGGCCTTTCCAGATATTGTGAGTCTATATTTGCAGTTCAAATACTTCAAACACTGGAAAGCTTGATTTGTTTGTTTTGTGAATTTCTGAACTTACTAGCTCTTCTCAAATCAAAGTAGAAAAAATAACTGAAGTAACAGACAATTGGTGTCATTGGTAGCATCAATCGAGATAAAGCTTCTCTTCTTTGAGCTTGTTAAGATTGTTCTATTCCAGACGTAAACACCTTTTATTGACTGCTGAACAAGAAGAAACTAAAAGCCTCTATATCAGAGGGCTACCTGATCATCTATTTTGGCACTATACATCAATACTCTCAGTGTCAAAACATTTTTAGTGTAGATGATTATGTCAGCATGGCTTCAAATAAAGCAAGAACTTGGACTATCCTATTTATCTGCTCAGTGAAAACAATTTGGAGAGTTTAGACCAGAAATGATATAGACTCAACAAGTCACATGTTGTTTGCCTTTTACATCTTTTCCCTACTAAGGAAATCAAGGAAATATTTTCCTATGTATTTGATACTTGCCATATTTTCTGAAGTAGCAACTCTGCTGCCAATGAAGTCAGGGAAAATAATGGATTCAATGGATATTTGCCATTGCTTGAGTGTTAGAACTCATTCCTTTGCTAAAGACCAACCTTCACCCAGTTGGCTTGGCTCAGTGGTTGAGTGTTGACCTATGAACCAGGAGGTCATAGTTCGATTCCCAGTCAGGGCACATGCCCAGGTTGTGGGCTTGATCCCCAGTAGGGGGCATGCAGGTGGCAGCCGATCAATGATTCTCTCTCATAATTGATGTTTCTATCTCTCTCTATCCCTCCTTTCCTCTCTGAAATATATATACTAGTGGCCTGGTGCACGAAATTCGTGTACGGGGGAGGGTTCCCCTCAGCCCAGCCTGTACCCTCTCCAATTGGGGGCCCCTTGGTGGATGTCTGACTGCCAGTTTAAGCCTGATCCCTCTCACAATCTGGGACCACTGGCTCCTAACTGCTCACGTGCCTGCCTGCCTGCCTGATCGCCCCTAACTACCTCTGCCTGCCTGCCTGATTGCCCCTAACCCCTCTGCCTGCCTGACTGCCCCTAACTGCCTCTGCCTGCCTGCCTGATCACCCCTAACTGCTCTCCCCTGCCAGCTTAATCTCACCCCCAACTGCCCTCCCCTGCCAGCCTGATCTCACCCCCAATGACCCTTCCCTGCTGGCCTGATGTCGCCCCCAACTGCCCTCTCCTGCTGGCCTAGTTGCTCCCAACTACCCTTCCTTGCCAGCCTGATCTCGCCCCCAACTGCCCTCCCTTGCTGGCCTGATCTTACCCCTAACTGCTCTCTCCTGCCAGCCTGATCGCCCCTAAATGCCTCTGCCTGCCTGATCGCCCCCAACTGCCCTCCATTGCTGGCCTGGTTGCCCCCAACTGCCCTCCCCTGCTGGCTTGATTGCCTCTAACCCCCTGCTGGCCTGATCTTGCCCCCAACTGCCCTCCCCTGCCAGCCTGATTGCACCTAACTGCCTCTGCCTTGGCCCCCACCACCATGGCTTTGTTCTGAAGGAAGTTGGACATCCAGAAGATGGTGGGTCGACCCAGTCTACTTAGCATATTACCCTTTTATTAGTATAGATAGATTATATAGGATAGGATTGCTTAAATGGGCGGGGGGAGTCTTTTTCAGCAGGAGGAGATGCTCTTGGCAGATAAAAATACATAATCCCTATATCTGGACTGATAGCCAGCCATATGCACTATACTGCCAAACTGGTCATTAAAAAATTGAACCTCTTTCTTACACCTTACACCAAACAGCTGTTGCCCTTAAAACCCCTCCTCAGGTCCCAGCTTAGGTTCTGCCTTCGCAGTTCACCAATTAGGTTCTGATTGGTCGGTTTCTATGCCAGTCAGTGTCAAAAGCTCTGCCTCCTAGGCAGCCGTTGGTTCCTCACAGTTCACCCAGATTTGTTTCTGATTGGTCAGTTTCTATGCCAGTCAGTGTCAAAAGCTCCGCCTTCTAGGCAGCCATTGGCTCCTTGCAGTTCACCCAGACTTGGTTCTGATTGGTCGGTTTCTATGCCAGTCAGTGTCTCCATGCCTATCTCTGGGCCTGATCAGAGAGGCAGGGCTGACCAGCAGCCGACCCAGGCTGCTGGTGAGGGGGCTGAACTGCTGACCTCTCTGAGAGAGAGAGAGAGAGAGAGAGAGAGAGAGAGAGAGACACGGGGCTGCTGGTGAGGCCTGGTGAGAGAGAGAGGCAAGGGCTGATCAGCAGCTGCCACGGAGGCTATGTATCAGACCCTGCTTCTCTCTCTGGGCCTTGCCAGCATCCGTGGCAGCTGCTGATCAGCCGCGCCTCTCTCTTTCTCTCTCTCCAAGAGGTCAACAGTTCAGCCCCTCACCAGTCCCCACCCACCCGAGCCTGCTGCACATGCAGCCTGGTGTTCGGTCATCCCTTCAGTTGTTTTGGATGTTACTGGCCCTGGCTCTTTATATATATAAAGACCAACCCTTTTTCTTGTTTCTGTATCTTGTCTACTTCCCTTGGGCTTGAGATGTAGGCCTTTCCAGTCCTCTATTTCTGTGCTGTCAAGACTTTCTTTCCTTTGAACAAAGATACTTAAGCCCTAAACTTAAAAATAAATGAATGATTAAGCATGAATACTTTCATGCATATACCAGAGAAACCCTAAGGCATTTTAAGTATTACTAAAACAATTCTATATTCTTATGCAGAAAATTTAAAAGATCTAGAACACAATTAGCTTTGTTCTTTGCTCCAATTGTTATAAAAGTCTGGGTATACCACTGTTCTCTAATAAGTTAGGTTTTTTTTTTTAAAAGAATAAATAAAGTGCTAATGACTGTAATGTACAAAGAGTTTAGACAAATCAGGAAGAAAGAGAAAAGACTCTAGTTAAAAATAAAAAGTTGACTCATAAAATAAATCCCTTATAATGTGAAATCCCACTTATAATAAGGAATTCAAATGTAAAATGATAATGAGATAGCATTTTTAGCCTGTCAGATTGACAAATATTTTTTAATCTTTGATTTTTTGCAGTTTATGATTGCAAATATATGAAAAGGATACTCTTACACACTGTTGGTAGGAGAGAAATTTTGCAATGTATAGTAAAATTTTAAAATGCACACACCCTGTGATTCCATAATTCCATTACTAGGATTTACCTTACAGATATAATCACACAAGTGTTCAAAGACATGTATATACAGGGATATTCATTACAGCATTGTTCAGTAAAGCAAAAATATAAAAAAAGCTCAAAGTCTAAATATACTTGAAACAATTTAAATAGATGGCTGGTTAAATAAATATGGTGCATTTGTATGATACAATGCAATACTGTCATTAAAAATAATACAGTAAAGCCTGGCAGGTGTTGCTCAGTGGTTGAGCATCAAACCACGAACCAGGAGGTCACCAGTTTGATTCCTGTCCAGGGCATATGTCCAGGTTGCAGGAACAGATCCCCAGCAGGAGGTATACAGGGAGGCAACCAATTGATGTTTCTCTCTCATCAATGTTTCTATCTCTCCCTTCTTTTCCTCTCTCTCTAAAATCAATACAAAATATAAAAAAGAATATAGTAAAGATAAATATCTTCACATAGAAAAATGCCCATATGTTTTGTAAAGAAAAAAGAAACAAGTCAGAACATTTTTGAAAAGTCTGTGTGTCTATGTGTGCTTCTGTTTGAATATGCATAGAAAATACCTAGGAAATACACCTATATTGTTCTTAGAGATGGCTTTTACAGAGTTGACCATGAGAGTGGGAAATGGTATGTTTCCCTTACCATGCTTTTATACTGTTTTAATCCTTACAGTAATTTAATTCTTTTGTAACAAAAATTTCAAAGTAAACAAATGAATGTGGAAAAGGGTGGTGGTGGTGACTTAGGATCCTAATCCTATATAATAAAAGGTAATATGCAAATTGACTGAATGGCAGAACAACTGGTCTCTATGATGTGCACTGACCACCAAGGGGGCAGAAGCTCAACGCAGGAGGAGCTGGCCCCTGGTGGTCAGTGTGCTCCCACAGGGGGGAGCGCCGCTCAGCTGGCTCGCGGCTGGCAAGAACAGCATTGGAGGCAGGAGCCTCTCCCACCTCTGTTGCAGGTGGGCGTTAAGGAGCCAGGGACTCTGAGAGGGATATCTGACTGCCAGTTTAGGCCCCATCCCAGCAGTCAGACATCCCCCTAATCTGGCAGGCAGACATCCCCTGAGGGATCCCAGACTGTGAGAGGGCGTAGGCCAGGCTGAGGGACCCTCCACCCTCGGTCCACGAATGTCGTGTACTGGGCCTCTAGTACTTGAATAATTTCACACCTCATTTTGAGAGTTAAGAAATAAGAAAGGGGGAAAGGGAGGTACATTTTTATTTCAGTTGTGTAGACAAAGTCCAAGTTGTTCTAAACTTTGGCTGACTCAGTGGGGATTGAAACCTTCTCTGTGCAGGCCCATTGGAAGGTGTGAGATACTATCTGCTTATTTGAAGACAAGGGGTTGATTTGAGGATTTGTAGAGGTAATTTTTTTAGCTCCAAAGTTCCATCCACTATTCTGATATGGATAATGGAGCTGATGGTGGCTACAAATATTAAATCACTCCAGTTTGTCCTTGAAGAGTAGAAAGGGATTTAGAAACTCCACTGTCCAGCCTCAGGGTTTTTGTAATGGGCCGTCACCCCTGCCTCCTTCTTCAGGGGAAGAGGTAAAGGTGGTAGACTCACGGATTTGTCTTTGGGACCATCTTCATCATCCTTCTCTGATTTTACTGTCTTTGGATGTGCCCTTTTCTTATCTGGTTCACAGCCCTCCTTTACTAATGAAGAGATAATAGCAATTCACTAATAACAAGTGAAACAGTACGCTTTTATTCAATCAAGATCTTGGTATTTAAGTGCTGATTACCTTCTCTTTACTGAGAACTTCACAAGGCAGACATACTCCTTAGAACAGAGACTAGCTGCTAGATTGGGGCCACTTAATTCTGCCAGAGGCAACAAAGTTTGCATTTATCAACTGGCCCATGAATCCAGCATGACCCTCACTAAGGTGGTTCTCCTGACTCCAGAGACTCTGTTGACAGGAGAAGAAACCACTTCCCTTATTCTGTTCTGTCTGTTGGCCTAACTAACTCCAAAGTCCTAGGGCTGGATTTGTTAGTGACAATTCAACTGATTTGAGGGGCAATTAGCCAGCCCTATTTCCTCAAACTATCAACCCTGTGCCTGTATTTTGAAGTTTATTCCATAGGAAATAAGGAACCTCTGTGGTCATTTGAGTAACATGATCAAATGCAGGACTGTCTTATCTCTAATAGCATTTATATTTCAACTAATTGTTTATATGTTTGCCTCCTCACCTCAATCAAGTAATTCAAAGGGACTTGGTAACCCACTGGGTGTGATAGTTGAAGGAGAGGGTAAAGATGAAGACAACTGCAAGGTTTCATATCTAGATAACTAAAAGGATAACTGGAAGGAGACAGGAGTCATCTCTGGAAAGGATACACTGGATGAGGAGGATGCTATGGAGGACAAAGTGAGACTAGAACAGGGATTAAGAAAATAGACTCTACTGCTAAGTCTGCTTAGGTTTGAATCCTGGTTTGTCCGCTTACTAGCTTGGGAAACTTATGTAACCTCTTTTGTTCCTTATTTAACCTCCTGATGTCCCCATTTGTAAGGATGGTTAATAGTATTATCCTGCATTACAGGATGATTGTATCAAATAAGTTAATGTATATTATGTACTTAGAATGGTGCCTGGCTCAGAGTAAGTGCTAAATTAGTGTTTGCTATTTTTATTATTAGACATAGTGATTTTTAAATGTTTGGGGGTACATCTAGATGGTTATGTATAGCTAAAATTTGGAAAATAAATTATGAAGCTTTTGGTAAATATTGGTCTACAAAGGGAGAAGTGACAGAACTCTTGGTAGCACTAATATCAAAGGATTTGAAAAAGAGACTAAAAGTTAGTGGTCAGAGAGAGAAGAGGAACCTTATAGGCATGATATGGATGCCAAGAGAGTTGTCAACTAATGACATTAAAATTCAACACAGATATTGTACCTGTGTGTATGTGGAGGGAAGGGAGATGAAAGGGGAAAGTAAAATTTCAATATGGTCAATTCCTCATAAATATTTTCTACCCAACCAGCCCCTGAGTGATCAGTGGCTCTAGCTTCTTTCTTTCATCCCACACTAGCCCTCTCAGCTCCCACTGCCATTCAGAGGACCAGTAACAACCAGCTGGGATGGTGGTAATTGTTCACGATGGTCCCAACTAAGGATCAGCTCAACTAATGTCCATTGACTCATTCTTCTTTACTCCAATTAGTAACAAAGAAAAAAAGGGAGGGCAGATGAGCACAGAAACCCAGCAACTACTGTTTGTGATATGACCCAGGACCCACCTGTCCCAGTGTTCTGACTCTGAATAAGGTATCTGTGGTCTTCCTCTATGATCCTAATCTCATGAGGGTAACATGAGCCTCAAGCATTTTTTTTTATCATTACAGGACCCACTGTGAACAAGCCACCTTCATTCCCACTATCGATGTCATTGTCCATTTACTTCCTTCTGACCAGTGTGTCTCCCTCCTCTTTCTTCCTTTCCAGCTCAAGGCCTGTTTCTTATCTGAAATGTTCTGCCCTTGAAATCTCTCTGTCTACTTGTATCCAGAGTGACCTCCTATATTGTCCATTTTACACATTTTGGACATTGTAGCATGTTTCCTTGTACTGTTCTATTTCTTTCCCATGTTTGTTGTTGGCATATGGGAAAGAATCAGTACAAGGTGGTGTTTGGTGCACTGGGATAGAACTGATGGAGGGGAGATGGAGGAGCTCTGAATGTTGCACTGATATTTCACACTTGAACTGAGTTTGTGACAAGAGCCATAATCTGGAAAAACCAAAAACAGCGAGGAGCCTGGGGTGAAAAGGAAACAGAAAATAGTTGCCCTCTAGAAAACTATACCTGTGAGGTGAAGGAGGACAGACAAGAGGTAACTCCTTAACTAGACATGTGTATGTGGGTTAAAGGCTATTCTCAACTATGAAAGCCCTGAGTTGGTGATAACCCTGAAGGGAGATGAGGAGGGTCATGGCTAAAAAACCTCATGCGTTTCTTTTTAGTCACTCGCTTTTGAGATTACTTCATGGTTTCTTCCTTGTGAAGTATTACATAGCCAGCTCTCTTGGTCTACTTGAGTTCAAGTTTTAATAATTTTTTCTCTGAAAGGCAAACATCACTATCTTCAGTCTTTTGTGACCCTTGGAACACAGAAGTCCATGTCCATTAAGATGGGTGGACTGGTTAGATAGCATGTGCATGTCTGTTCTCCCCATGAGACTATAAATTTCTCAAGGGCACTAACTGTATCTTTCAAATTTATTGTGAGGCATATGATTAGTAGTCATAAATGCTTAGAAAATTGAATAGAACTGAAAAGAATTAATATTTGTTGGAACTCTGTCTTCAATGAGTTATTCTAGACAGACACTACTTGTAGCTGCTTTGTTTATTTTCAGCTTTGTTGTAAATATTACCACTTTTAATGATTCCTTAGAAGCAGAGTGGCATAGTAGAAAGAGTGTCTGGAGAGAGAGAAAGCTTTTGTGTCGGTACAGGGCTCAGCTAAGTGACCTTGGACATGTCACTTCAGAACTAATGATCTCTAAGCTCTCTACAATTGTGATCTGTGAGTGAAGTAGGCCAGGTTTATTAAAATTCAGCACAGATATATGAGTGGAGGTAACTCACTTAATCAGTTTAGCCAATATGATGCCATGCAGTCACTCTGACCTTTTTTCCCCCCTATGAAGTGGCTGATTTATTTTCTTGACACAACCCATTTTTTTTGGCCTAGAACTTTGTGGAATGAAAATCATAGAATTAAAGCTGTTACTCAGATTATTATAGGCATAAACACCTACTGTTATATTGGGAAATTCAGGTAACAAAGAGTTAGTAATATTAATAATAGTTTGTATTAGTGCTTATGTAATTATGTCAAATGTTAAATAATAATTCTCATTTTAAACTTGCAACAACCTATGATGTAGGTAATATCATTTACCCCATTATACAGATAAGGAAAATGATGCTCAATCAGGGTAAACACCATTCCAAAGGTCATGCAGTCTGAACTTTTAGCTACTATGTGTTAGTGGGTACTTAATACTTAAAAAAGAAACAATTTAGATTAGCCAGAAGGTCATATCATCACAGCTTCAATGAATAGGAGTATGAGTAGTTAGTACTAGCTATCATTTATTGAATATTCATTTTCAGGCACTGTTGTAAGTAATATACATGTATTCTTTTATTTAATTCTCACTATAACTATGAAATAGACTCCATTGTCATTCTCATTTACAGATAAAGAAACTGAGGTTTGGCGAGATTAAGTGACTTGTCCAGGTAAAGACACCTCAGAGGTGGATGACTCCAAAGCCTCTGTTCTTTCCACCATGCCAGGCTGCCTATAAATAGCAGGGTGACTTTTACAATTCTCTCTTTTAATTTCTGCTTTCATATTGACTGATATTTATAGGCTAGACTCTTTAACCCCTATTGGTGCTCCAATCACATTTACCTGGGCCCTTAGTGTCCCCCTTCACACTGTTCAATCTTTGAGACCAAGGATCAGACTGGAGAAGGAGTAAATAGAGTGCCTTGTTACTGATTTTCTACAATCTTAATACAAAAACTTACCAGTGTTGCTGAGACTTAATCTCGCTAGCTCATCTGTGAGACCAATTTCAATTTGGAGGTATCTGCCACAGAAAAATGAGTAATTATGGCAGAGCTCACAGGGGTGGGCCATGGGGAGAAGGTTGGCTTAGCCTCTTTCCCCCTGCCTGCATTGATGCAAGTGACCAAGAAAGAAAAGTACTTGGGTGGGCTCTCCATAGAGAAGCCAGCAGCTCTACCTCCCTATTGCTCAAATACTTAGACTTTAGTGAACAAGGAGGGATGACTTTGAGGTTGTGCAGCTTGCCTGACAGCAAAAGGGAGACCACTGTCGTCAAGGCCAGGCAGAAGGAGGTAATCTCTGAACTGGGCCAGCTTGTTCACCAGCCTCTCCCTCTCACTGTACTGGTGGTGACTTGTGATGAGTGCCACTTGTCAGCTGGTCTCTCCACACAATATGATGGGTTAAGTCAAACTGATAGAGTAAAGCTGAAAATAATAGTCACTGACTTCTGTCTAGCATTTAAATTTTTTTCAAAATACTTTAACATATCTTATTTTATTTCTTCTTTACAATAGATCCCTAGATTAGGTAGGGGCATATATTACTAGCTTCATTTTATAGATGAGGAAATTGAGATGTAGAGTGATTCCATAATTGGATGTGTGTAAAAGACATCCAATTGACACCCAACTTAATGAGTTGCCCAAGGTCTTTGGCCTGCTACAAATGGCTAGTACCTGAAACTCTGAATTAGAGGCTGTCATTCTGTTTTCTAGGCCAGTAGTTTTCCAGCTATGCTTGCTCCTCAGGCAGAAAGCAGGTATTGGAGTGTATGTGTGTGTGTGTGTGTGTGTGTGTGTGTGTGTGTGTGTGAACAAGTAGGGCTTTGGGTCCCAATCTGCACTTAAACTAGGGCAGCTCTGCTTGGATTAGTTTGTCTGTTTTACATCTGGGCAGGATTTTATTTCATGAAAAGCTCTGAAAACGTTTGAAAGCCACTTATCTAGGCTAGTATTTCTCATAAAGAGTATGGTGGGTTGAAGTGTGTCCCCTTAAAAGATATGTTCAAGTCTTAAACCTCAGTACCTATGAATGTGACCTTATTTGAAAAAAGGGTCTTTGTAGATGTAATGAAGTTAAAATGAGGTCAATTAGGGTGGGCCCTAAACCAAATCTCTGCTGTGTTTATAAAAGAAAGGAGAGGGGTATTTGAACACAAAGACACTGAGGAGGACTATATGTGATGAGAGAGGCAGAGATTGAAGTGATGTGGCTATAAGCTAAGGCATGGAACAGATTCTCCTTAGCGGCTCCAGAAGGAACTAGCCCTGTCAACACCTTTATTTTGGACTTCTGGCCTCCTGAACCATATCTTTATTTAAAGTCACCCAGTTTGTGGTATTTTGTTATGGTAGATATGTGAAACAAATACAGAGAGGTACATATACCTCTTATCTAGAAACATGTGGTCTTATTATAATTTTGATTCCAGGCCAAAATCCTAAGATTCTGATTCTGTAGGTATGTAATGGGACTCAGGGATGTGCATTTTGACAAGTTCTCCATATGCACAATTATTGATCTTTGAGCTTATTGTGACCATACACAGATACAAGTCTTTGGGTTATTGCTAGATTTGCTGTCCCTGCTTACTGATGCTTTTCTAGTGATGCCCAGAGTCAGTGAGCTAAAGGGAGTAGATTTAATGGACAAGAAATAAGCTGGTATTAAACCTTCTGTAGTCCAAAATATTTGAATTCTGAGAATTATTTGAGTGTTTACCCCAAGGAATCACAAGTCCTCTAAGTCGCCAAAAACTACTCCTACTGAAATAGGCCATAGTGGTATAGTGGTTCCAGACTGGATACTGCCAAGAAGGTCATATTTCTTTTTTTTCAAATATATTTTATTGATTTTTTACAGAGAGGAAAGGAGAGGGACAGAGAGTTGGAAACATCGATGAGAGAGAAACAATGATCAGCTGCCTCTTGCACACTCCCTACTGGGAATGTGCCCGCAACCAAGGTACATGCCCTTGACCAGAATTGAACCTGGGACCCTTTAGTCCGCAGGCCGATGCTCTATCCACTGAGCCAAACCGGTTAGGGCGAGGGTCATATTTCTGAAGCAGCATGAAGGCCACAGAATAACACACTCAAGAAGACAGTACAGTAACAACACACACACACACACTATGTTCTACTTGTTGTCTAGTGCAAGGAATTCAATCTAATAGAGACCACCATTTTTACTTAATGAGTTGTCCTTATTAAAAATGCAGGTCTCCATGTAAGTGTTGATCCTTGAAGTCAGTGTCAACCATTTGTGCCTGGCCTCCAATCTTTATCTGAGAGCAATTTTGATAGGCTAAAAGAGGACAGTGGACTGGGGCTAGAGGAAGCTGAGGGGTTCTTGCTGCCAGCTTTAGGTCAAACTCCATGCCCAATAAAGCTAAAGAGGGCACTAGTTTACAGAAGATTGATGGAGGTCAGCTGTGCCCAATCCCTTGGAGAGATGAGAGAGGGCCTCTGTGAAAAAGGACAGGTGTTTGGATTCTGTTTGTGGGCAGAGTGTCTTCCTGAGAGTCCCCTACCCATCTGGATCCACGGTCCTTCAGGAGTCCTGTGTTTACTCACATCCCTGCTTGCCCCCAGGTAAATAAATATTGTTTCTCTCTCCTCAAAAGGTAGAGCTCCTGCACAGTGACAATCTGTTGTTATAGTTACTGACGTCTGACTTATTACAGCGATTGTCAAAGCAATGGAAGAAAATTAAATTTAGCAGAGGCTGGTGTAGGGGTTGGGAGGGAGAGAAGAGAGGGAAGAGAAGGCTGCTGAAGAGCTGACAGCTTTGTGTGTTTGTACAAATGGTGTTATCTTTGAGTATGGACAAAGGAAGTCTTATACTAGCAGTGTGTCTGAAAGGATCTTGGTAAAGACAGATTCCCCCAAATAGCTTTACCCAGGTTTAATATGCCTGATATTCCACCATTTGTGATTCATTTCTGTGAGTGAAGCACAGCCTTTGTTCAGGGAAGGTCGTGCCTTAGATTGTACTTTAGTATAAGTTTATCTGGTACCTTTCTTCCTCAGAGTTTGCCAGAGCAATGGGGAAAGATGGAGGAAGTGGAGGCCATCAAATAAGAACCTGGCCTACTTTCAAACTCGGGACTGATATTGCTAGTTCCCTCTTTGGAACCACCTCTGTGCTCTCCTCTCTTTCAAAACAGTTATGATGCCAAATGGGAGTGAGTATGAAAGTCTTGATGTCTTTTGCAATCAGCTAACCATGTGCTTTTCTGGGAGTAACACTTAATTCCTTCATGTTAATCAGTAAATATTTATTCAGGGGTTGACAAAACTAGGTTTATAGTTGTGAGTATGTAAAACAGTTTATTATTGTATTACTAGTGGCCTTGTGCACGGAAACTCATACAGGAGGGGGTGTCCCTCAGCCTGGCCTGTGCCCTCTCCAATCTGGGACTCCTCGGAGGATGTCCAACTGCCAGTTTAGGGCCAATCCCTAAACTGGCAGTCGGACATCCCTCCCACAATCCGGGACTGTTGGCTCCTAACTGCTCACCTGCCTGCCTGCCTGATCGCCCCTAACCACTCTGCCTGCCAGCCTGATCAACCCCAACTGTCCCCCCTTCTGGCCTGATCACCCCTAACTGCCTGCCCCTGCCAGACTGATTGCCCCCAACTGTCCCCCCTCGCTGGCCTGCTCTCCCTCAACTGTCCCCCCTGCCAGCCTGCTCACCCTCAACTGTCCCCCCTGCCAGCCTGATTGCCCCTAACCACCTCTGCCTCAGCCCTGCCACCATGGCTTTGTCCAGAAGGTGTCCTGGTCTAATTAGCATATTACCCTTTTATTAGTATAGATAGAAGCCTGGTGCATGGGTTGGGGCTGCTGGTCTGCCCTGAAGGAGGTCTCAGATCAGTGTGGGGGGGGTCTCCTTGGGGGCGTGACTTGGCCTGGGCGAGGGGCTGAGGGCCATTTGGGGGCAGTTTGCAGGCCGGACAAGCCCCCGGCTTTGTCCAGAAGGATGTCTGGAAGGTCTTCAGAAGGTCTCCCAGTCTAATTAGCATATTACTCTTTTATTTAGTATAGATTATTAATTTATTGATTATTATATTATTTATTACAATTTACTTACTTTTTGCTTTACCCCTGTATATTACCCGTTATATACTAGGCACTGGGTTAGGTACTGATAGGAGAAGCATAGGAAACACTTGGGCATTAGATTGTGTCTCACATTAAAAATATACAATTAGGCCTGGACAGTTTTTCTCAGTGGCTAGAACATTGGCCCATGGACCAAAGGGTCACAGGTTTGATTCCCCATCAAGAGCACATACATTGGTTGCAGGCTTGATCCCTGGCCTGGATCAGGGTACATGTGGGAGGCAACCAATCAATGTATCTCTCTCACACTGATGTTTGTCTCTATTTCTCTCCCCCTCCTCCCTCCTTTCCATTCTCTCTAAAAATCAATGGAAAAATATCCCCGGGTGAGGATTAAAAAAACCAATCTAGGTACAGATATCAGACAATTACACAAGTAAGGCTGACCAATAGTATATAGTAGTGAGTGATTGGTAGTTAAGTGAAGGGCTCTGTAATCTCAGAGGTGAGCAAGATAATTTTGCTGCAGGGTAGCTGGATAAATGTTAGTTCAGATTGGCATATTAAATCACTCAGGCACTTAGCAGGGCTTTGGGGAAATGGGGCACAGAACAAATCATTTTTTATGTGGATGATGATGTAGACTAAGTAGGGAACATGTTTACATCTCTCTGCTTTGGTATTAATTCACATGATGAATTCATTCCAGAGAGCTCATCCATCCATACTCCACTGACCTACCCCATCTCAGAACTCCTGTGCTTGGAATTCAGACTGCCAGGGAAGCAATACAGCCTAGTGGTTAAGAGGGTGTGTTTAGGCCTGGCTGGCATGGCTCAGTGGTTCAGCATTGACCTATGAACCAGGAGGTTATAGTTTGATTTCGGTCAGGGCACATGCCTGGGTTGCAGGCTTGATCCGCAGTGTGGGGCGTGTAGGAGGCAGCCGATTAATGATTCTCTCTCATCAGTGATGTTTCTATCTCACTACCTCTCCCTTCCTCTCTGAAATAAATTTTAAAAAATTAAAAAGAGGGTGTGTTTAGGAGGTAGGCTGCTTGGTTTTCAATCCTGGCTATGATATTTATTGTGATCTTAGACAACTGACAATCATCCTGTGACTATATTTTTCTCATTGATAGAATGGGGATAATAATAATAGTGTCTATCTAACAGAGTTACTGGGAGGATTAGATAAAGTAAGTTGTCTATGGTGCTTAGCATAGTGCTGATTGCGTACTATTCATTTATAGAATAAATATTTATTGAGCGTATTTGATGTTCCAGACACTTTCCCAGTGTTGGAATACAGCAATGAAGAAGAGAGATAAGGTCCCTTTTCTTTTGGCACTGTGTTAAATGCTGATGGAGAAGAAAGGGATTCAGGCCTTTTACTCAAGAAACTTTTAATCTAATGTTTTCCTTTCTGCTCTATCAATTATAATTCTTAGTCTTCTAGTTATCGCTAAGCTTATTTTCATTTCTTTTTGTTTAGGAAATTATTGAAGCTATGAATTTCCTTTAAACCCAGCTTTGGTCATATCCCATAAGATTTGATGTTGCATGTTTTCATTATGAACTAGAGGCCCAGTGTATGAAATTTGTGCACAGGTAGGGTCCTTAGTGGCTGTCAGCTGCTGGCTGGGACCTCCCTTCATTCCGTGCCACCCACTGGTGGTCAGCACATGTCATAGCAAGTGATCGAACTCCTGGTTGGTTGAACTCCTGAGGGGACAGTGCATATTATATATATATTTTTTTTCTAAGAATTTTGCAGTTTTAGTTTTGATTTGTACTATTTCTACTTTTTAATGTATTGTACTGTTCCACATTTGAAGACTCTGTGTTTTCTTTGTCCCTACTATGCACTCAATGCTATGCTCCAAAGGAAGAAATACAATCAGAAGATGTGCTTGACTTGAGGGGTTTAGAAAAGACTAGGGAAGATGGGACTGGAAAAGACTGTTAATGAAGACTGTTGAGTGCTAGGCTTCTTGAGTTGGTTTCTCTTCTAATGGGAAGACATTGTAGTTGCTGAAAGGATGGACAGGAATTACAGAATTGTTACAATATTTTGGGAAGAATAAGCAGCATCATTGTTCAGAATTTTTTGAGGGAAAGAAAGAGGCTAGAGGGAGAGAGTCCAGTTAGAAGATTTTAATGTTACTCTAGGACATTGGTTCCCAAACCTGAGTATTCATGAGAATTCCCTAGAGGGCTTATTAAGACACAGCTTGCTGGGCCCCACCCCCAGTTTCTAATTCAGCCTCTGGTGGTGCCTGAGGATTTGCATTTGCATTTAGCAAGTTCCCCTGATGATGCTAATGCTGGAGCACACTTTGAGCACCAGTATTCTAGAAGAGATATGATAAGGACCAGAGGCAGAGTGGTGGGAGTTGGGCTAGAGAGGAAAGTATGTAAGATATATTAGGAAGGAAGAAACCACAAGGTTTAGGGATTGGATATGGAGACAAGGGAGAGGAAGGACTTGAAGATGACTCCAGAATATGAAACTTAGGTGTCTATGAGAGCAGTGGAATTGCCTGACAAACACCTGAACATCTAAGGGTGGAATGCAGTCATATGACAGGTATTAGAAAAATATGTGAGTCCCTGTATCCATCTGCATTTGCATTGTGACTCTCATGTTTAAAGGCCTCCTGTCCTTCAAGAGAGAAGCTAATAAAAGGAGAAAGCTCAGGTTTATGTTTGGTTTCTTCTTTTGTAGAATGTGACTTTGAGTAGAGAAATAAAATAAAGATAGAGAGCAGAGGGTAGGGAGGGTAAAAGAAGATTGAATATTTTGGAAATGGAGAGCATACTTTTTGGTTGTTAAGTATTGAATATATAAGGGAAAATACTAATAAGGGAATGGAAAATGAGTAAAACTCAGCATAGGCCATGCAGGGTAGCTCTAGGATACCACCTAAGATCATTGATGAGGGCAGAGGGTTGCCATGATAGGGCTTCTCAACTCTAGCCTACCTGACCTTCCCTAGTTTCAAGGCTTTTGATTATAGTTTCCTGTTATCCGTGGCTATTTTCCAGGCTATAGGGACTTCTCTTACCTGTTTCTCTCCACTGGGCCTCCTGTAGCTGAGCAGAAGCTCCACAGCACCCACCACTTCCTTGCGGATAGCATAGAGCAAGGCATCACCTACATACACGCTGTGGTTCAGCAGTAGCTCCATGATCTCCAAGTTTTCATTCTCAATGGCAATGAGCAGAGCATTCCGGCCTAGAGGATCCATGCAGTTGATGTTGACATTGTAGTAGATCTCTGCCTCCTGGAGGGCCTGCTTCACAGTGGCATAGTCCCCCTTCTCTACAGCATTGAGGAAGGCCTTCTCCTCTGCAGAGAGCTCAGTCTCCGCTCTCACAATTTGCAGGGGAATTCGGTCTCTGTACGGTGAGTAGTTGACCTTTTTGTAGTACAGTTGGGCCATGGTTCATAGCAATTTAGAAACCTGAATAAGGAGAGAAAGGGAGACCAAAGATATGCTTAGATACCTGAAGCTCTCAAATGGTTAACTGTGGAGGCAGCCTTGCTAATGGGTTGGAAAATCCCAAACTTCTTCTTCTTTATTTTTATTTTTTTACTGTATACTTCATTATTTTATTAAGACTATGGTGATTTTTAAAAAATGTATCTTTATTGTTGAAACTATTACAGATGTCTCCTTTGCTTGTTTGTGTTTTTTCCCCATTGACCCCCTCCATATCTACCCCTCCCAAGCCTTCACCATTCTATTGTCTGTGTCCATGAGTTATGCATATAAGTTCCCTGGTTAATCACTCCCCTCCCACCCCACCCCCCACATTCCCTCTGGAATTTGTTAGTCTGTTCCATGCTTCTATGTCTCTAGTTCTATTTTATTCATCAGTTTATTTTGTTCATTAGATTCCACATATGAGTGAGATCATGTGATCCTTATCTTTCTTTGACTGGCTTGTTTCACTTAGCATAATACTCTCCAGGTCCATCCATGCTGTTGCAAATGGTAACAGTTCCTTCTTTTTTATAGCTGTGTAGTATTCCATTGTGTAAATATACCATAGCTTTTTTATCCACTCATCTGCCAGTGATTCCAAAACTGTTTTAATGTCACAATCTTTTTCTTCTTGAAAAGGAGTATAGCTCAGGCTTTGGGGTCAGAAAAACCTGGGTTCAAATCCTGACTTTACCAGCTCTATGACCTTGGATAAGTTACTCAAGCCAATCCCTCTGTGTTTCAGTTTATTATTATTAAGTTTATCAATATTAATAATATGTATAGCAGTTATCATTGTGTACCAGGCTCTGTGCTAAAGAATAATTTCTACCTCATAAAGCTATCGTGAGAGTTAAATAACATAATGCATTATCAAAACAGCTGGCTCAGGGTAAACCTCCGAGACATGGAACAAGCTAGTTCCCTCCTTCTCTTCTGCTGCCTGAAAATACTCATGATGATACTTCTGATTTGTGATGCAAAGTTGGAGTTCATCTTTGGCCAATTTCTTTGGGCTCTGGGCCTATGGGCTTGTGCTGATTTTCAGGATTGCATTTGCAGTTGCCCCAGATGCAGATCCTGGATTGCCATCCTGTTTTAGTGCTAACTGAAATCCCGTTTCTTGCTGCTATTCACTGGGGGAGGGGTACAAAGGCAGCTGTAAAAGATAAGCACACACACTCTCTGTTTACTCATGGTTTTTTTCCTCCACTATTCCAAACCAAGGAACTGATAGATCTTAAAATGTGATTCAAATATGGGAAGTAAATGGTCTGTTTTACATGCACCACATCTAAAGCCAGTTTTTCATAAAATTTACTTTAAAGTAAAACCTATTATTGAGTTCCTGCAATGTGTTTAACTTTCTCTGTGATAAAATACGGCAGTCTTTGCCTTCAATTGGATAGAATGAATCACAGTATAGAGCTTTTGCCTTGTAGTTCACAGATCAAATTCATGAACCTTTATCATTGACTCCTTGTATTAGCCCTGTGAGGTAGAAATGGCTATCCTTCCCAGGGTAGAAAATGAGGCTCAGATCCATTAGGTGATTGGCTCCTTTCTCTCCTATCTCTGGGACGTCTAGTGTTCTCTGGAAGCTGAGTTTTACCAAAGTTATTTACATGCCTTTCATTACCAAACTGATTTGGCAGCAAAAAGAAGTAGAAATATGATAAAGGATTCTTGTCTCATCTTGATGTAAGAGAGATGAAGACATGAAGCTTCCTTAAAAATTTGCCTCACTTTTCCAGGTAATTACATCCCTGTTTTGGCAGAGGGAAAAGCATATATTATACTAAGTGGCATTTGCATTTCATGTGCTTGTGATCTTCTGGGAAGTCAGTATTTGAAGATGAGTGTTACCTCTTCCCCTGAATAGGCCTAAATGACAAATTAGTCTCTGCATAAAAATCTCAGGCGGGTAGGGTACTGTTTGGCTGTCTTGAGAAATGCTGATATTTTCCTGTGCTACTTTCAATTGACAAAAGGAAAGTGGTGCTTAGAGTAAGCATTTGTCACTAAACAGAAAATGACTTTAATAATACTAATTGTAGACTGCCTCCCTGTCTCCATTATAAACAAAAGGAAGGAGGAAGAAGAGACACTGTGATCTCCTGGAGAGAGACTCAGTAATGCAACTCAGTTTATATTTATTTAGCCAATCAATATGAATATTGTAGAAGCTTTCCATGTGCCTATCAATATGCTAGTCACCTTTGGAGGATATGAAAGAACAGATCCCCGCCTTCATTATCTTTTACCTGGACCTTTTCACAGCCTTATAATTGATCATCCTGACGCCATTTTCTCCGCTCCAGATTGTCTACCACACTATCCACAAGTTATCCCATGTAACACAAACTTGATTCCATTTTACTCCTTCTTGGTTGATTTCTTTCTGTTTTTGTTATAAAATCAACACTTCGTGATGAGGTCTACTAGGTCTTGGCTTGTGTTTGCCTCTCTAACTTCATCTTAAGCCATTTTCTCACCCTCATCCACTATTTTTATTATTTTACTTTTAAATTACAGTTGACATACAATATTATATTACTTTCAGGTGTACAACATAGTGGTTCTACATTTATATAACTTACAAAATAATCATCTCAATAAATCTAGTACCCGTCTGACATCATACACAGTTATTACAATATTATTGACTTTGTTCCCTATGCTCTACTTATATCCTCATGACTATTTTTCAGCCTTGTGGAGCTTCTTTCAATTTTTCCAACATGCCAAGTTTCCTGACCCCCAATATCTTTGATCAGCACCTGGAACACTCTTCTTCAGCTCTTTTCATCTTTCCAACCTCAACAACATGTCACCTCTTCAGAGCAATCCCCACTAACTACCCTCTATAAAGTAGTTCCTTCATATTCTTTTCTTGGTTGTACTCTTTTCTCTTTATTCTTAATGCTTATTACAATTTGTAGTTATATATTTCTTTTTCTTATTGGACAATTGCCTGCTCTGTTCAATTAACTTAAAGCTCAAGTGCAGAAATTGCATCTGTCCTGTTTTTTCAGCATCTGCACCTAGCTAATTCCTGGCATACCATGAATGCTTGATATATATTTGATGAAAAATGAGTAAACCTTCCAACATTCTCTCATCTTACTCCAACCCACCATCAGTTCTAGCCATACTGGGCCATGTTCTCTGAGTTGCCATTTTATGACCCTGTCTTTGCACATGGCTTCTTCCAACAAAATCCTTCTCAGCTCCAGCACCTTGCTCATAGGTCCCCTTCTCTGTGAAGCCTTCCCCCAATACCCCCAGGTTAGCCAATCTTCCTTTGAATTCTCCATGGACACTTGAATCACAATTCTCCAATGTCACCCAACTGCATGTTTGTCTTATTGCCACTAGGGTAAGAATACTTGGTTTCCTGTCTTCCCTGTGTGCACACATGGTCTAGAACATGATGGTGCTGAACAAATGAATATTTAATGAGCAACTACAGCCTAGCTGAGGAGGGTTGGCAAGGTCGTGGAATGAAGTGATAAATTATGTGTTACTGATTTGAAGCTTTGGGATTTCAGAAAGGGCTCAAAGAGGGCTGTATATCTGAGAGATTACATGGAGAAAGTAACTATTAAGCCAGCCTTTGGAGAATAAATTAAATGTAAAAATGTGAGGGTAGTCCAGGCACTGCAGAGTGCAAGAATGAAGGTGATGATTGATCATGGATTAGTTGGGAAACAGTGGTATAATAAGATAAAGGGATTAGAGGTGAGCTGAAATTCCATAACCTCAATTTTTCCATCTAAAAATGATCTTAAAACATTTGCTGACCATTTGCCACTTAAAAGGCTACCACAGAAGAAAGGTTGAATGTCTTTTCAGATAGTGTCACTGGTACTGCTACAGAAAAATCTTTGCCCACAGCTGTGTGGGAAACTGAAGACAAATGTCTCCCAGGGAAAGATGAGAATGAGTGGAACTAACTAAATTGGTGCACTATCATGTTTCAGGCACCATGCCAGGAGCTGGTACAATAAAATAATTATTATAGTTTTGAATATTTAATATGTCCCAGGCACTGTGCCAGGTACTGCAGTGGCACTATTACTACCACTGGTTCTAGTAGTAATAATAATGAAGGCAACAAGTAGTAGCATTCATTAAACCCTCACTATGTGCTAGATTGTGGGTTATAGTAGTAAAGAGAGAGGACAGTAAAATAACGGTAATTTGAGACTTGAAGTATCATGGCATGATATACCAATTCAGAGTCTAGATTTACTTTTCATCTCTTGCATTTGAAATACATCTGGCCTATTTCATCCAGTGAGTTGCACTATATTATTCCTCTGTAAGGAAAATACCTCCTCCAGAGGTTAGCCAGATATTATACTATTAGAGTCACTCCTTTGGTTTAGGACACTAAAATTATCTCTGGAAGGAATAACAAATAATGTGGCTGAACACAAATAACACCTTAACTTGGATTTCTTGATTAGGAAAGTTGTTGGGACCTTGGGAGTACAGAGGGTTTTTCTAGGACAAGGAAGATGTGATGGAGGAGAAAGAAAATCTCTATGTTTCCATATTCACTTTTACAATATGTATTTAGTGATGTAAAATGGGTTCCTGACATTGTCTATCTACATGTAGGCTTATGTAGATAGCTAATGAATCGCCTAATGCCCTGCCCTCTTCCAATCCCCACAGCTTTAGCATCAGCCTTGCTCTGGGTTCTGAGACCAATCCTTTCTCCATATGCTTGCTGTTAGTCTTACTCTGTCATTATTCTGGGAAAAGTAACTAACAATGGAATTTCCTGAGGGTATATTATTGGGAAGGTGCCTTCCCATCACTCTTTACCTTTATACTTGGCAGATTGCACTCATCTGCCATTAACCTAAGCCAAGAGATGGGGTTGGCATTCCCATCCTTATGCACTGGCCTTGAGGTGTGTTCTTTTTTTTTTTTTTTAATATATTTTATTGATTTTTTACAGAGAGGAAGGGAGAGAGATAGAGAGTTAGAAATATCGATGAGAGAGAAACATCGATCAGCTGCCTCCTGCACATCTCCCACTGGGGATGTGCCCGCAACCCAGGTACATGCCCTTGACCGGAATCGAACCCGGGACCCTCCAGTCCGCAGGCCGACGCTCTATCCACTGAGCCAAACCGGTTTCGGCTTGAGGTGTGTTCTTAACTGGACAAAATTATACCAGCCAACACTTCATACCATAATATGAGTGAACCCCACTCCCAATGTAGTCCCCCAAGCCTAAAATATTAGAAATTGTCTAATAGTCTGCCTCAGGGATCTTATCATGTTCTCTATTTTCTGTGATGCTAGCCAGAGGAGTTTGTATAATGGCATCTGTGACATTTGTAGGCTTAAATCTGTGACAATTTGTAGGCTTAAACGCGAAATCAATGGGCTGGGCAGAAGGCCAAGGAACAAAGTGGTCTTGCCAAATATCAGCACAGATCACTGCCCATCTCAGGCCTTTGTTAAGATAAAAGACTTGTTTTCCACCTAACTAAGAAAAAGTACGTTTGGAGGGACCTGGCATCTGTGCATGGCTTGCACTCAGTGCCACGAAGATTGATCTTGAATAGTGAAACCCTTGTGACCTCTCACCCTTAATCCACACTTACCTATTCACTTGTGCATCTCTTTAGAGCTCTTTAAGGCAAGTAGATTTAATCTGATAAACTTGTACACTTTCAAGTGTGAATGGCAGATAATAAACACATTTAATGAATATATACCAGGCACTGTGACAGAAGCTGATGATAATGGCTGAGTGGCTTAACACTATACCTCTTCTAGGAAAAAATTACGTTTGAACAGGAACCTTGAATGTTCAATTATAAGAATGACTGAAGTGGAAATTTCATGTTCAAAGGCACAGGAATGGGCTGGTTAGAAGAAGGGTGTGTGTGTGTGTGTGTGTGTGTGTGTGTGTGTGTGCATGTGCATGCATGCACATTTGGTGGGGTATTAATTTTGAGAGGATTTTGGCTCTTTTTCAGAGTATCACTCTGAGAACTTCTTAATTTTAGTGGAAGAACACTAATCTTGCCCAGAAAGGTTCAAATCTTGAATGTCCTGCAAGGGACATCGAAGATCATCTAGAATCTCCTGCCCAATGAAAAAGTCCCCTTAGTTAATGAGAACATCTACTGATTGAAAACTCACCACTTTCTCATCTGCTTGGAGAATACTGACTTCCAGCGAATGCTTCTCTAAGTTCAGCTGAAATCACCTATTACAACTTCTATTCCATGGTCCCAGGTATGATCTCTGGAGCAGCATTAAGCAAAAGTCTGTTTTTTTCCACATGACTACCCATTCAAATGTTTGATTTCAGCTCTCATGTCTCTCTCTGCTCTGAGTGTCCCCTTCAATAGAATTATGACCATCCTAGTAGTTTGCTTCTAGTTACACAATACTCTTTCTTTCTTAAAGTATGATGCTCAGCCTGCCTGACGTGGCTCAATGGTTGAGCATAGATCACGGGAGGTCACGGTTTAATTCCTGGTCAGGGCGCATGTCCAGGTTGTAGGGTCAATCTCCAGTGTGTGACATGCAGGAGGCAGCTGATCAATGATTCTTTCTCATCATTGATCTCTCTCTCTCTCTCTCTCTCTCTCTCTCTCTCTCTCTCTCTCCCTTCCTCTTTGAAATCAATAAAAATATATATTAAAAGTATGATGCTTAGAAATGAACCCAGTGCTCTAGAATGGTCACGCCAGCACATATTATACTGTGGCTATTTTTTCTTCTTTTCTTCATTCAGCAGTGCTTTTTTGAGATCAAGATAATATAACATCCTGTTTCAGAATGCACTTTAAACCATCCTGCATAACGTTGTATTTGCAATATTATGTTTTTAATTTGTATACATTTTATTAATCTAATAATTTTATTAATTTACAGATAATAAATTAACACTAAGCACATATTATGTGCCAGATATGTATATGCTAACAGTTTCACATACATTTTAAATTTATTCCTCCCTTTTTAAAGACAGTTACCATTATTATCTCTAACTTCACAGATAAGAAACCTGAGGCACAGAGAGGTTAAGTAAATGGCTTAAGTTCACACAACTAGTAAGGAGTGAAAATGGGGGAAGAGCCAAGCTTCTGACACGAGTCTACCTTCTTAACTAGTTCAATGAAGATAGGTTCTTTTGTATGCTCCATAATGCCTACAATAGTGCAAAGACTTGTAGCTATATGTTACAATTCAACTAATATTTGTTATATACCTACTATTTGTCAGGCAGGGCCAGAATACTTGATAGTGGGAAATACAAATTTAAGTGAGACATAACCCTTGCCTTGAAGCAACTCCAAGTCCAGAGGGAAAGGCAAAAATAAAAATAAGTTAAATGTACTACTGTGAGATAAAGATTCTAATATATAGTAGGGACACAAAGTGTTCCTACTCTACCTGGGGAGGTAATTGAAGACCATGTAATATTTGAGCTATGTCTAGGAGGGTTGATTGGAGTTTGAGAGACAGCAATGTAGCGATGATCATTCTGATGGATACAGCATGTGCTCAGGTGTGGGTTTATAAAATACAATGTATTTTAAGAGGACAATGACTTTTTATTCTTCAAACCTCTCAAGCATGTGACCACTTTGAGACACCTGCACGTGCGGTTCAGTCTCTATAGTCCTCTTCCACTGGATCTTCATAGTTTTTTTCTTATCATGTAGGTTTGAGATCAAGTGTCATCTCCTCAGCTTCCAAGACCACCTTTTATAGCATAGCAAGCCCCTCACCTTCTATCTCATTACCCTTACTTGATTTTCTTCAATAACTTATCACTACTTGAAATGACCATATTTTTATTTATGATTTTAATATATAGCTTTCCAACCAAAATGTAAATCCCATAATTGCAATGACCTTATCTGTCATATTTACTACTCTATACCCAGAACCTAGCACATAATAGATTCTCAATGGACATATGGTATTGAATTACTGCATAAAAAAGTGGTGTAGATAGCAATGGGGAAATGCTCTGTTGGTTGAGCTCCATTTTTGATTGCATGTGTAACCTCCTCCACCCCATGCAACCTGGTGCATAGACAAGAAGCCCCTCTACCTCAAGAAGAGTCTTAATTAGTCTAAGTTAATATTGCAAATTCCGTTTCATTGGCCAGTAATTGAACTAGATTTCAGCATTTGATGCAATTTCTTCCACAATTAGTAATTTTCCTAAACTATGTTTTTGAGGGTAAAATAAAAAGGTACATATAATCCCATTTTGTAACAAGATATAAGCTTAAATGATTCAGAGAGATTGTGAAACAATTGTACTTGCGATAATAAAAGTGAAAATATTTTAAATAAAAGGTGTGTGTGTGTGTGTGTGTGTGTGTGTGTGTGTGTGTGTGTTTAAATAGAGTACTTATAAAGCCTTAGAAAAATAGTTAGGGAATCAATATCCCAGATTTCCTTTGCTGGTAATTTTCTATATTTCCATTTATATTCCCCATCTCTGAAAGATATAAAATTAAGATTAGCATTTTACAGCTTTTATAATTTTCAATGCTTTTATAGAGAAAGTCCTGAAGTAAACATCCTTTAATATTCTAAACATTTAACTTTTTATAACCATAGCAATTTCATTTCCTGTTTTGGTTCTACTAGTCAGGAAAAATGGCCAGGGTTTCCTACCAGCTGTTTCTTTTTTTATTTATTTATGTATTTGTTTATTTATATATGTATTTATTCTGTTTCTTGTTTATTTTTAATGTTTTTTTAAATTTTATTGTGTATCTGTTTCTCTGCCAATACCATGTTGTTTTGATTATTGTAGCTTTGTAGTATATTTTGAAGTCAGGTGGCGTGATACCTCCAGTATTGTTCTTTTTTTCAGGATTTCTTTGGCTATTCTGGGTCTTTTGTGGTTCCATACAAATCTGATGATTGCTCCTTCTATTTCTTTAAAAAATGACATTGGGATTTTGATGGGGATTGCATTAAATATGTATATTGCTTTGGGTAAAATGGCCATTTTAACTATGTTGACTCTTCCAATCCATGAAAATGGGGTATTTTTCCATTTTGTTGTGTCTTTTTCAATCTGTTTGAAAAATGTTTTGCAATTTTCAGTATATAGGTCTATCACATTCTTTGTTGTTTATTCCTATGTATTTTATTCTTTTGGTTTCTATTGGAAAAGGAATTGTTTTCTCCATTTCTTTTTCTGAAGTTTTGTTGTTGGCATACAGGAAGGCAATGGATTTTTGCACATTGATTTTGTATCCTGTAATTTGACTGTATTTGTTTATTGTTTCCAGTAGTTTTTTGGTAGAGTCGTTAGGGTTTTCTATATGCCATCATGTTATCTTCAAAAAGTGACAGTTTGACTTCTTCTTTCCCTATTTGGATGCTTTTTATTTCTTTCTCTTGCCTTATTGCTCTGGTTAGAACTTCCAATACTATCTATAATAATAAAAGCATAATATGCTAATTAGACCGGACATTCTTCCTGATGACCTTCCAGACAAAGCCAGGGCTATGAGGGAAGCTTGGGCCCAGGTGCTTGCCGGTGGCCAGAGGAAAGCCCGGGTCCCGGGTGCCAGAGAGAAGCCCGGGTCCCAGGTGCTGGAGGGAAGCTGGTGCCGGCAGCCAGGGGAAGGAAGGCCTACTCTTGCACAGATTTCATGCATTGGGCCTCCAGTGTTGAATAAGAGTGGTGAGAGAGGACATCCTTGTCTTATTCCTGATCTTAGGGGAAAAGCTTGAGGGTTTATCATATATGGCCTTTATTAAGTTGAGGTACTTTCCTTCTATTCTTATTTTATTGAACATTTTAATCATAAATTCTTATTTTATTGAACATTTTAATCATAAATGGATGTTGTATCTAATCAAATCCTTTTTCTGCATCTACTGACAAGTTCATATGATTTTTATCCTTTCTTTTGTTAATGTGGTGTGTTACGTTGATTGATTTGCAAATGCTGAACCATCCTTGTGCCCCTGGAATGAATCCCACTTGATCATGATGTATTATTTTTTTGGATGTACTTATGTGTTCGATTAGCTAGTATTTTGGTTAGGATTTTTGAGTCTGTATTCATCAGGGATATTGGTTTGTAGTTTTTATTTTATTTTTTATTATATATTTTGTGTGTGTGTGTGTGTGTGTGTGTGTGTGTGTCTGTGTTATCTTTGCCAGGTTTTGGTATCAGAGTTTTATTGGCTTCATAGAAAGTGTTAGAAAGTATTGCCTCTTCTTCAATTTTTTGAAAGAGTTGGCAAAAAATAGGCTTTAATTTTTCCTTGAATGTTTGGTAGAATTCACTGGTGAAGCCATCTGGTCCTGGACTTTTGTTTTTTGGGAGATTTTGATGGTTGTTTCAATTTCTTCATGGTTGATCCGTCTATTTAGATTTTCCATTTCTTCATGATTTAGTCTAGGAAGGTTATATATGTATAGGAACTTATCCATTTCTTTTAGGTTATTTAATTTGGTGGCATAAAAGCTTTCATAATATTCTAGTATGATCCTTTGTTTATCTGTGATGTTTGTGGTGATTTCTCCTCTCTCATTTCTGATTTTGTTTATATGGGTCTTTTCCCTTTTTTCCTTAGTGAGTCTAGCCAGGGGTTTGTCAATTTTATTAATCTTTCCAAAGAACCAGCTCTTTGTTTTATTGATTTTTTGTATAGTCTTTTTGTTCTCTATTTCATTTAATTCTGTTCTGATTTTTATTATTTCCTTTCTCCTGCTAGCTTTGGGTTGCTTTTGTTCTTCTTTTTCTAGTCTTTTAAGGTGTGATGTTAGGTTGTTTACTTGGAATTTCTCTTGTTTCTTGAGATAGGCCTGTAGTGATATAAACCTCTCTTATTACAGCTTTCGCTGCATCCCAGAGGTTTTGATATGTTGTGTTATCATTCTCGTTTGTCTCTCTATATCTTTTGATCTCATCTTTTATTTGTTCTTTGACCCAGTCATTTTTTACTAGTATGTTGTTTAATCTCCACGTATTTGTAGATCTTTTTAATTTCCTTTTTTGCCGTTGATTTCTAATTTTATGGCATCGTGGTCAGAAAATATATTTGGAATAATTTCAATCTTTTTGAATTTGTTGATGCTAGTTCTGTGACCCAACATATGGTCTGTCCTTGAGAATGTTCCATGTGCACTGGAGAAGAATGCATAATCTGATGTTCTGGGATGAAATGTTCTCTAAATGTTGATTATATCCATTTGGTTTAGTGCTTCATTTAAGGTTGCTAGTTCTTTTTATCCTTTCTTTTGTTAATGTGGTGTACTACATTGATTGATTTGCAAATGCTGAACCATCCTTGTGCCCCTGGAATGAATCCCACTTGATCGTGATGTATTATTTTTTTGGATGTACTTATGTGTTCGATTAGCTAGTAATTTGGTTAGGATTTGTTTGGTTGATCTGTCTAGAGCTGTCAATGGAGTATTAAGGTCTTCTACTATAATTGTGTTTTGATCTGTTTCTCCCTTCAGTTTTGTAACTGTTTAATATATTTCGGTGCTCCCTGGTTGGGTGCATATATATTAAGAAGTGTTATATTTTCTTCCCTTTATCATCATAAAGTGTCCATCTTTGTCTCTTGTTATCTTTGTTACTTTGAGATATATTTTGTCATATATAAGTATGTCTACACCTGCTTTTTTGTGTGGATGTTATTTGCTTGGAAAACCATTTTCTACCCTTTGACTTTGAATCTACCTTTGTCTCTGCTATTTAGATGTGTCTTTTATAGGCAGCATATGGTTGCCAAGGGTTTTGTTTTTTGATCCACTCTGCTACTCTGTGCCTCTTTACTGGTGAATTTAGACCATTTACATTTAGGGTAATTATTGATGTATGAGGATTTCCTATAGCCATTTTATCTTTTGTTTTCTGGTAACTCTGTGCCTCATTGGTTCTTTTTCTTTATGCTTCTATCGTTGTTTTTGTTTGGTCGTATTCCATATATCTTTCCTCTGTTTCCTCTTTTTTTCTTTATTGATTAAGGTATTCCTTATTCCCCCATTGCTCCCCAGGCCCCCACTTATGCCCTCATCCTCCCCCCACCCCCCCGTGGTCTGTGTCCATAGGTTAGGCTTATATGCATGCATACAAGTCCTTTGGTTGATCTCTCCCTCTTACCTCCACCCTCCCTTACCTTCCCTCTGAGGTTTGATGGTCTGATTGATGCTTCTCTGTCTCTGGATCTGTGTCTTGTTTGGGGAATTTCTATGTGTGGTTGCCATTAGTTTTATAAAAAGTGAAGTTGCATATATTAGCTGTACCGGTTAATAATGTGGATTTTGTAATCAAAGGAAACACTATAATTTCAAGAGAAACATCAAAAATGCTTTATTCAAAGTAATGTCCATCGTTAGCTACACATTTCCCCCATCTTTCAGATAATTTGTGGATACCATCCCAATAGAACTTTTCTTGTTTTGAGGCAAACCATTTAGAGACCCAATTTGCAACTTCTTTGTACGTTTTGAAGTGCTGCTCAGAAAGTACGTGTGCCATCGATCAGAACAAGTGGTAATCGGAAGGAGCAAGGTCTGGTGAATACAGTGGGTGGGTTAATACTTCCCAGGCAAGATCTTTTAACGTGTCTTTAACTGGTTTTGAAGTGTGTGATAGTACGTTATCATGAAGCAAAATTACTTTGCTGTGTCTTCTGGCCCATTCTGGTCATTTTATGATCAAAGCATGGTTCAAATGGACCTGGACGTTGTCTTTCACATTGAAATCATCACTTTTAAAGAGTTTAAATAAGCATTCACAAGTATCTTGAGATGGAGCATATTCACCATAAGCTTCTCAAAGTATATGATAACTTTCAGAAGCACTTTTCTTCAAACTAAAGTAATGAATTAAAACTTCCCGCAAATGCTCTTTTTTTGGCACGAAATTTGATATTTTTAAGCATAAAAATATCTATGATGTTAACATCTTCAGAAAATTTGACATATGAAGTTTTGAAGCTTGTTGTCAATACAACAAAATAGCATACATATCAAATTGCATATTTATCAACATATGTGTAACTGCATCTATTGAAAAAAAATTTGAATTATTAACCGGTACATCTAGTATACTATAGTTTTTTTTTCCCCTTTTGAGTGCATCTGATCTTCATCTTCCTTTGCCTGTTCATACCTGTCCCTCTTTCCCTTGTATGTTCTTAAAAAGAGATGTAAAAGAAGAAGTATTTCCCGTTGTGCCTATGAATGTTGTAATTTGCATGTGATAACAAAGACTTTGATAGCCACCTTGAGATTCTGAAGATAGCCAACCTAAAAGTTGGAGCCTACATTCTGAGGATGGCATAAATTTGGTCTTTTATGACATCTTTGAGCCACTTAATTAATCAATTTGAGAGATGCTCAACCTCTAGACTTTCAGTATTGTGAGATGAAAACTCCCTTTTTGTTAACCCTCTTTTGGCATGTTTTTCTGTTATAAGATGCCAAAATCATTCTAAGTGACAAGATTCTCTGGAAAATTACCAAAATCAACATAAATAAATAGATATCCTGAACATATTAATAATCATAGCAAAAATTAAAATAGTTTGAAATATCTACCAATTAAAATTAATTCAGCTCAGGTGATTTTATAGCTATATATAAAACTTAAAAAATACAGATGGTATCTTTATATTAAAAATATTTTAGCTTTGGCTGGGATAGCTCAATTGATTGAGTGTCATCCCATGCACCAAAGGGTTGCAAGTTTGATTACCAGTCTGGGCACATGCCCTGGTTGCAGGTTCAATCTCCAGTAGGAGGCATGCAAGAGGTAGCCAAATGATGTTTTTCTCTTACATTGATGTTTCTCTCTCACCATCTCCCTTCCTTTCCCTCTAAAATAAAACAAATATATAAATATTTCAGATTATAGAAATAGAAAAAAGTTTCTATTAATTCTACAGAGCTAGCATAATCTTAATGATAAACAATTAATAAAGGTACCCCAAATGAAGACTATAGACAAATTTAAACGATGAAAATAGTTCCCAAAATTCTAAATAAACAGTAGTGTATTTGAAGAGTAATCCAGTATAACTAAGTAGAATTTGTCGTAAGAATACAAGCATGGTTCAATATAAGGAAATTTTCAATATAATTCAGTAAATAAGTCTATAATTTAATGGAAAGAAAACATGATTATATTAATAAAAATAATTTGATATAAGTCAGCATCTATTCCTTAAAAATTGGAAGAGAAATTAACTACTTATGCACAAAAGACTCTTTACCTCAAATCAATAAAAAATATCACAATAAATTATGAAATGCTGGACCCATTGCTATTAAAGTCACAAACAAGATAGGGATGTCATTATCAGCACTATTATTCACTTTTAAAGTTAAGCGTAATGTAATAGAGGATATGAAAATGTTATAAATATTTAACAGAGGAGACAAATTACCTTTATAAGCAGATAATATATTTGTATAAATAAACACTCAGGAAACTTTTAAAGTCTGGTAGAATGAATAAGATTCTTTGGTAAGGTGACAGAACGTAAGAAAAATATACAAATATCAATTACTTTGAAAAATTGATAACACGAGTTATCATAATCACTCAGAAATTGAAATGGAAAAAATCCAATGCACTTTAGTGACATCTTAAGATATCTATGAATAAATTTACCTAGAAAATAACAGGATCCATGTAAAAGAAGTCACTGAAGGTGATAAAACAAGACCAAAGAAAATAGGAAAACACAGTATGCTACTGAAAGACTCTAATAAAAATATAATTTCTTATTAAATTAAGATATAAATTTAAAAAGCATTCCATTTGTGTTTATGGAGCTGGACATGAAAGTAAAGTTTAAATGAAAGGATAAATGTGTAAAAATGTTCACAGTAATTTTGATTAAGAAAAAAATGACATTATTAAAAATGACAGAGGAAGCAACATCAAAAACCCATATCTCCACTAATGCAATGATTAGCAAAACACCACCAGAATCAACTTTTTTTGAACTCTGGAATCTAATAAAAACTTACAACCAGAGTAGTGCTTAGTGAAGAAAGAAGCTACTAAATTTTGGTAAGAAGGTGTTGTGGCATTTTTACTGAACTTCTGACCATTCCCTACTCCTTAGCTTGGAGACAGCCATGGGGATAGTGACCTGCATTTCTAGTGTGGGTTGCTGGTGCCAAGATGAAAGGAAATACAGATTTTATTCTCAAAGACTTGTGATTGTATATTTTGACTGATCAATTCCTATATATTGAATTGCTCTATGAAAAAGAGGGGTCATCTCAGAGGATTGACTTTTTTTTACCCCTCTTTGGGATTTCTCAGAGTTGGAGCAGCCTCTGAAGCAGTGTTAGCCAAATGCTAAATGGTAGATTTGAGCAGGTAGAAGAAAGAATCAGTGAAGTTGAAGCTATATCAATTGAAATAATCCAGTTTGAGGAGCAGAAAGTAAAAAAGAATGAAAAGAGGTAAATAGCACCTCAGAGATATGTGAGACACTATCACCAACAGATGCATAATAGGTGCCCCAGAAAGAGAGGAGAAACAGAAACAGGCAGAAAGTAAATTTGAGAAAATAATGACCCAAAAGTTCCAAAATTTGATGAAACACATTAATTTATATATTCAAGAAGGTCAACAAACTCCAAGATGGCTAAACTCAAAGAGATTCCACACTGAAACACATCATAACCAAACTGTCAAAAAACAAAACAAAAAAAAACAAAGACAAAGATAAGATCTTGAAAGCAACTAGATATGTGACTTGTTATATATAAGGGTTCCTCAGTAAAATTAACAGCCAATTTCTATTCAGAAACTATAGAAGCCACAAGGCTGTTGAGTGATACATTTGAAGTGTCAAAGGTAAAAAAAAAAAAAACTTTCAAAAAAATTCTATATCCTAGAAAACTATTCTTCAAAAATGAATGTGACATTTAGACATTCCCAGATAAACAGAAGCTGAGGGAGATCATTGTCTGTAAACCTGTCCTAGAAGAATGCTAGTGGTACTCCTTCAGGCTAGATAGTAATTAAAAGACACCCAAAGAAATAGAAAAGTTACCTTTAAAGTAACTTTATAGCTAACTATAAAAGCCAGTATTATTATAGTTTTTATTTGTAAGTCTTCTTTTTTGTTCCCCCTATATGACTGAAAATACAAACATATAGAATAAAAATTATAATTCTATGTTAATGGGTACATACATAATATATAAAATGTAGGTTGTGACAATAACAACATAAAGGGGGAAGGATGTAGCTGCATAGGAACAAAGTTTTTTATATTATTGAAGCTAAGTTATTAATTCAAAGTAGTTTGCTATAAATTAGAGGTATTAATTGTAATTGCCATGATGACCACTAAAAATAACTAAAATCATATGTAGAATAGAGAATGAGAATTAAATAAAAATGATACATTACAAAAATCAATTAAACACAAAGAGGGCTGTATTGAAGGACGTGAGGCATGAAAATATATAGACATATATAAAACAAATAGAAAAATGGTAAAAGTAAGTCCAGTAATTATAGTTTGAAGGACTTGGGTGAGGGTACTAGGAGGTTACGATGTCCCATCTGGATATGTTGGTTTTTGAGGGTTTTTGGAGACATCAGGAAGGAGAGATCCAGTCAGCATGTGGAGCACAGCATTGAAATCTGGTGATATAGAATTGGGAGTCATCAGCATTTTGATAAAAGGTTCTCAACCCTGGCTGCACATTAGAATAATCTGTGGAACTTTTGAAAAATACTCATGCTTGGGTCACAGAACCCTTCCACCATTGTTATTTAAAAATAGCTTCTCAGGTGAATATAACATGCAGCCAAGATTGAATGCCATCATTGTAAGTGGTAATTGGAGCTGTTGGGAGTAGATATGATCATCAGGGAAAGTGCAAAGAGATAAGGGGAACTGGAGAACAAATTTCTACTTAGAGTGGAGAAGGGTATAGAGCTCCAATATCTAGTACAGTAGCCACTAGCCACTTGTGGCTATTTAAATTTAAATGAATTTAAATGAAATAAAAAAATTCAGTTCTGTATTTGCACCAGTCACATTTCAAGCACTTTAATAACCATAGATGACTTGTGGCTACCATATTGGAAAGGATATAGAACATTTTAATCATTACAGAAAGTTCCATTGGATGGTGTGGGATGATCCAATTGTCTCTTCTACCTCTCATCTGTCTATAATACAGAGGACTCTTCCAAATTCAGGGTAGAAATATACAGTATCCATGTTAACATGTGGGTACTTTCATTTGCCTAATGAATTTTCATGGCTATGGACATGTGGTATTTTTATTTTTGTAAGATTTTCAACTCATTAGTCACTACTCGTTGGTGTCCAGAGGAGTTATGTAGAACTGCTGGCGACTGGATTAAATCAATGCTTTTTATTTTCTCTGGAGTGAAAAGTATATATTTGTTTCCATTAAGTCACTCAACTGTATGGGAGAGTTTTAAATCTTTTGTTAAACACTCATTATCACTTTGCATGATGTTTCTTGAAGTAGTCAAGGAAAAGGCAGAATGGGATGACACTAATTACAATGAATAGTAGGCAGTATAATTGGTTAAAAGTTTTGCATCTGATTATCTGTCTTGGGGTTGGCTTTCACCCCAGAACCCACAGGCCTTTAGAAATGAGTATCTGGCCCCTTTCTGTTACCCTTTCACCTTAGAATCTAAAGTTGGCAATGTTCACCTAGGAGCTTATTGGCCAAACCCTCCTTAAATGGGGGCAATGGGACTCTAAAAATTTTTTTATGCTAAGAATTAGGAAATCTTGGTGAAGGGGCACATGGGCAGTCTTCATACAACTTTTCTGTGTCTGAAATTATTTTAAAATAAAAATTATAAAAATTTACTTAAAACAGCAAATCATGGATTCTCATAAAAATATAACAATGTGGCTTAAAATAAATATTTCTGGTCTCCACCCATGCATCTTTTTATGAGTTACTGTATATACATGTTCTATCCAGTTTTCTTCACTTGATGTTTTATAAGAATTTCTCACCTATCTGTAATAATAATACTCTTTATATCTCCTCCCTTCCCACCCAATTTCCCCTGTGGGGAAGTGGCTCTGCTCAGGGAGACTGAGACAGGATGTTTCATACATCAAATGTTAAAACATCACATTAAATGGCTACATAGTATTTTATTGGGTCAGATCAGGTTAACCATAATGTACTAAACTAGTCTATAGTTTGAGGATCTTTAAGGTTTATTCCATTTATCTCTGCTATTGTAAATAATGCTTTGATAGATACTTTTGTACATAAAGATTTTTATATAGTATATTCAAGTTATGTGCACATTATAACTTCCAAGAAATCAACTTACTGGGTCAAAAACCAGGACCATGGAACTTTTGCTATAAGTCAGAATGGAGAAGGAAAAGAAAAATTTTAAAGTTATTTCAAAGGAAGAAAAAAAATGAGACTTGCTAAAAACAAAACAAAACAAAAAAAAACCCAGGAGTTGGTAATAAAAAGACTATAGAGAGAACTCAAGATGATATCTAAGTTTTAAAATTATTTTATTTTAAAAATTTTATTATTTATTAAAGAACTAGAGGCCGGTGCACAAAAATTTGTGCACTCGCGGGGCGGGGGGGGGGGGGGGTCCCTCAGCCCCGCCTGTGCCCTCTTGCAGTCTAGGATTCCTTGGGGATGTCCACCTGCTGGCTTAGGCCCACTCCCCAGGGGATCAGGCCTAAGATGGCAGTCAGACATCCCTCTGGCAACCTGGGAGCCCTCAGGGATGTCCACTTACTAGCGGGGAGCAGGCCTAAGCTGCAGTCGGACATCCTTAGCACTGCTGAGGAGGCGGGAGAGGCTCCAGCCACCACCACTGTGCTGGCAGCCGTCAGCCTGGCTTGTGGTTGAGCAGAACTCCCCCTGTGGGAGCGCACTGACCACCAGGGGGCAGCTCCTGCATTGAGCATCTGCCCTCTGGTGGTCAGTGTGTGTCATAGTGACCAGTCATTCCCAGTGGTTCTGCTGTTAAGGTCAATTTGCATATTACCCTTTTATTATATAGGATAATTGACATATATTCATTTCAGGTATACAGCATAGTGATTTAACATTTATATACCTTATGATGTGATCACTTCAGTAAGTCTAGTAACCATCTGACACCACACAAAGTTATTATGATTTTATTGACTTTTTTTTTTTACCTATGCTGCACATTACATTTAAGCCTGAGTGACTAAAAGTGGTAATGCTGCTATCCATGTGATTGAGAAAGGCTCTTCACTAGGCTGGTTATTAACGTCCTAAGAGTTTTTGTCAAACAGATTCTATTTCTTCATGACTTCCATTTTTACTTCAAAGATGCTTATTTTGCTTTCTCCTTGGTCTTCATTTGGCAGTGGCTCTTAACATTTTGACTGTTTCTCTGTCCCAGTGGATTCTGCCAAGTAATGATCTTAAATGCTTGAATGCACTCAAGAAGTTCTGCTGAGTATTACCTTACAATGCAATCTCCTTCAGTGTGACTGTTTAGCAACTTTCTCATTTTGCATATTGGAATCTCTAAAACCAGGTCACCCTTGTTATTCCTTAGAGGGTTTAACTTTTGTACAGGATATATTTCCTGCAAAGTTGGTTAGTTCTCCATCTCCCTGCCTACCCTAACAGATAAGATTAGGACTTGAAATGTTATAATAGTAAAGTTTTAAAACAAAAAATAAAAATTTGTCAGGGTACTTACCTAGAAATAATGGTACATACCTCTACATGTAAAGTGGTGCAGGTTAAAGAATAGTGTCCTGGGAATTAGGAGACCTGGATTCTAGTCTCAGCTCTTCCACTAATTTGAAATATGAACATGAGGAAATCACATTACTTCTTCTTTAAGTCTCTGTTTCCTTTTCTGTGAAATGAGGGGGATAGAAAGATGATTACTAAGATGAATGACAGCCCCTAAATAAACTATTTATTAAAAATAATAAATGCTTAAACAGTATTAGCAACATTTATGATACTTAGAGACCACTGAATTAGCTATAGCACTAAGTGAGAGACTCATTTATCATCAGTTAGCCATGTGTTTACTCCATAAAGACAAACAGGAATGATGCAGACTAAAAAATGAATTTGAAACTCAGTTACTGGTCTGGGCTGTTTTTGTAGATGAAAGAAACTAAATAATCCACAGTAATTCACCTTTCCCTTTGACACTGGGACCAGTCCAACATAATATGCCCATGCTCCTAAGGTAGAATAGAAGAGAGCCCAAAGGTGGGGTTGCTCTGATTTTCTGAGTCCTGTGCCTACAGCCTCTTGAGTGCTGATTCCCAGAAATAGCAGTCATACTGTCCAGAGTCATCTTAATGAATTCTAGTGATTTCCATCATAAAGGGAACCAGCACAAGATCTTTCACCTAATAAAGACTCTGAAGAGTGCGTTGTTAGAAGAGAGGGTTTTTTCTCCATTATGCCCCTTCCAAGAAGTAGGACTATTGTCAGATTATCTCTGTTGCCTATTAATGATTCCCTATGGCTCTCACCACAACTTAACTTTAGTGCTTCTCAGATTTGAACAGCAGATCACATAGAAGTCAGGATGCTCTCTGTGGACCCTATAAAATATTGCTATAAATTTAATCCAAATTCGCTGAGCCTTTGCATCCATTACTTTAATGCAATGAGTACTATGCAAATAGAGGAGCATACTAACTCATACAAAAATTCTGCCTAGTTGCCCTGACCGGTTTGGCTCGGTGGATAGAGCATCGGCCTGTGGACTGAAAGGTCCCAGGTTCGATTCCGGTCAAGGGCATGTACCTTGGTTGTGGGCACATCCCCAGTAGGGGGTGTGCAGGAGGCAGCTGATTGATGTTTCTCTCTCATCAATGTTTCTAACTCTCTATCCCTCTCCCTTCCTCTCTTTAAGAAATCAATAAAAAAAAATTTCTGCCCAGCAAAGCTTTCATCTACAGTAACTCAAGTCCTGTTTTCTCATGCTGTCTATTCTCTCAGCTACCTATTCTATCTACACTTTGCTCTCCAGATTAAATGCTGATGTGAAACTGTGTTCTTCTTGGCTGCAAATTTCAGCTTATTTTCAGAATTTTCTGCTTCCAAGACTGCTTCAGGTTACAATTGCCCTCTTTTGCACCTCCTTATCCCCCTCCCCCACTTTCTCTTGTGGGGAAGTGGCTCTTACAGATGAGATTGAGATAGTATGTTTCTTTCTTCTTCATCTTTGTTTTGTTACCAGATGATTGCTTTTGTTTTCTCTCTTAGGACCCTCTTGGGATTGGGTGTGGTAATTTTGTTCATTTCAACAAAAATTCAGAGTTTTGAAAATTTGTCTAGGTATAATTCCAAGTGTCCATGATCAACAAATACAAAAAAAGCTGTTGCTGAGCAAATTAAATTATAGTGGGATTAAAAACATTGCAAGATCAATGGAAGTAAATATGTTCTAAATTTAAAATGAAATCAGACTTCCATTACTGGCACAATCATAATTTTTACAGGTTTTTTAAGTTCCTTTTAGGCTGAAATATTTCAATTTGGTTTAAACGGAATATCTTTTGGGGTAATTAGCAGACATTATCTATGGAAAAAATAGCACTTAAAACTAAGCATATGGTTTGAGATCCAGAAGGGACAAAATCATTATAAGGGCACATAGAAAATACCAATTAAATTAAAATTACCACCTGCCTAGTTTCTTTTGAAATTGTAAGCATGCATTTATTTATTTTTTAATTTTATTGAATTTATTGAGGTGACATTGTTTAATTAAAATTATATAGGTTTCAGGCATACAAGTCTATAATACATCATCTGCATATTGTACTGTGTGTTTACTACCCCAAGTCAAGTCTCCTTCCATCACCATTTATTCCCCCTTTACCCTCTTCCACCGTTTTCTATCCTCCCTTCCCCTCTGCCAATCACCATACCGTTGTATGGTATGTTTCATACATCATGTAACTGCAGGGAATTTGTAATAGCAGTTTATGTGCAGGCACAAGTATGTGTCCACAAACAAATAAAAGCCTGATATGCTTTTTTCTAGGTGCTCTTTTGCCACAGGTTCATTTGTTTGGCTGTCTGCCAGCAGCAACTAAAGGTTTTAAGAGGAATTGTGACTGAAAACTTGAAATGTAGAAAATTCTCCTCATGAACTAAAATTGTTTCTGCAAATTGAGAAGTGACTGCCACATATTGATTTTGGCAGTAGAGCACCTTAGTGCAATCTGAAGAACATCAGTGATTTGTGGAACCATAATTTGATGACTCCCAGTTGACCAGAAACTTTTTTAGTGTTATTTATATAATTAGTCATCCTGTACTACTTATAGTAAGCAGTTCTGTAAATTATGTTGACAATTTACTGTGCAGTATGGGACTTTTATTTATCCTCAAATCTAGTATCTCAGAATTTTGTACCTCCAATTAAAAAGGCCCTTCTTGCCCTGCCAGCATGGCTCAATGGTTGAGCATTGAACCTATGAACCAGGAGGTCACAGTTCGATTACTGGTCAGGGCATATGCCTCAGTTGCAGGCTCAATCCCCAGTGTGGGGTGTGCAGGAGGCAGCCGATCAGTGATTCTCATCATTGATGTTTCTATCTCTCTCTCGCTGAAATAAATAAAAATATATATTTAAAAAGGTCCTTCTTGTCCATCATCTTTCCCAGATGAAATGTGTGTCAGGAGGCTCTGAGCTCTCTCTTTAGTTTAAAAGTTCCTGATATTTATCGAGAGCTTTATGATTGCAAAGTTATTTTACATACACCATTTCATTTGGTTCTTTCACTTATCCTTGCCTACTTCACAGAGTTTTTTCATTTCCCTTTTTAATAGATGAATATTTTCAGCATTATAGAAAGTAATGATTTGCTCCAGTACCCAAGGACTAATAAGAGGCAGAGTCAGGTTTATAACAATGTTCTGACTACTCCATGTTTTGGGCTTTTTCCACTTGTTGGTCCATTCAGTGTAAAATGGAGAAGTAAAGAAATTCTCTAAGGAATACATTATTGAAGCAAAAGCCATTGTGGGAATTATTTCTGCAGCCATCCCAGGGATGCACTTCACATTGTATTTGAAGATGGAGTCACCATGCTTCAACTGAACTCCAGAGAAGATTTGGCCCTTGTGCCCTTTACCAAGTTGCACCATGCATAAAATATTTTTAAGTAACAGAAACCTCCCCACTGCTATGAACTAAATTATGTCCTCCAAATTTGTATGTTGAAGCCCTGACACCCCCCATCCCCGCAACAGTCTGACTGTATTTGGAGTAAGGAAATAATTAAGTTTAAATGAGATCACAATGGTGGGTCCCTTCTAGGATGAGTGCCCTTATATGAAGATACCCCTGGGATCTCACTCACTCTTTCCACCATGTCAGAACAAAGAGAGAAGATGCCATGTGCAAGCTAAAAAGAGAGCTCTCAACCAATCGATGTGTCTCTCCCACATCGATGTTTCTCTCTCTCTCTGTCTCTCCCCCTCCCTTCCACTCTCTCTAAAAATCAATAGGAAAAATATCCTCAGATGAGGATTTAAAAAAATCAATGGGAAAATATCCTCAGGTGAGGATTAACAACAACAAAAAATTATTTCAGAGAGGGTGAGGAAGGGGAGAGAGAAAGAGAAACATCAATTCGTTGTTCCACCTATTCATATATTCATTGGTTGTTACCTGTATGTGCCCTGACTAGGGATCAAACCCACAACCTTGGTGTATCAGAATAATGCTCTAATCAACTGAGATACCCAGCCAGTGCTGTTGAAGAAGAAGAAGAAGAAGAAGAAGAAGAAGAAGAAGAAGAAGAAGAAAGCTCTCACCAGTAACCAAATCAGCTAACACCTTGATCTTGGACTTCCTAGCCTGCAAAATTGAGAAAATAAATTTCTGTTGTTTAAGGCATTCAGTCCCTGGTATTTTGTTAGGGTAGCCCAAGCTGACTCAACCTTCACCCGAGACTCATTTTTAGAGAGTGGGAAGAGATGAGAGAGAGAGAGAGAGAGAGAGAGAGAGAGAGAGAGAGAGATGTTGTGAGAGGTTGCCTTGGTTTTGGGGTTAGGAGGAAGTTAAGGTTCTTTATTCGGTGATTTGGGGGTGGTACATATTTTGTATTAAGGGAGGATGTCAGTAGTGTTCACAGGAATTGCTGATTATTGTTAGAGGAGTTTGATTTAGCTCCTAGTACTCTTCTTCCTCAAAGTGTTAAAAAAGGTTGTACATTCTTCATATACATCCCCCCAAGTACAATTTTAATATATTATTTTAAAATCAAGTAAAAAAATGACAAGTTCAAAGAGATCCAAGATGGCTGCTGATGGGATGGCAGGCTGCAAGATAGCATGTGAGTGAGAAGCGAAAGGAGAGTGCATGGACGTGCAGGGGATTGTCTGTATTTGTGAGTGAGGGACAGCTATATCCACAGGACTGTTGGGGACTGGCGGACCAGGCTCCCCTGGCCACGCAGCCACTACTACTGCTGAAATCTTTCCCTGAGCAGCCGGCTCTGTTGCAGAGACCATGCCATCTGAAGGGGAGAGCGGCTGTGATCAGAAGCTCAGCCTTACCTTTTACCAGGGAGACCTCAGATACTTCCTGGGACCCTACAACCGCAATGCCCAGGGTCCAGCTGCCTCAGCTGCAAACCAACAAACACTGAGACTCCAGCCTCCCCGACTGTGAGTGCCTAAAAAGTTTGTCTAGGGAGAGACAAAGTGGCACCGAATATGCGGATGGGTCCTGCACCTTCTCACAGAGCGGATAGAAGGAACAGCTGAATCAAATAACATCCACCTGGAATTGGTGAAGTGAACACAGCTGGTGAGGCAATCTGTGGATGGAAAGGTCAGAGATAGCCTAGAGCAGTGGTTGGCAAACTGCGGCTCACGAGCCACATGCGGTTCTTGGGCCCCTTGAGTGTGGCCACAGAGTTTCAATCGCACTGTATGTGCGTTCCCACATGTGGTATTTTGTAGAAAAGCCACACTCAAGGGGCCGCAGTTTGCTATGTTGTGGACCCACCCCATAACAAAGAAACAGAATTTCTGGAGGATGAGGTCCAGAAATCAGGATTTTAAAAAGATTCCGAGGTGATTCTAATGTGCAGCCAAGGTTGAGAACCACTGGCTTAAAGAGAGTCAACACAGGAGAGAGAGAACTACATAACCAGACACCCTGAGAGGAGTGATCATGGGGAGAAAAAGAAACAACGCACATATGAAAGAAAAGGAGGGATCACTGGAAAAGGAAGTAAATGAAATAGAGGCAAGCAATCTGTCAGACAAAGAATTCAGAGCAGTGGTCATAAGGACACTGAAAAGCATGGAAGAAAAATTCAAAAATATGTGTAAGAACCAAGAGGAACTGAAGAACCAAGAAAAAATGAAAAATGACATTGCTGCAATAAAGAACAAAATAGAAAGCATCAACAGTAGACTAGAAGAAGCAGAGGACCGCATCAGTGAGCTAGAAGACAAGGTAGGAAAAAATACACAAGCAGAGAAGCAACTAGGAAAAAAAAACTTAAAAAACAGGAGGAGAGCCTAAGGGAACTTTGGGACAACTTGAAACAAAACAACATCCACATAATAGAGGTGCCAGAAGGAGAGGAAACTGAGCAAGGAAGAGAAGAAATAATGACAGAAAACTTCCCTGATATAGGGAAGAAAAAACTCACAAAGTTCAAGAAGCTCATAGAGTCCCAAACAAGATGAACCCCAAAGACTGACACCAACACACATTATAATTAAGTTGGTAAACACCAATGACAAAGTAAGAATCTTAAAGTCTGCCAGAGAGAGAAAGAAAGCTACCTAAAAAGGATCTCCAATCAGACTATCCACTGATTTCTCAACAGAAACACACCAGGACAGAAGGGAATGGAATGAAATATACAAAGTCATGCAAAGCAAGGGTCTGAAGCCAAAAATACTGTACCCAGCAAGGCTATCAATCAAAGTTGAGGGTGAAATCCAGAGCTTCAGAGACAAATAAAGACTAAGGCAGTTTATTACCACCAAACCAGCAATGCAAGAAAGGCTAAAGGATCTGCTGTAAAAAGAAGAAATAGGAAGGGAAGAAGGAACACAGGCATAAAGAATAAAAATAACAACGTACAACTGCCTATCAATAATAACTTTAAATGTAGATGGATTAAATGCCCCAATCAAAAGACATAGGGTAGCTGAATAGATACGAAAACATGACCATATATCTTCTGTGTACAGGAGACCCACCTCAGAACAAAGGACTCACACAGACTGATGGTGAAGGGATGGAAAAAGGTTTTTCAGGCAAATGGAAATGAAAAAAAAGGTGGAGTAGCAATACTTATATCTAACAAATTAGACCTCAAAGTGAAGGACATAACAAGAGATAAGGAAGGCCACTTCATAATACTAAATGGAGCAATTCAACAAGAAGATATAACTCTGGTGAACATATATGCACCCAATACAGGAGGATCCAAATACATAAAAAACTTTTGGAGGATATCAAGGGAGATATTGACAGCAATACAGTCATAGTAGGGGACTTTAATACCACACTAACACCACTGGAAAAATCCCCTAAACAAAAAATCAGCAAAGAAACATCAATCCTAAATGACTCACTAGATTAGATGGAATTAAATGACATCTTCGGAACATGTCACCCCAAAGCCATAGAATATACATTCTTGTCTAGTGCACATGGGTCATTTTCAAAGATAGACCACATATTGGGGCACAGGCAAAGTCTCTTGAAATTCAAGAAGATAGAAATCATATCAAGCATCTTCTCAGATCACAATGGCATAAAATAAGAAATCAACTACAATAAAGCAATTAAAAAATCAAACAACTGGAGGCTAAACAGCATGCTATTAAACAATGATTGGGTTACCAATGAGATCAAAAAAGAAATAAAAAGGATCATGGCAACAAATGACAATGAAAACACAACAATCCAAAATCTATGGGACACAGTGAAAGCATTCTTGAGAGGGAAGTTCATAGCTCTACAGGCTTACCTAAAAAAACCCAAGAAAAAGTGGTAATAAATTATCTAACCCTACAACTCAAAGATTTAGAAAGAGAGCAACAAGAAAAGCCCAGCGTCAGCAGATGGAAGGTAATAATAAAGATCAGAACGGAAATAAACGACACAGAGACAAAAACAAAAAAACAAACAAACAGAAAACAAAAAATAAACCCAAGACACAGAAAACAAACAAACAAACAAAATACAAAAGATCAACAAAACCAAGAGCTGGTTCTTTGAAAGACTGATGAACCTCTAGCCAGGCCCACCAAGAAGCAAAGAGAAATGAACCAAATAAACAAAATAAGAAATGAAAGAGGTGAAGTAACAACCAATCCCACAGAGATACAAATGATTATGAAAAAATACTATGAACAACTTTATTCCGACAAACTGGACAACTTAGATGAAATGGACATATTCTTAGAAAAATACAATCTCCCAAAACTCAATCAGGAAGAATAAAAAAAACTGAATAGGCTGATAACTACTGAAGAAATTGAAGCAGTGATCAAAAATCTTAGAGCAGTGGTTCTCAACCTTCCTAATGCCATGACCTTTTAATACAGTTGCTCATGTTGTGGTAACCCCCAACCATAAAATTATTTTCATTGCTACTTCATAACTGTAATTTTGCTACTGTTATGAATCATAATGTAAATATCTGATATGCAGGATTTATTTTCATTATTACAAATTGAACATAATTAAAGCATAGTAATTAATCATAAAAACAATATGTAATTATATATATGTTTTCCGATGGTCTTAGGCCACCCCTGTGAAAGGGTCGTTCGACCCCCAAAGGGTCACGACCCACAGGTTGGCGACCCACAGGTTGAGAACCGCTGTCTTAGAGCAAACAAAAGCCCTGGTCCAGACGGCTTTACAGAGGAGTTCTACCAAGCATTCAAAAAACTAAAACCTATCCTCCTCAGACTATTCCAAAAAAATCAAGAGGAAGGCATACTTCCAAGCTCTTTCTATGAAGCCAGCATTACCCTAATCCCAAAATGAGATAAAGACACCACAAAGAAAGAGAATTACAGGCCAATATTCCTGATGGACATAAATGCTAAAATCCTCAACAAAATTCTAGTAAACCGAATCTAGCATTACATTAGAAAAATCATACACCATGACCAAGTGGGATTTATTACAAGGAGGCAAGACTGATACAATATCTCCAAATCAATAAATGTGATACATCACATAAACAAATTAAGGGACAAGAATCACATAATCATATCAATTGATGAACTAAAGGCATTTGAAAAAGCCCAACACCCTTTTCTGATAAAAACCACTCAGCAAAGTGGGAATAGAAGGATCATACCTCAACATAATAAAAGCCTTATATGGCAAACCTACAGCCAACATCATAATCAATGGGCAAAAACTAAAACCATTTCCCTTGAGAACAAGAACAAGACAGGGATGCCCGCTTTCACCATTCCTGTTCAACATAGCACTGGAAGTGCTAGCCAAAGCGATCAGACAAGAAGAAGAAATAAAAGGCATCCAAATTGGAAAAAAGTAAAACTGTCATTATTAGCAGATGACATAATACTGTACATAGAAAACCCTAAAGACTCCATCAAAAATTATTAGACTTAATAAATGAATTTGGCAATGTAGCAGGATACAAAATTAGCGCCAAGAAATCTATGGAATTTTTATACACCAATAGTGAACTTACAGAAAGAGAGATTTAAAAAAATCCCATTTACCATTGCACAAAAAAATTAAGATACCTAAGAATAAACTTAACTAAGGAGGTTAAAGATCTCTCTTTAGAAAACTACAGGATGTTGAAAAAAGAGATAGAGGAAGACATAAACAGATGGAAGAACATACCGTGTTCATGGATTTGTAGAATCAACATCATTAAAATGTTCATACTACCCAAAGCAATCTATAGATGCTATGCACTCCCCATTAAAATACCAACAGCATATTTCACAGATCTAGAAAGAACTCTCCAAAAATTCAACTGGGATAAAAAAAAAAGACCCCAAATAGCTGCAGCAATCCTGAGAAAGAAGAACAAAGTTGGAGGGATCTCAATACCAGATATCAAGTTGTATTACAAAGCCACTGTTCTCAAAACTGCCTGGTACTCGCACAAAAACAGACATATAGACCAATGGAATAGAATAGAGAACCTAGAAATCGACCCAAAACACTATGCTCCATTAATATTTGACAGAGGAAGAACATACAATGGAATCAAGACAGTCTCTTCAATAAATGGTGCAGGGAATTTTTTTTCAAACACATGCAAAAGAATGAAACTAGACCACCATCTCACACCATACACAAAAATAAACTCAAAGTTGACAAAGGACTTAAATGTAAGACAGGACACCATAAAAATATTAGAGGAATCCACAGGCAGCAAAATCTCAGATATATGCTGAAGCAATATCTTCACTGACACAGCTCCTAGGGCAATGGAAACTAAAGAGAAAATAAACAAATGGGACTACATCAAAATAAAAAGCTTCTGTACAGCAAAAGAAACCAAGAAAACCCACTGCATGCCCTAACCAGTTTGGCTCAGTGGATAGAGCGTCGGCCTGCGGACTCAAGGGTCCCAGGTTCGATTCCGGTCAAGGGCATGTACCTTGGTTGCGGGCACAGCCCCAGTAGGGGGTGTGCAGGAGGCAGCTGATTGATGTTTCTCTTTCATCAATGTTTCTAACTCTCTATCCCTCTCTCTTCCTCTCTGTAAAAAAATCAATAAAATATATTTTAAAAAAAGAAAACCCACTGCATGGGAGAACGCCGATAAGGGTTGAATCTCCAACATATATAAGGAACTCATACAACTTAACAAAAGGAAGACAAACAACCCAATCAAAAAATGGGCAATGGACCTAAATAGAAACTTTTCGAAAGAAGACATAAGGAAGGCCAAGAGACATGAAAACATGCTCAAAGTCACTAATCATCTGAGAGATGCAAATCAAAATGACAATGAGGTATCATCTCACACCTGTCAGAATGGCTATCATCAACAAATCAACAAACATCAAGTGTTGGAGAGGATGTGGAGAAAAGGGAACACTTGTGCACTGTTGGTGGGAATGCAGACTGGTGCAGCCACTGTGGAGAACAGTATGGAGTTTCCTCAAAAAACTAAAAATGGAACTTCCATTTGACCCAGTGATCCCACTTCTAGGAATATATCCCAATAAACTAGAATCAACAATCAGAAAGGATATATGCACACCTATGTTCATAGCAGTGCAATTTACAATAGCTAAGATTTGGAATCAGCCTAAGTGCCCATTAGCATATGAGTGGGTTAAAAAAGTGTGGTACATCTACACAATGGAATACTTCACTGCTGTAAAAAGGAAAGAACTTTTACCATTTGCAACAGCATGGATGGAGCTGGAGAGCATTATGCTAAGTGAAATAAGTCAGTCAGAGAAAGACAAATATCATATGATCTCACTCACTTGTGGAATATAATGCACAACATAAACCAATGAACAAAAACAGATCTAGGGACAGAGAAGCATTGATCAGATGCTCAAACCTCAAAGTGAAGGTAGGGGACGGTAAGGGTAAGGGGGAGAGATCAACCAAGGGATTTGTAAGCATGCATATAAGCATAAGCGATGGATGCAGACAACAGGGGGTGAGGGTGAGGGCAGGACTGGGGGGATGGGGGGACAATGGGGGAATAAGGACACATTTGTAATACCTTAATCAATAAAGAAAAAAATAGTTGGGAAAAAAAGCAATTGTGTTTATGCACAGAAGCAATGACAATAAAAATTTAAAAACAACAGTATCTTTCACAAAAAAAGATAATTTCATTGCAAATCTGGTTGTCTATATCAAGTTCTTCTTATTTTTCTCTGGTTTCTCATTCCAGTTTTCCTTTTCTCTATTTACATGAACTACTGAACATCCCTAGCTTTTTATAGTTTGTCATGGCTATTATTAAAAGGGTACTTTATTTTATTTTGTAATGGTATTTTAAGCCTTTGAAGTTTATGGATGATCTTATTATCTTTTCTCTCTCTCTCTCTCTCTCTCTCTCTCTCTCTCTCTCTCTCTCTCTCTCTTTCTCTCTGCCTATAAATCTTCCTATTCTTTTTTTACTCTTTTTCCTCTCTTTCTTTTCCCTTTATTGATTAAGGTATTACATATGTGTCCTTATCCCCCCATTGCCCCCCCCCCCCCGCTCATGCTCTCTCCCTCCCCCTAGTGTCTGTGTCCACTGGTTATGCTCATACGCATGCATCTTGTTATCTTTATTTTTCCTTTCATTTTTCCCCAACATAAAAGTATTTTTGAGGGGACAGGCAAGATAGAATGGTCAGCAGCTCATGTGGTATTTTCTGCTAGTGGGTAATCAGGCCAAAATAGAATTCATTTAGTATTTTAAAACCCTGTCCAAAATGTGATACACTGGAGCTGAACTTCTGAAAGACTATCTATGAAAAAGGTAGTTTGGAGGGCATATTTCTACTGTCCCATTTTTATTTCTCTCCCACATCTACCACTACTGCCTTCACCAAGCACAGAACCTATGGGCCAATGACACAAGGCCTTGTTCTTAATTACTTTCCTAATATCCATAAAGGTATTAGCCAATTAGAAGCCTGAAAGTATTAATGTTCACAAGAAATACCTTGCCATTTTCAAAGGGGATTCTTAGAAATCCAAAAGACTTCAAGATCTATAGTAATTAATTTTTAAAATAATTTTTATTGATTTCAGAGAGGAAAGGAGAGAGAGAGAGAGAGAGAGAGAGAGAGAGAGAGAGAGAAAGAAACATCAATTATGAGAGAGAATCATCGACTGGCTGCCTCCTGCACACCCCACAGTGGGGATCGAGCCCACAACCCGCATGTGCCCTGACCAGGAATTGAACCATGACCTCCTGGTTCATAGGTCGATGCTCAACCATTGAGCCACGCTGGCCTGGCAGTAATTAATTTTTAATGGTGGAGTTTTGAGGATAGTTTTTGTTGTGATGGAGAGAAAAAAGTGATCAAATCCTTTCTTAGGGTATTTGATAGTGTGGCCTAACATCCTTAGTGAGCAGGGAGCATGCACACATATCCCCAGGTAGAGGAAGTCTGCTCTTTGTATACTGATTTATAGTGATGCTTCCACATTGATTCTAATCCCCAAAGATAGAAGCAGTAGTATGCTGCAGACAGCTCATAATATTTCACAAGAGCTAATTATTAAAGTTTCAGGAATTAAAAAAATATTTTTATTGATTTCAGAGAGGAAGAGAGAGAAGGAGAGAGAGAAACATCAATGATGAGAGAGAATCATTGATTGACTTCCTCCTGCATGCTCCAGACTGGGGATACAGCCTGCAACCTGGGCATATACCCTGATCAGGAATTGAACCATGACCTCCTGGTTCATAGATTGACATTCAACCACTGAGCCATGCTGGCTGGGTAAAATTTCAGGAATTTTTAAGCTGGTTTAAGTTATTAAAAATTTAAATAGTATCAACTTAAAAGTAAATAAACTATGTTTAAAACAAAGTAATACTTAAAACTGATCGCATCTTAATTATTTTACTGTAATTTATGTTCTTGAGGTTATTTCCACCTATTGTATCTCTATAATAGAAATATTACATATATTGGTAGCTTGAAATTGGCCATAGTGGGAGTATTCATGCCACACAAATTGGCAAAATGCTATAAGCCAGGACTGGATTTATTGTTTTGCTGATGGTCTAAAATTAAGGAAATGATGGAGAGTCAATACTATCTTAAAAAACTGGAAAGAAAAAAATGATAGAGCAAACGTTAATAATGCAGATAAAAATTAAAAATATGTTATGTAGGGGCTTTGGCTTCTAGCCAAGATGAAATAGCAGAAGCTTAATTTGACCTCACACTTGAAACAACTTAAAGTTGAGACAAATTAAGTGATGCAGTTGCTTTCAGGACACTGGACATCAGCTAATGAAGGATAGGTGTTTCTGAGAGATGGGAAACAAGTGTGGAGAACTCTCTGATTTCCCAAGCTTACTGCCTTGAGAGAGTTTTTAGGCCATGGTATGGGGGGAAGGAAATGAGTCAGACACTGGAGGATTCCATGTAATAAGGAGATATAGCTGGGTATTCAGGGAAACCAGGTCATCTAGAGATGATAGGATAGTGTATTGGACAAGAGAGTTCCACAGAAGGAACTCCAAATATCTACATCAGTACATGCATATGACAAGGTAATCCAAAGCTGGAGAAAGAACACCTGAAGTGTTAAATGGAACATTACCTGGTGTTCACATAGAAATGGGACTAGATCTTATTGCTACTAGCCATCCTGGAACCTTTATACATTATGGGGCACTGGGGAGAAAGGTCTTACCCTGATAGTGAGAAATAATTAGCCCCAGATTAAACAAATATCCAGTCCCATATAACAAATTTTAAAAAGCAAGACTGTAAAGGATCATTCTGTTTCCAAATATCTTACCTATGTCCCTAGCAAAGCTGAAGAATATTTATAGGAATATGAAAATACCCAGCAGAGGAAAAACACTTCTGGCATGGTTGTGTAAAGATCCTTCATAAAATCAATGAGAACATGGGCAAAAAAATTATTCAAAGTGACATTTTCAGAGCTCTGGAAATTAATCAAAGGCTTGCAACAGTCTGAGAAGCATTTATTCCAGAAATACCGTTAAATCTCAGTAACAGTAGAGAACATTTTACTTGCTCTAGTCCCATTGCCCAGTCTCCAAATTTATGGTAGCCTTGAAAACCTGCAACTGCAGAACCACAGTAAATGAAAAAAAAAATCAGTAGCCTAGTAGCAATTGCAATTTGGAACTCCCCACAGGCTCACCCCCAGAGAATTGTAACTATTTGATCCGTCTGGAAATCTCTGGAAAAGCTCCATTCTCAGAGTTTGTCTTTATATAATCTTATTTCAGAGATTTTCAGTTAGGAAAACCCTATCTCCTGAGCTGTCAAAAAAAGCAGTTGAAAAATTTTGACACTATAGTTCCCTGATGCAGTTGCGGCAAATGAGAGGCTGATCAAAAATGTAAAAGGAGAATATGGGAATGAGAGGTCCATAGGGTGCTTTGAATAGCTCTGAAAATTTCTCCAGAATCTAAGAGGTAATGCACATATGCAAAGCTGTGTGTATGCCCAAGAAATACCTGAGAAGGGCATTGAAGGGTTGCCCCAACAAGCACAGAGCCCCTTGGAAAAACCTGGGAGAATTAGTAGTTCAAGGAATTTAAATAAATATCTGTCCAGTCATTAACTGAACACCAAGCTAACTGAGCAGAGACTTCAAGTGGTCACACACAATATAGAATACAGACTTTATATAATTAGTCCAGGAAATTCACTAAATCAATATAATCAGCATCAGCAAACAACAACAGCAGCAGAAGCAATAAAACTGAATAAAGGAAACACTATGATTTTCACAGCTGCCATATCATATACTATTTGAAATATCCAGTTTTCAACAAACATGTCTAGATGCACAAATAAACAGGTCCAATCAGTAAAATGTCCCAAAGGAAGTCCCAAAATTGAACTTGACAAAGATTTTTAAATCAACTATCATAAATATATTAAATGAACTAAAGGAAACCATGTCTAAAAAATTAAAAGTATGAGAATACTGTTTTATCAAATAATATCAATACAGAATAATTATTAAAAAATAAAAAAACATACATTTTGAAGTTGTAGTGTACAAAACTGAAATGAAAATATGCTAGAGGAGTATAACAGCAGATTTTGAGCTGACCAAAGAAGAATCAATGAAATTTAAGATCGGTCAATTAAAATTATCCAATCTGGGGAACGGAAATAAAATAAAAATGTGGAAAAGTAAACAGAGCGTCAGACACTTGTGGGATAAAATCAAATGCACCAACATACACGTAATGGTAGTTTCAGAAAGAGGCAATAGAAAGGGCAGAAAGAATATTTTAGAATAATTACCAAAACTTTCACACATTTTATGGGAAAACATTTATCTGCCATCCAAGAAGCTCAACAAATTCATGTAGTATAAACTCAAAGAGATACACACCTAGTCAAACCATATTAAAATTGTCAAAAGAGAGTATATTAAGGTAGCAAAAGAGAAGTAATTCATCATATAAAGTTTTCTCAATAAGATTAACAACTTATTTTTCATCAAAAACAGTTGAGGGCATGTATTGGGAGACTCAAGGAGCTGAAAGTAAAAGACTGTCAACAAATAATTCTATATCCAGCAAAACAATTTTTTCAAAAATGAAGGAAATATGAAGGCATTCCCAGATAAACAAAGACTGATTAAACTAGCCCTACAAAAAATTATATAAAATTATTCTTTTAGGCTGAAATAAAGGGGCACTACACAAAAATACAAATGTATATGAAAAAGAAAGAGTACCAGTAAAGGAAATACATATATAAATAAAAAAGATAGTATAAAAGTATGTTGGTTTTTTGTTCTCCTTTTTTATTTAAAACACAAGTTCATAAACCATTAATCATAAAAGTTTATTGATAGGCTGATAAGGTATACATATGTAATTTTTCTGACAATAAAAACTGAAAGGAGAGTGGAGGGAACAGAAGCACATTGAAAAAATGTATGGTTTACTCTTTAAATTAAGTTAGAATGAGTCCATATTAATTTTTTAAAATTTAAGATCTAAAACCCTTAGGGCAGCCACCAATAAAATAACTAAAATACCTAGTAAAAGAAACAAAAGAGAATTAAAGTGGTATATTAAAAATATCTACTTAACATAAAAGTGGTGGAATAGAGAAACACAAATAATATGGAATGTATAAAACAAATAGAGAAAAATAGATATAAATTCTACATTATCAATAACTACATAAATGTAGACACAATAAATATATTAAATAAAAGGCAGTGATTAGTAAAAGAGAAAAAATCAACTTGTGCTATTTTTAAGAAACACATTTTAAATCGATAGAGATGACTAGATTGAATGTAAAAGGGTCAAAATGATATACCATTGCAAATAATTACAAAAAGAGAAATGGCCCTGACCGGTTTGGCTCAGTGGATAGAGCATCGGCCTGCGGACTCAAGGGTCCCAGGTTCGATTCCGGTCAAGGGCATGTACCTTGGTTGTGGGCACAGCCCCAGTGGGGGATGTGCAGGAGGCAGCTGATCGATGTTTCTCTCTCATTGATGTTTCTAACTCTCTATTCCTCTCCCTTCCTCTCTGTAAAAAATCAATAAAAATATATTTTTTAAAAAAGAAATGGAATGACTGTACTAATATTAGATAAATTAAGCTTTAAAACAAAACACATTATTGGAGAGAAATAAAAATATTTTAAATTGAAAAAGTCATGAAGATATAGAAATAATCCTATCTAATAAAGAGGTAATATGCAAATTGACCATCACACCTTTGCACAAGATGGCCGCCCCCATGTGGTCAAAATGGCTGCCCCCATGTGGTCACAAGATGACCACCACAAGGTGGCTGGCAGGGGAGGACAGCTGTGGGCGATCAGGCCAGCAGGAGAGGGCAGTTTGGGGTGACCAGGCCAGCAGGTGAGGGCAGTTGGGGGTGACCAGGCCAGCAGGGGAGGGCAGTTGAGGGGAGTGGTTAGGGGGTGATCAGGCAGGCAGGCAGGCGAACAGTTGGGAGCCAACAGTCCCGGATTGTGAGAGGGTGCAGGCTGGGCTGAGGGACTCCCGGTGAATTTCATGCACCGGGCCTCTAGTTAGCATATACTTGCCTAATAACAGCACGAAAATACATGAAGCAACAACTAAAAGAAATGAAGTGAGAAATAGAAAATTCAACAATAACAGAGTTATTAATATTATATCCCACTTTCAAAAATAGATAGAACAAAAAAAAAGAAAAAAGAAATAGAGATGGTTCAATATCTGCAAATCAGTTAATGTAATACACCAAATAATCAAAATGAAAGATAATAATTGTATAATCATTTCAATAGATACAGAAATAACTTTTAATACAATACAGCATGCTTTTATGATAAAACCTCTCAGCAAACTAGAAATAGAGGCAACACACATCAACATAATATAAGCTATATATGACAAGCCCACAGCTAACATCTTATTTAACAAACAAAACTAAAAGTGTTTCCCTTAATATCGGAAACAAGACTGAGATGCCTGCCTTCACCACTCTTATTCAACATACTACTGGAAGTCCTAGCCACAGCAATCACCCAATAAGAAGAAAGAAAAGGCATCCAAATTGAAAAAGTAAAACTGTCATTATTTGCAGTTAACATGACACTGTATATATACAACCCTAAAGAGTTTACCAAAACTACCAGAACTGATAAATGAATTCAGTAATGTAGCAGTATACAAACAAATATTTAAAAACCAGTTGCATTTTTATACACCAACTACAGGCCCGGTGCACGAATTCATGCTTGGGGTGGGGACTGGACTACAGGAGGTTGGCCACTCGCCCCAAGGAGGGAGCCTGCCCTCAGTCCCCCTGGGAAAGGGGCCATGTCTGCCGCCACCTACCCCTGGTTCTCTGTTCCAGCCTGGCCCGAAGGCCCCAGCGGGGTTGGGAGAGGTGGAGATGATTTCCAGGCCGGATGAGGAAGGAACAGACCCCAGATGCCACCACTGCCGTCGGCACCCTGCCACTGTGCGGTTCCCTACCACCCCCTCCTCCTTCCCTCACCTCTGTGCTGCCACCATGGCGGGCTGGCAGCACCCAGGGAAGGGAGAGGACTGGAGTGAGACAAACCCTTGTGTTGAGGGCTGACTTCCAATAGATTGCAGCGAGGGTGCTGCTCTGCTATGTGTAAAACTTTGACCCAGAAACAGGTCTCTATGAATAGTTTAGCACCAGGGGCTGATGGGGGCCAGCCAGCTGGGGGGCGGGGCCATGGGAGGTTGGCTGTGGGAGTGCACTGACCACCAGGGGGCAACTCCTGCATTGAGTGTCTGTCCCCTGGTGGTCAGCCCATTTCATAGTGACTGGTCGACTGGTTGTTCCGGTTATTCTGGTTATTCCGTCGTAACGGTCACTTAGGCATATATACAAATATATATATGTAATGAACTCTCAAAAAAGGGATATAAGGAAACAATCTCATTTATAATTGCATCAAAAAATACTGAGGAGCCCAGCAGGTGTGGCTCAGTGGTTGAGCTTTGACCTATGAACCAGGAGGTCAGAGTTTGATTACTGGTCTGGGCACATGCCAGGGTTTTGGGCTTGATTCCTAGTAGGAGGTGTGCAGGAGGCAGCCAATCAATAATTCTCGCTCACCATTGATGTTTCTTATTATTCTCTCCCTCTCCCTTCCTCTCTGAAATCAATAAAAGTATTTTAAAAATGCTGAGGAATAAATTTAACCAAGGAGGTAAAAGACCTGTATTCAGAAAATTGTAAGACACTGAAGAAAATTTGAGAAAGATACAAATACATGAAAGCATATACCATGCTCATAAGTAGAAAAAAATTGACATTATTAAAATGTCCATATTATGCAAAGCAATCTATAGATTCAAGACAATTCCTATTCAAAAACCAATGGCATATTTCAATTAGCTAGAATAAATAATCCAAAAATTTATATGGAACTACATAAAACCCCAAATAGCCACAGCAATCGAGAAAGAACAAAGTTGGAGGAATCTCACTTCCTGATATCAAACCATACTACAAGGTTACAGTAATCAAAACAATATGGTACTGGCATAGGAACAGACATATATAACAATGGAATATAATAGAAAGCCTAGAAATAAACTCATGCCTATGTGGTCAATTAATATTTGAAAAAGAAGGCAATAACATACAATAGGGTAAAGACAGTCAACTCAATAAATGATGTTGAAAATATTAGACAGTTACATGGAAAAATAAAACTAGACCACCATATTATACCATATACAAGAATAAACTCAAAATGGATTAAATATTTAAATGTAAGAATCAAAACTATAAAACTCCTAGAAGAAAGAAAATATAGGCAGCAAAATCTTGGACATTTCTTTTAGCAATTTTTTTCTCATATATCACCTCAAGCAAGGGAAACAAAAGAAAATATAAACAAATGGGACTACATCAAACTAAAAAGTTTTTGCACAGCAAAGGAAACCATAACAAAATGAAGACAATGTACTAACTGGGAGAACATATTTACCAATACTACATCTGATAAGGCTTTTTTTTTCCTCACAATTCTTTTATTGGGGTGACATTTGTCAACATGAACATATAGGTTTCAGGTGTGGGTTTCTATGTTACAAGATCTGTATATTCCACCATGTGCCTACCACCCAAAGTCAAATCTTCTCCTGTCACCATATATTAGGACCCCCTTCTACCTCATGTTCTTCCCTCTGGAAATCACCACACTGCTGTTTGTGTTCATGAGTTTCAGTTTTATATCCCACATATGAATGAAATCATATAGTTCTTAGCTTTTTCTGACTGACTTATTTCACTTAGCATATTGTTCTCAAGGTCTATCTATGTTGTTGTGAATGGCGCTATTTCATCCTTTCCTATGGCTGAGTAGTATTCCATTGTGATATGTACCACATCTTCTTTATCCAGTCCTCTATCGCATGACACTTTGGTGGTTTCCATGTCTTGGCCACTGTAAATAATGCTGCAATGAACATAGGGGCGCATATATCTTTGGGAAGACATAATTTCAAGATTTTTGGGTATATACCCAGGAGAGGGATTCTTGGGTCTTATGGTAGCTCTATTCTTAATGTTTTGAGGAATCACCAGGAATTCACAAATATGTCACTATTAAACAACACATTCCTAAGTAACAAGTGGGTCAAAGAATAAATCATAAATCATAAGGGAAATAATAAAGTACCTCAAAATGAATTAAAATGAAATACAATTATACTGAAACATATGGAATTCAGCTAATGCAATACTCAAAGAAAATTTACAGCTATATTCAACTATACTATCAAAGAAAAAAATATCAAATAAATAACTAAATTTCCTCCTGGATAAACTAAGAAAACAAGAGGAAACTAAACACAAAGAAGGTAAAAGGAAAAGAATAATAAATATTAAAATTGATATAAATAGACAATAGAGAAAACAAACAAAACTAAAAGTCAAATATGTAAGAAGACTAACAAAACTGACAAACTTTTAGCTACAGTGCATAAGGAAAAATTTGAGAAGATTCAAATTTCTAAAAGCAGTAAAGAAAGAAGGGATATAACTACCAACTTCCAGAAATAAAAAGGATTAATAATATGAACAATTTTATGCTGTGATAGTCAATTTTATTTGTCAACTGGACTGGATCATGGGATGCCCAGATATTTGGTTAAATATTATTTCTGGGTGTGTCTGTGAGGATATTTCTTTATGAGATTAACATTTTAATTGATAAACTGAGTAAAGTAGATTGTCCTCCCCAATGTGGATAGGCCTCATCCAATTTTCTGAGGGCCTGAATAGGATAAAAGGCTGAGTATGAAAGAATTCTCTCTCTCTGCCAGTCTTCAAGTTGGGACATCAGTCTTTTGTCTTTGAATTCAGACTTGAACTGGATCTTACACCATTGACTTTCCTGATTCTCAGGAACTTAAATTTGGATTAGAACTATACCATAAACTTTCCTGGGTATGAATTTCTCAGCCTTTTTAATTGCATGAGCCAATTGTCTATGGTATACTGATTTTTGACAAGGGTGTTACGGCCATTTAGTCTTGGATATTTCTCACTATAGAACACTTAATCTTTGACAGGAACATCAAGAAAAAATGTTTTCCCTGCAGAATTTTCTCCCCCTGCTTACTTTTCTTTTATGCTAACTGATGTTGCTAATAGAAGCTGCTTTAAGCAGAATTGCTTTTTCTTTGATGGGTAGACAAAGGCTTATCTGAAATTAAAAGCACCAGACATCTGATTACCATGTATTGTGGCAAAAAAGACAAAAGAACTAGTTGGCAAATACTCTTTCATCCCTCTTTCTGTGTTTCTATCTCTTTTAGGTCAGCAATGCATGGCTGTTAGATATATCCAACCCTGAACACTGGGATGCCTTCTTTTTCTCTCTATACCCACTACATTTGCTGCACTCATTCCTGCCTCTAACCTATAGTTATTCCTTTGGTTAGATGCACTTGGAATACTTATCCCTTCTCTTCTGGGCCTATGTCTAGCTCCTCCTTTAAAAAGCCGTCCCTGACCACCTTTATGCACACTGACCTCTCTTCTCTATTCTATGCATATCGGCTGTACCATATAGAACAATCTCATGTTATACTGCTTTGAATTCTCTCACCATTTAAATGATATTAATCTTCTTTCCTCATCATTTCATTTCATAAACGGCCTGGGAATTGGCTGGATGGGTGATAATAGCCAAGGGTAGTGATCTGTTAGGGCCCAGATGTTCACACAATTCTTCTTCACTCCAAGTTTTTTACTCCCACTTAGAGTGAAAATGTTAGGTTAATGTGTGGGTGAAGGAAACTGAGTAAATGAACAAAGTTGATAAATACATATATTTGAGAAAGAAAAGCTCTTTAAGATTCCTATGAATCATGTCCTAAGAACTTGGTAGCAATCTATCACTTATAGATTCATTCATCAAATAAATACTTTGGGTAGGTTTTATTTAAAAAATGAATTTAGCTGTTGACTTGCTCTGCTACCTTTGTCATAGCCTGGAAGTGACTCTACTGGATAAATTAGATATTTTTCAAAAGCTTATAAACACCAAACACATTTTTCTAATACACAGAAGCTCAAAGGATCCGTAGGGTTTGGTCTATTTGATAAATAATCTGCATCTTTTGTATCTAAAGAGAAGAAATCAATTGGCCCAGCTGATTTTTTTCACATTAGCTTTGTAAGTCAGGGAAAAATTATCATCACTCTTCTTACTGTATGTAGTTAGCCTGATGTCAGCCTGAAGTTGAAGTTTGGCATTATGGACCCCAAGTCACAGATCAGTAAACAGGCACTAATCATGAATATCTCTAATATCTTCCTCCTAGGGTTATTGAGAAGATTAGGTAAAGTAATACATTTTCAGCACTTAGCACAGAGTCTACAACATAGTAAACGTTCAACAAAATGCAAGCAATTTCTATCATTATATCTCCAAAACTCAGGCTTCTTTTTCACTTTCATTCACACACATTTCTTTCTACCATTTGATGGAAGATTTCTATGGAAGAATCCCAGGGCAATTTCACTGACCAATGCCTCCTAATTTGTCTGACAGTATGTCAGCTTCTCAGCAGGCCTGATAACTTCTGCCCCTTTGAATTCTATTTAGCCATTCTAGTGGATCATTAGAGCTAATACATATATGGTCCTATGACATAACATTTTGTGTCAAACAATACAGGACATTTTAGAGCGTATTCATTGGACCAAATATTTCAATGCCCAAGTGTATATTAGTCAGTGAGCTGCCCTAACAAAATATCATAGACTGGGTGGCTTAAACAACAGGAATTTATTTCTCACAGTTCTGAAGACTGGAAGTCTAATATTAAGGTGCTGGCTGATTCCATGCCTGGTGAGGGCCCTCTTCCTGGTTTGCAGACAACTTCCTTGCTGTGTCCTCATATGTGCTCACTCTGGTGTCTCTTTTATAAGGACACTAGTCACATCGTGAGGACCACCCTCATGACCTAATTTAACTCTAATTATCTTCCAAAGACCACCTCTCCAAATAGCATCACATTGAACTTAGGGTTTCATTATATGAATTGGGGGTTGGGGGCACACAATTCAGGCAATAGACCTAAGCTACTAATTTATGTTCAGAATCAAATAAATGGCAAACACATTCTTACAGTTTTTCAGGCCTAAAAAACTTTGAGTCATTTAGTAGTTGGGAATCCTTTTTGCATATAGGGGGTCCAGGTTTGACTTTTGGTGTGGGACTACTGCCCTGGTGGAAAGGCACTGGAGTATAGTGGTTTGAATTCAGATTCTCTAGCAGAAGTACTTCCTGAGTTTGAAAAAAGACTTTGCTATTTACCAGTTGCAAGACTTCAAAGAAATTAATTACCTTCTCTGTAAGGGTAATCATCTGAAAAATGTAGTTAATACCATACATATATACATACCTTACTGGGCTGTGGTGAGGATTAAATGAGTTAAGAAAGCAAAGTGCTTAATAAGTGTTAGCTATTATTTTCTAATAGAATGTAGGCTCCATGAAGGCAGGGAATTTTGTTTGCTTTGTTCATGGCCACATCCCAAGCACACAGAACAGTATCTGGTACATAGAAGGTGCTCAGTCAATATCTGTTAAATAAATGAATGAATATTTAATTCCTCTTCTTTTTTCGCATCTCATAGTCAATCCATCAGTTCTATTTTCAAAATATTTCTAGAATCTGATCAGTTTCCATTGCCTTCTCAGGTACCATCTGGTCAATAGCCTCTATCTCCTTTCACCTGAATGATCACAACAGCATCCTAAGTGGCCTTGTGGTTTCTTTCCTTTACCCCCTGAAACCTGCCTCTCCCCTCCCCATCCAGACTTTTTCTTCAAACAGCACTCAAAATTATTCTTTTTAAACATAAGTTAGATCACATTGCTCCTCTGCTAAAAACCCTCCTCTGACTCCCAGCTCATTCATAGCAAAGGGAAGAATGTTACCTGATCTGCTCTTAGCTATCTCTCTGATCTCATCAGTTACTTTGCCACTTTGCTTGTTGTGTTTCAGTCACACTGGAATAGAATAGTATTTTAAAAAACACACACGCCAATTACATACTCTGGCTCAGGAGCCTTGCACTTGCTGTCCCTTCTGCCGAGAATGTTCTCCCAGATACACTCTTAGTTCATTTCCATGCTTCCTTCAGATCTATGCTTAAATATTGGACTTAAAGAGACTATTCCTGATGATATCATATAAAACAGCATTCCAACCTCTAACAGTCCCTCACCACCTTACTCTCTTAGGTTTTCTCCATAGCATTTATCGCCACCTGAAATATTTGTTATTTGTTTATTAACCATTGTCTGTCTCACCTCATCAAAAATACCTCTTCTCCAGGACAGGTACTTTGGTGGTTTGTTCACTGATTTATCCCCAGTGTCTGGATTATTTTGATTCTTCAATAATTATTTATTGAGTGAATAATACATGATTTTTAAAAAAGTAATATCCCTCACTAGTGTCTTTTTACTCTAAGAAACAGCTTATATTCTATGATAACCTCATTCCAGGACAAGTTATAGTTGGCTTTAATTCTTGGAGAGTGGAAAAAATAAAATTTTACCTGATAAAGGCAAAATACAGAAAAAAACTTGGGGCTCATGGGGGAAATTAACAAAAGCCCTTGGGGATGACAATTTGGTGGAACAATTGCTTTATTGTGTGGCTTCACTCTTCCATGCTATGAGACTGGTGGTGAGTCTTGAGGGCCCTCTGGCTGCATTTAAAAATCATTCTGAAGAGTCTATTCAATACTTTTATTAAATAACATATTTCAAAAGGCTCAAACTGTTAACAATGTCTTTTTTGGCACAGGAAGATGGGAGAAAGATAAGGGAAAAGTAGACTTTTACTTTGATATAATTTGTATTTTTAACGTTTTTACATGGAGCAAGAATTATATTTTTAAATAAAAATGCCTTCTTTACTCTGATTCCCCCCCCCCTTTGGCTGGTAACACCTTGAAAAATAACAATTGATGAAAACTTTCCTATTTAAAAAAAATTAACATTCTGCCCTGGCTGGTGTGGCTCGGTTGGTTGAGCATTGTCCTGTGTACTAAAAGGTCAAGTTAGATTCTTGGTCTGGGCACATGCTCAGATTTTGGATCTGATCCCCATTCAGGGCACATGTGGGAGCCAACAGATTGATGTTTCTCCCTCACATAGATCTCTCTCTCTCTCTCTCTCTCGCGCGCGCTCTCTCTTCCTCTCTCGCTAAAAAAAAAAAATCAACAAAAACATATGTTAAAAGAATTAACATTCCAACTTGAAAAAAATTTACAGTGGGCAAATGTAATAGGAAAATAAAAGAAACCCAAAGCTATTGACAAAGTTACTGAAGCTTTGGGTTTTTAATTTTTGAACTTCCAGTTTCAAATAAAATGTTTGATTCACAAGTCTTTGCTTAGGGCTGTGAATTTATGCTCTGGAGTGGAGGGAATTTAAAAATTAGGAAGACTCTATTTTTCCCATCTGTGTTAAATCCATATAATCAGGTAAGTCACAATGAGCTTCGAGGTTGAGGGGGAGAGTGCTGTGCTTTACAAACCACAGGTCCACCAGAACTCTCTGAGCCGCTTCTTAATGTGTGTGTGTGTGTTTTATAAATCTTTATTGTTGAGAGTATTACAGATGTCACTCCTCTTATCCCCCTTGCAACCCCCCTCGAGGTTCCTGCCTCCGCCCTAGGCTTTTACCACCCTATTGTCTGTGTCCATGGGCAAAACATATATGAATATAAGTTCTTTGGTTACTTCTTATGGTTTTACATACACAAGGAGCACACTAAGTTGCCAGAGTAAATGATTCAGGGCATAGGCGCCAACCTCTTAGTTTCTAGCCCAAATTATAACCTAAGGACTGGGAAGGAGGGGCAAGGCAGTTGCCCTGAACTCAGGTTTTTGGGATGAAAATGGGTAAAGCAAGTGGGAATCAGCTTTTCTAACCCTGACCTCAGCCGAATGCTACTTCCTAGAGGTCCAGGAAATGTCCTCAAATAGCAGACATCCCAATAGCTACATCATAATGCACTGTGTCACCACTTTCTCCACTAATTGACACACTGTCCTCTGGGTCCAGTTCCCATGAAGTATGTTTCTGCTCTTCTCAGTAGCTCCTCTCCCATTGTACACCTATACATAACATTCATTCTTTCTTTTTCTCTTTCTCTCTAATTGCCGAGATTATGGCATTAAAAAGACAAACAAACCAACTTTAAACCACTTAGAATTGAAGAAGCCTGTTATTTTGATTTTCAATGTAGAGCTCACTAGAGAGTTGAGGTATAAGTGGCTCCACCACTTGTACCTTATTTCAATTGTTAGACTCTCTTGACAGGGTCTTTTCAAAATTTCAAAAAATTGGACAGGTACTCTGCACATATTGACATCATAAAAAGGTGAACAGACAACATGCTTTATACACTCTTTTATTTTTTAAAATATAATTAGAGTTGGGAGCAGGCAATCAATCAGAATGTCTATGTGTAGCATTTTGGAATCAGGAAGAAAGTGGAAACAACCGTTGTGACTTCATTCTAAGAAAGTTGAATACAGGCAGAATAATTAAAGAGAAGAGCCTTTTTATTCTGTCCAGTTCTCCCTCCTACCGCAAAGAGTCAAGTGGGAGACTATTGTTACTAGACCCCTGGAAGCAGAGCATGTTGATAGCTGCCCCCTATCCTTTAAGCCTTGAGAAAGACTGTGGGATAATTATGTGGCCATTCATGAGAGAGAGAGAGAAAGAGAGAGAGAGAGAGAGAGAGAGAGAGAGAGAGAGAGAGAGGGGACTACTAGCTAAACATTGGGCTAGGTGCTGGGTATACAATGGTGAGCAAAACCAGATATGATGCCTGTTTTTTGGAGCTTCTGATCTCATGGGTGAGATAGATGTTAATCAAATAATTACTAAAATGAGTATATAATTATAACCTGAGATAAATATTCTGAAGGAAAGAAACAGTTCTAAGAAAGTGTACACTGTAATGGGAAGTTAATGAAAACCTCCAGGAAGAAATATTGCTTATATTGAAATTTGAAGGTCAGTTGAAGTTAAGTGTCTGATTAGAAAAGAAGAGCAGGTCCAAGGTGCTGTGAAGGACTAGAAATGAGGCCAGAGTGGCTGGAGTCCAGAGAGCAAGGGAGTGGTGGGAGATGAAACTGGAAAGTTCAATGGGGTGCTATTGGATTTGGGGTAGGACAATTCTACAATAAGGATGGGGGATGCTAGTTTGCTTATGTAAAGTTTCAGGATGTTTAGCCTTTGTGGTCCATCCACTAAATGCCAAACTGTCCCCTTGGTATTTATGATAGTCAAAAAGTCACTAAATTTCCAAATACAGTCCAGTTTAGAACCACTAAATTCAAGATCTTTTGGCCATTTAAGGATCTTGTGTTTGGTCCTACAAGCAAAGGAGAAACAATGAGAAAAAGCTTAATCAGAGGAAGAAAGTGATCCAATTTATATTCTGAAAAGATAATTCTGTAAATGCATATTACTAAGTAAAAGAAGCCAAGCTGAAAAGGCTACAGCAGTATGATTCTAACTATATAACATGCTGTAAAAGAAAAAAAGATGGATACAGTAAAAATATCAGTGCTTGCCTGAGATCAGTGGGGGAGAGGCATGAATCAGTGGAGCACAGAGGATTTTATCATACTCTGTATGATACACAATCAGTGTATCATATGATAGATAAATGTCATTATACATTTGTCCAAACTTATAGATTATACAACATCAAGAGTGAACCCTAGTTTAAAGTAGGGACTTTGGATGATTTTGATCTGCCACTGTAGGTTCATCAATTGTAACAAATATACCAATCTGGTGGGGGATGTTGATAGTGGGGGAGGTAGTGTGTGTGTAGAGGCAGAAGGTATATGGGAACTCTCTGTATATTCCCCGCAATTTTGCTGTAAATTTATAACTGCTCTACAAAATAAATTATGTAAAAGACCAAACAAATAAAGCCCAGAAGGATCACTGCCAGAGTGCTGAAGGTAGGAGATGAAATCTAATGCAGATATACTATTGGAAATAAAAAAGAGGAAGTAGGTCCCTTAAAGAACAAACAAAATAGATCATTCTGGCTGCAAAAAAAGAGTGTGTGTTTTTTTCCCAGAGACCCTCCCTGACAAAGTTGTTTTTAGATTGCAAAGGCTACCTAGGATGGGGATGGGGTGGAGGAGATAACTGGGCAAGCTTTCATTAGGTATTGATCATACAGTTTAAATGTATTTGTAATAGCAACTATTTATTGAGCATTTAATATATGTACTTCATATGCATCATTTTATTTTATTCTTTGTAATAACCCTGTAAGGTGTGCATGATATCCCTATATTACGGATGAGAAAATGTAGCACCAGAGAAGTTTAATGACTTTTCCAGTGTTACATAGCTAATAAGTGGTAGATCCAGGAATCCATAAGATCTCTTTGACCCCAGAGCCCATGCTCTTAACCACAGTGCTTTGTCTAGAGGTTTTATTATCAACAGAGCATCTTAGCAGAGTACAGAGACCAAAGGGCATGTGAGGAGGGCAGGGAAGTCTGGCTGGAGCACAGGAACCTTTGGTGTGAAGCCATTGGAATAGCCAGAGACCAGCATGAAGAACCTGGTGCTTGGGAGTGGGAGAGGAGGAATCAGAAGTCAGTGAGGAGAGATGGAAACACGGTGAAGATAAACGTGCTTTCTTAAAATTTGCCAGGAGCAAGTCCTGCTAGAGTCATTTCTCCCTAGAAATGCAATGTCATTTTGAAAGAGGCCTTTTGGAAATTCAGGAAGGGGTGAGATAGACATTAAAGCTGAATCATAAGGTAAAGCTGAAGCATTTGGGGCTTTCGCTACATATTCAAAGATTGGTGCTATTCTATGTGACTCAAGTTCAGTTTGTAGGGGATGCCTACATACCCAGGCTCCCTCTACATTTTAGAGTAAACAACTTCATTCAATACATATTTACAGAGCTCTTTCACTATGAAATGCAGCAGTAAGCATCACAACAGATACAAACATGGCTGCAACATAAATCCATCTTCAGTGGCATATAGTCTAATGGAAGAGACAGAAATAAAACCAAATATAATCAACAGAGACACAGATAAAACACCAGGAGATTGCAGAGCACAAATGCTTGCTTTCACCTTGGAGGTGGGGGATAAAGGAAGGCGTTGTGGTGAAGACAACATTTGAGCTGGCCAGACCTAAAGGGTAAGGTTTTTCTAGGCAGGTGATTCTCAAAATGCAGTCTTTTGAGTACTAGCATCAACATCACTTTGGGATTTGTTAGTTTCAAATCTCAGGCTCACTTGGACCTATTGAATCAGAAACTCTGGGGTGAAGCTCAACAATCTGTGTTGTAACTAGCCCTCACGTTCGAGAACGACTTCCTTAGGCAAAGAAGGGGAGAAATACTAGGTCAGTGATGGCGAACCTATGACACGCGGGTCAGAGGTGACACGTGAACTCATTTTTTTGGTTGATTTTTCTTTGTTAAATGGAATTTAAACATATAAAATAAATATCAAAAATATAAGTCTTTGTTTTACTATGGTTGCAAATATCAAAAAATTTCCATGTGTGACATGGCACCAGAGTTAAGTTAGGGTTTTTCAAAATGCTGACACGCCGAGCTCAAAAGGTTCGCCATCACTGTACTAGGTCAAGAAAACAGTACAAGCAAAATTGCAATGGGATTAATCTTGGTGATGTCTCTGGACACTGATAAAGAATTGGATGGGACTGGAGGGTAGAGTGCATGGGTGAGGGTGGCAGGAAAGTGAATGGGGTCATATTAGGAGGCTTTCTATTGGACTTTTATATGGACTTTTAATTTCAAGTAGTAGGTGACCCAGCAATGTTCAAAAAGGAGAAAACCATGGAAACCAGTAGATTAATTAAGAGGCTACTGTTCTTATCCAGTCCAGAGGTTCTTGGCCTGGATGCACATTAAAATCACCCAGGGAGCTTGTCAATATCACCAATGCCAGGGCCCCTCTCCTGGACCTTCAGATTTAATTGGTCTTGAGGGTGACCCAACATTGGTATGCTTCAGAAGTTTCACAGGTGATTCTCTAATGCAGCCAGGGTTGAGAACCCCTGTTTTAAGAGAAAGATAAAACACATCTGTAAGTGGATGGGAAGGAAAGGGAGTGACACTGTTGGAAACTGGTCTCTTCAACACAGTTGGGTTGTAGCAAAGGACCCATGCAGAAGTGGGGCTCTTCTTCTTCAGATACAGTGGGGCCTTGACTTACGAGTTTAATTCGTTCTGTGACGGAGCTCGTAACTCAAATTACTCGTATGTCAAAGCAAAAAGTGAACGAGTGAGACACGTGATGCTGGGCTGATGTTGTGGCGTTCACTGTGACGTTCGCTGTGCCAACTAGCGGTGGGGTATCTGAAGCTGGCTTGTAACCCGAATTTTAGCTCGCAACTCAAAGCCGAGAGACGGCTCGTATCTCGAAAAACTTGTTAGTCAGGACACTCGTAAGTCAAGGCCCCACTGTAGGCTGAACCACTTTCCTAACAGTTTGTGAACAACTTCAGCAGCTCAGGATGAACCTTTGCTAAAATATTAGAGTTCACTGATATAATTTAGGGCACCTTCCCAAAGCCATTTCATGCATATACCTGGACGAAGCCCACCCCAAATCTCTGTGTATCCCCCAACATCCACCATGGAGTTGCCAGGGAAATGGATATGCTTTGGCAAGGGAAGGAGTGGTGTTCAAAGCCTGATTGCCAGTTCCCATATCTGCTTCCCTCAGAAGCCCTCACTGGCAAATATGCCACTTCCTCTCCATGTGTGCCTCTGTAGCTTCTGTAGGCCCATCAGGTTGCTCCCACACTAGCAGAGGGAGAAGAGAGGGAGAAGCTCACCAGCATGCAAACTGTGATGATCTATAACTGGAGGAGAGTATATGAGGTGTACATGACAGGGAAGTAGAGAGATATGTCAGGTCACTCAGATACTTAAAATCCAGCCAGCAATGTGGCTATTAGACTGCAACAAAAGCATGGTGGCTTCTAGAATCACTTAGCTATATACAATTACAACAACAAACAACAACAATATAGTAGCCAGGCATTATGCTTAGAGGCTTGCTTCTATTGTCTTATTTAATTGTTACACCAATCTAATGAGACAGGCACTATTGGCATCTCCTTTTTACAGAGGAGGAAACTGAGGTTCAGAGAGGTTAAGGAATTTACTCAAAGTCACACAATCAGTATGTGTGACCGGACCCTACGCCAGGTCTGTCTGATTCCAAAATGTGAGCTGTTAATCAGCCTGCTGCAGTTAGTTAATGGTAAAACCACCCCAAATTCTGGAATGAATTGTATTTATATGGGATGTATGAACATTAGGCAGAGGCCAAGTAACAGAAGGCCAGGTTGAGGAGTTTGGGTTTGGTTCTAGAGACACTGGATAGCCATCGAGACATTAGGACATAATTACTGGCATTAGCAAACAAACTCTGACAATAAATATTATGTATCAAATGGGTCCAGATGCAGAAAGACAGAAAGAACAGACTACATAATTTGTAGGGGACATTGCAAAATTAAAACGAAGGACCTCTTGTTAAAAATTATTAAGACTTTCAAGATGGTGACAGCAGAGTGTTAAACCAAGTGTGAGTCCCTGTGAGACTGCACAGGTAGCATGCCCATGAAGCCAGCCCTGGTGACAGGAATAGAGTCAAGAACATATAGAGTGGTGGAAGATAAGGTTGAGTACTGGGTTAGTGATGGGGCTAGAAAGAAAAGGACAAATGCAAGTCTCATTGAGAAAGTAGAATCAACAGGATTTCATTAATATTCCTCTCTCTTTCATCTCCTATATTCAGTGAGAACTCTGAAATGTAGTCTGGATGACTAAATGGAAGGATCAGGAAGGAAAGATAATTTGAGGGAATAATAAATTTGCTTTGGAAACCTATGTAGTTCCACTTGCATGTTTGGTGTTTATATGAGTATGAATATTATTCAGAAGTGATTTGGTCTCTCCCTTAGCCATGAAGCTGTTTTACTTTCTCTCTGGGAGAGATTTATTGAAAGTTTGTTCCTAGGAGCTAGAGGCATGCAAAGTGTACTCTCATCCAATCTGCTTTCTTTGGACAAGAAAGGGATTTCTTACATGGGATAGAGTTAGAGAGCACACAACAATGACTTCTTCCATGCCTAAGAGTATGTGAGGATCCTGAAGGTTATTTCAGGTGTGAGAGAGCCAGGCAATATAACAGATTCATTGCCTTGACTTACAACTTCCCCTATATTCTCAGAATTTCGTTGGCCCTTTCCCCCCTAATCTTTTGTTTAGAACACAGAGGCACTCTGGGTGATCTTACTCCAAGATAAGAGCCTTTGAATGCTTCCACAGTAGGTAGTCTTGCTCTCCAACCAGGTCGCTCTGACAAAGGGATAGCTTGGACACAAAGGAATCAAAGAAGTTTCAGTTCCAGTGCAGCCTGGCAGGTCTGCTTGTTGATAAGTGCTAGGACAGCTCCATAGTAAAGAACCAGAATGAAGGAGGCCACTCATCATGATCTAACCATCTGGGTAATAGGGAGATCTTAGGGTAGAGGAATTTCACCAAATAGCTACTCCATATCCTACTATTCATTCCCTGCTTGTCTTCTGTTTCATAAAGTATCTAGCTCTTCTCTAAATGGCACCTGACAAAGAAAATAGGCCCTCCACTCTATCTAAGATGAAACCCAACAAATACATGCTCATAGCTTAGTTATCCTGGTAAGGAGGGTCGGGGTTATACATATGTGGGGAGATGGGTGCCTTAGTAGACAATATGAATAGCATTGGTCCATTTCATCCCTGATCCTCAACCTGCAGGGCCCTTGACCTGCCACCGACCTCATCAATATTTATAATTACAAATGAAAGATAAAATATTGATAGATCTTCATGCAGAAGTCACTTATTTTTGCTAGGACCCCACTGTATTTTAGAAACATTGAAAGTGGCTTTGGAGACAGAAAGTTCCCAATTTGTCACTTACTAGCTGTGTGACCTTTAACCAGGTGCTTAACTTCTTTGAGCTTCATTCTTTTATTCATAACAATAACTACTTAATAAAGTTTCTGTGAAGATTAAATGAGTTAATACATGTAAAACACTTATAACAGTATTTGGCACATATTAAATGTTTGATAAATGGGAGATTCATTATAATCTTAATCATGATAGAAACTAAGTGATTCAGGCATGTAGGTAGTACAGTCATCACAAGCTTAGTGTCTGACTGCCAGTCAATAACCCTGGCTTATTCACACCATTAAAATGCTTTCTTGTGCCTTCTGATCTGGATGCTTTGCTGTTGCCTTGTTCTTTCCAATGTCAAAATGCCATTACAGGGTGGGTGAGCTGGGAGCAGACTTTACTGAAGAATGTCACAGCCACAAGGGGGATAACTTTGAGTTTGGACAACTAATCACCAGGGGCCTTGTTCATTACCTTGGGCAAATCTGCTCCTGCAGAAGAGGACCTAGCTGCCGCTCATTAGGTTTGACTTGGGGCTAATTTAAGAAGTCAGATTGGGGGGTGGGGGGCAAAACAAGAAGGCAATGTTTGTCTTCAATTCAGTCTTATTTTTCCTTGTGGGGCCTTGCTCCCCCCACCTGCCCCCATTTACCCAATATTTTCATGAAATTCATGGCTACTTAGGGATCCTTGACATGGTCATCCTCAGGGCTATTTCTCCTGGGAAACTCTGCCAGCCATAGACCTTTCCTAAATCCTCTTTGTCATCTTCACAACTTGACTATTCAGGGAGCCAAACTCTCAGGACTCTGCTCAGCTTTGGATATATATAATAACTTGCTTTGGACCTGGGTGTTAATGACTAACGATGGCTGCATTACCCCTGCCAAGTTTTATTCACAATTCAGGAAGGGCCTTGTATGCCTCAGAAGAGGGAGCAGAGTAAGAACTCTGACTCAGCAGGGTAAAGGGGAGACATTTTAGAGCTGAGTTCTTTATTGCCCCCCAATACAAGCCCTGGTGGTGCATATGGCTGTAACACTGGGTAAAGCTTCTGGCCTTCTCTCTGTCCCCATCTACCCCTTAGAGAGGTCTTACTCTAGGGGACAGGATATTATAGTAGTTCACAGAACAGGCTCCGGAGCCAGACTGCCTGGTCAAATCTCAGCTCTCCTACTTATTAGCTTGTGACCTTGGGCAAATTACTTCATCTTTCTGTGCCTTGGGTTTCTCATCTGTAACATGGACTTAACAACTGTAAATACTGCATAGGGTTGTTATGGGAATAGTAGATCAATTACTGTGGATGTATTGCCTAGAATAGCACATGGTGATAATTACATAAATGTTTGTGATATAAATGTATACTCTGAGATGCCTGGCACCCCAACTTCCTGCCTGAGACAGGGCCAGCCAGACAAACACCCACTTCCCTCAGAGGAGAGTATGAGGAGTGTACAGGTTGAAAATGGAGTGGTCTTAATTCTCTACATCAGGGACGTGCCACCTCCACCTCCAAATTTAACAAGGACAAAAGAAAGATTATATCTAAGGAGACTATGTGGGGAAAAGGATGATTCCATCATCAGCTAAGATGCAGCTGCCTTTGGGAAATCTTCATCATAGAAAGCACCCAAATTTCTCTCTGGATTTATCAGGGCTTAATCCTCTTGCCTGAAATTGTTGCTTGCAACACCACGGGATCTAAACTGCCTGTGCCTGAACAAGTAGGAATGTATCTAATTTGGTGGGTGTGAAACCCAGCAACCACTCAAGGAAGGTGGAAGTGGCAGGGCTCTGGGGGATAATGCATATATTTTTATAATGAAAAGGTTACAGGCATCATAATGACTGCAACTTGGAAAGAGTTATCTGATGCTGCTGCCTCTTTTTAGCAGAGACGGGCTCCATGAAAAGGGCTTGCTCCTGCTGGTCGGAGGTTCACGGAATCTCAAGGAGCAAAGCCTGTTATTCATGTCAACCTCACTTTGATTGTGCTGAGCTCTTCACCTTAGCCTTTAGCCTGCCAGTGGGGGCCTTCTACCATGGTCACTAAGTCTTCCACTCTCCTCATATCCATGAGCTGGCAGTAAGGAAGGGAGTGGAGCCAGATGGGTGGCCAAAGGGAAGGTAGTTTGAAAGAGCAATCCAGAAAATGTGGGGCTCTCAGTAGATCACACAACCCCAAAAGGCAGTTTATCAGCTGCCTCCAGGGTCCCAACTATGCCTCCCTGAACTGCACAGTTTGAATTATATCCAAGTCAGCACCTGGTTAAACATTTGGGGATTTCTATTGTTTTCCTGCACATCAATCATTTTGTGACAGTATCAGACTTTATATGAAATATAGCACAGGCTCATATATTAAGTCAAACCAAATGAGTTTGTCAGTAAAATGATCAAATAGTGCAATTTTGTGTGATTCCGCCTGCCATTTATGGGCTATGCCTCACAGTACCTTGCATGAAGCTGGTACTGTTTAAGTTGCAGGCAACCAGAGTCTCACAATTCTATTTGCTTTCACATACAGCGGTAATTCAGGATAATATCCTCTCTCATTGGCCAATTGTTTCAGATTGTTCTGGATTTTATTTGGGCCCTTTCCATAGTCCATTTTTATTTAATCCTTAGAACAACCTCACGAGGCAGGTGGTTTTATTTCCTTTTCACATGTGAGTCTGAAATGGCAAGCCTAAGTTCACACAGCTACTGGGCAGCAGAGATTTGCAACAGGTCTGGCCTCTTTCCCTATTTGCATTCCTTTCTGATGATCTGTTTTGAAGGTTTTCCTTGACCTTTTGCTGTATTTTTCACCTTCTAATGATTAAGGGCAATTGAAGGGTTCACTCAGCCCTACAATCCTAATGAGCTCAAGCAGCTTGCCTCAGTCATTTGTGCATAATGTTTCCCAGATACTCCAAACAGCTTCCAATCACAAAGAGAGACTGCTGTGTACTACCCAGACGATGGAAAACTCTAATTATTAAATGAGTCAGGACAGTGTTTAATCAGGTGGTTGCAGGGTGCCTTGCCACACATTAATGATTAACCCACCTCCTATAGTAGTAGTTATAGTTATTTGCCTGGTGCTAGAAATTAATCATGTATATAGAACATATTCATAGATTACAGAAGATTTTGTGTTTATGTGGTCTTGTCTTTATAGAAACTGTCCGGGTCACTAAACTCTCTCAGTATCTTTAAACAAAACAATATTGATGTCAACAGAGCCCTTGGAGATCTTGTAATCAGAATTTCTCTCCATTTTATAACTGAGAAAACTGAGACTGCATTGGAAAGTGCTTTGCTCCAGATAAAGGCCAGTTTAGACAGAATCAGGACTCAATCTTTCAACGATAAAGATTTTTTAAAAATTAAAAAAAAAACACACACCAAAGGACCCAATCTTAGATGTCTCACTTATACTCCCTACACTATCACCTGCTTCTTTCAGCACTATTGTCCTTGGTTTGCAGGTGCTCAGATGAATATTTATTGAGCACCTATTGTGTGCCATATTTTGAGTCAGAGATGTTAGGTGACCTTCTAAGGGCCACACTATGAGCACTTGTCAGGCCCACTCTCTCATGTTTCCTACCAGCATCATTGCCAGTCTTCACTGCAGCCCTACCCCTTTCTCAGCATTTTCCAGTGCAGTTCTGAGGAGGGTGTGATGGGAGCTAGATAGGCAGGCTTATTTGTGAATACTTAGTGATGTGAAAAAAAGAAAAAAAATTGATGGCTCCTTTGAGGATCAGTTGAATGAACGCACTAAAGTTGTGTTTCTCAAACTTGAACACAGGGTTACCTGGAGGACCTGCTAAAACACAGATTGCAGGCTCCCTGATTCAGTAGGACTGGGTGGGATCTGAGAATTTATTTATTTTTCTAACAAATTTCAGGAACCACATATAGAGAACCACTATTCTATTCTATAAAATTGGTATAAAACTTAACCTCATTCCTCCTAAAGTTGTCTTAGTCACCTCAAAGTTTTAGGTGAAAATGGTTTGGGAGATAGTACCTCATTTTTCTCCATCATTGTGAATATGCAGAAACAGCTTCCAAGTCATATCAGCCCACATGCTTTTCCATAGTATTCTAGAAGAAATTTGGAGGAAATATTAGGTCATTTAGTCTAGCCTTCTGCATCTAAACTGAAATGGCTTCTCCTACTTCTTTTGTTCATTTATTCCTTGAATGATTATGAAGAACACCTTCTCTGTTTGGTCCTGTGAATTAAGCATCACTTTATCCTAACTCCTCCCCTTGGATGCTTCACAGTGATGCTCCCAGGAAATCTACCTACTCAGGGCTGTGTGGGCCTAGTGCCTAGTGTCATGTTGGTTTACAGCAGGCACTCAATATGCATTAGCTATGCATTAGCTACCTCGCCTTTCTCTTCTCAGACTATTAATACTACCCTATTACTCATGAGCCATCCTGGCATTTCCCTGATTCAAACCCAGGCATTTACCAGATGATAATTGAAATGAGAAAGTCCTCTAGATGACAACATACCTTATATTTCTGAATATGGTGGTTCTCAGTTTTGGTTGCACATTAGAATCACCTGGGTAGCTTTTAAAAAATTGTAATGCCTAGGGCCCACATCAAACCATCTGAATCCAAACCTCTGATGGTAGGTCTCAGGTATCAGTACTTTTAGAGCTCTCCAGATGATTCTAATGTGCATCCAAAGTTGAGAACCACTGTTAACTCTGCTTTCCTTTACTCTGCTTTCTTGCTGTTTTAAGCTGGGTTTCTTTATTTTAGAAGGGATTCCATATAGCAGTGATTCTGAAACATTAGCATGCATTAGAGTCACCTGAATCTCAAAGACTTCTGGCTTCACCCACAGTTTCTAATTCAGTAGCACTGGGTCAGGGCCCAAGAATCTGGATTTCTAACAATTTTTTTTCAGTGGTTCTCAACCTTGGCTGCACATTAGAATCACCTGGGAATCTTTTAAAATCTTTTTAAAATCCTGATTTCTGGGCCTCATCCTCTAATGTGCAGCCAAGGTTGAGAAACACTGTCTTAGGTGGTGTGGATACTGCTGATTTAGAGACCATACTTTGAAAACCATTGTTGTTAAGGGAAGGCACTCAATTCTCTTCATCTAGTACCCCTTAAAAGACAATCTCCATGACAATTTTCAAGCACAGCTGTGTTGGAGAGAGTGATACCAAAGTTACCAAGTGTCCATTTGCAAAGACAAGTGAAAGACAAATGGACTGCATTAGGGGAACTAAGCAAATGTTCTCCTGGGTAATGGGAGGCAGCCAGCAGCTGAGGAAAGAGTTAAATAATTAGGTTGTTTATTTTGATTCAGTTTCTATACAGTTTGGGTTTCTTTGCCCCCATCCCCACCTGCCATGGTTAGAATGGTATTCTCCCATTTAAAGAGGAACAGGTTCATTGTTAAAGCATAAGGGCAAATTAGAGATCACAAGCACAAAGAAAGCAGAACAAAACAAATCAAAGCCATTCCTAATCCAGGGCAGCAAACCAAAAAGAAGACTGTTTTGGATTGTTTTTATATCACAGTCAGCTTTGGCTAACACTGCCCAGTGCTTGCAAGCTTAATTATTCTCCACAAAGATTGGGGTTGGGGGGAGCTAGACAAGCATGATGAGTTTGGTAGGGAATTGGTTAGTCATTTTCTTGGCTCAGAATGGCTGGCAATGCAGCTCCTACCATCCATTTTCTCTTCTCTACTGAGTGAAAAATAAGAATGGAAGTAGTAAATTAGTTGAGCAGCCCTGAGACACTGATTACATCACACAGATTAGTGTGTGTGTGTGTGTGTGTGTGTGTGTGTGTGTGTGTGAGAGAGAGAGAGAGAGAGAGAGAGAGAGAGAGAGAGAGAGAGAAAGACCCAACAAGGCCAATTTTATTAGATAATAACTCTTCCTTACTAATTTTTCTCTTGTATGCCGAGAGTGGGGATGAGCTGGCATAAATGCTGGCTTAGCTAATACTCAGAATGCAGAATTGGCAGATCAGTTCTGAAAACTTTTTTCTTCCTGGCCCACATCCTAGTACTTTAAGACCATGAGGAACAGGATGCTCTCCATCCTCTAAGGTCCCTTACTTCAGAACTACCACCAGCTCACCTTTCTGAGGGCTAGGCTTTTGCTGTATGTGCATGAGCATGCACATATTTGTGTGTATGGTGTGTGTAGAGGGAGGTGAAGATGCACTATAGCTTAATGTTAACCATCTAAATTCAGACTCTTTGGTCTTAAATCCCAACTGTACCTCCTATTAGCTTCATTACCTTGAACAAATCACTTCACCACTCTAAGCCTTAGCTCTTTTCTGTAAACAAAGGAAAACAAAAGAGTCTAATATAGAGATTTGTTGTGATAGTTAAGATATCATACATGTAAAGTACTTATCTCTGCACATTATAAGGACTTAATACATGTCAGCTGTTGTTATCATTATCATTACTTTTATGGAGGAAGAAAGACACTTCTGGGGCAGGAAGAGAAACCCACAGTGCTGGCAACATAACCGAAATGTCTGGGGATTGCAAAACCACTGTTTTGGGCCCTCAGGAAAGTCCTTTCCTTGTGTGGTTGCCATTATCATCATGGCCAAATTAAGCTTATTATTTAATAGCGTCTGAAGTATAAGATACTCTTGGGAAGAAGGGTTTAGAGAGTAAAATTTCCAAGCAGAGAAAGGACTGAGCAGTGTTTGCTTGAGTTACCACCCTAAGTAGGAAGAGGCAGATCTGACAGGATGGGTCATCAGGCAGTGAGGGTAATTCCATGGGAGGGTGTTGGGCCTTTCTTCTTCCTTCTCCTTCCACACTCCAGTAGTATCTGAAACACTTGTAGCTCGTTAGAAATACTCGGCTTTCTTTCCTCTGGGCTTTGACCATCCTTACCTTTCTCAACTTTCTATTTCTTTGCTTATTCTATTCCCTCATCCTGGAACACCCTTTTACACAGCATTCACCTTTTTAATACTTATTAAACTTTCATTGTTTTCCCCCTTTCCCCACTTTGAACTCAAGATCTTGAGTTCAACATTTTGCCTTCATGTTTCCACGGATCTCAGTAATTCTCATAGCATAATAAATTATCACAGTGTGCCAATAGTATCAAGTAGCTAAAACCCACATGTGGTTAATGAGAATTTGAAATGTGACTAGTCTGGAATGAGATATTTTATGTGTAAAATGCATACCAGAATTTGAAGAATTGGTCCAAAAAGAATGTAAAACCTCATTACTAATCTATAATAATAAAAGCATAATATGCTAATTAGACCGGATGTCCTTCGAGACTAAGCTGGGTTTGCAGCCACTATGGCTGTGAGGGAGGGATCCAGGCAGCCACCCATGGCTGCGAAGGCCTACTCTTGCATGAATTTTGTGCATCGGGCCTCTAGTTATTTATATTGACTACATGTTGAGATAGTATTTTGCATATTTTGGGTAAAATAAAATATAGTAAAATTAATTTAATCTTTTAAACATTTTTCTAAAGGTGGATACTAGAAGATTTAAGATAAAAAATGTGGTTTAGGTGGGAAGGAAGATGGCTGCCAATGGGAAGGCAGACTGCAAGATAGTGTGAGAGGGAGAGAACGAAAGGAGAACTTATGGACATACGGGGAGTGTATATTTGTGAGTGAGGGACAGCTATACTCCAAGGGACTGTTGGGGACTGCCGGACCAGGCTCCCCTGACCAGGGCAGCCTCCACTGTTGCTGAAATCTCTCCCGGAGTGACCAGCTCTGCCGCAGAGACAGCGCCATCTTGAAGGGGAGAGTGGCTGTTATCAGAAAACTATACATCCTGGGAACCTATAACAATAATTCCCAGGGAACAGCTGCAAACCCAGGAACACCGGATCTCTAGCAGTGCGAATACGTGGACTCAGATGAGCTCTGCACCTTCTCAAGGAAAGGAGAGAGAGAGCTAGAAAACCAGACACCCAGAGAAGAGAGATCATGGGGAGACAAAGAAACAGCCCACATATGAAAGAAAAGGAAGCCTCACCAGAAAAGGAAGTAAATGAAATGGAGGTAAGCAATATGTCAGAGAAAATATTCAGAGAAATGGTCATAAGATCGCTGAAAAGAATGGAAGACAAATTCAACAATATGTGTAAAAACCAAGAGGAAATGAGGAAGAACCAAGAAGAAATGAAAAATGCCCATCAGCAGATGAGTGGATTAGAAAACTATGGTACATCTACACAATGGAATACTATGCTGCTATAAAAAAGAAGGAATTCTTACCATTTGCAGTAGCATGGATGGAACTGGAGAGCATTATGCTAAGTGAAATAAGCCAGGCAGTGAAAGAAAAATACCACATGCTCTCACTCATTTATGGATAATAAAGAACATTATAACCTAATGAACAAAAAGGTAGATACAGAGGCAGAGAAGCATTGAACAGACTGTCAAATTACAGTGGGAAGGCTGGGGAGTGTTGGGGCAGGGGTAAGAGATCAATCGAAGGACTTAAATGCATGCATATAAGCATAACCAATGGACACAAGATACTGGGGGGTGGGGTAAGGGCATGTCCTGGGGGGTAGGAGAGCCCAGGGGAAGGTCAATGGGGAAATAAAGGAGACATATGTACTACTATTTGTAATACTTTAAACAAGAAAATAAAAAAAATGTGGTTTATATTTTTGTTGGACCATGCTCTACTAGACTGTCAGCTCTATGAGGGCAGACACCAGATCTGTTTTGCTCACCATAGTATCCCTACTGCCTGCTATAGAGTAGTGTTCTTTAAATATTTCTAAGTAACCAAAGAAGGAACTGATATTGTATCTGGGTTTGCATTAAACCTTGGAACTTTGGCTAGAAGATGCACAGAATCATTGGATTTATTTTTCCATTCTTCTGTGTAACTAGGTATTGAATTCACATTACTGGTTTTTATGTCTTTAATTTCACTAATGACAGGTCATTGTAGCTGTGGGCAAGTGATGTAATGTTGATCTACTTACAGATTTATTATCTGTAAATCTTTCTCATGTCTGTTCAGAGAAGCAATGTGAAAAGGAGTAAATAATTCCCTAGCTAAGGAAAATTTAAAGGAAAAAAAAGTGGAGAGGCCAGAAGGAGCCTGGAGTCTGTGGCTAAAAGGACCTGTATTCATGTTCTATTGCTGCATAAAAATTACCACAAACTTCATGACTGAAAAAAACATACTTTTATTATCTCACAGTTTCTTTGGGTCAGAGTCTGGGCACAGCATGCCTGGATTCTTTGCTCATGCTCTCACTTCACTTAAATCAAGGTGTTTGGTCAGGGCTGCATTTCTCATTAGGGCTCAGGTCCTCTTCTATTTTTATTCAGGCTGTTGGAAGAATTTGGTTGCCATCAATTCCTTGCCATGTGGCCCCAAAGACAGTTTTCAGATTAAATTTTGCTTTCTTCCAAGACATATCTCTCTGACTTCCTCTTTCTTACCAGCCAGAGAAAATTCCATGCTTTTAAAGGGATCATGCAATTAGGTTGGTTCCACCCAGATACTCATTCTATCTTAAGGTCAACTTGTTTGGGACCTTCATTACATCTGCAAATACCTTCATAGCAATACCTAGATTAGTGTTTTATTGAATAACTGTGAGAAGGTGTCTATACACCAGTGATTTGGAATCTGGGGGCTTCGTCGTAGAATTCCACCTAACAAAGGACCTCAAACAAGGTCCTCCATTATTTCAGTGAGAATAAAATTATGAGCAGAAGCCATGAGTCTACAGATGGAGCCAATTCTTTTTAGCATCTGAGAAGGCCTATTTAGGAAGTGGGAACAGGGTCTATGGAGGGGAAGCTGAAATAAGGAAATGTAAGCATTGGAAGGCATGTTAAATATAATCTACACTAATAAAAGACAAACATGCAAATTGACTATACCTTTTCTATGCCTTAAGCCATGCCCACCAGCCAATCAGAGTGACTATATGCAAATTAACCCAACCAAGCTGGTGGCCGGAGCTGGAGCAAGCAGGAGGCTTGGTTGCCCCAATCATGGAGGAAGCCAAGCTTCCCATCTGCTGCGGCCGGCTCTGAGCTCCACTCAAAGCAACAAAGTTTCAATTATAGAAGGTAAATAAATCTCAGAATAAAAAAGAAAAGAAAAAAAGGAGTGGCTGGGAGCTTCTGTAGTGGGGGGGGGGAGGGGGGGTGCTTTGCCAGCCTGAAAACGGCCCTCAGCCCCTCACCCAGACTGGCCAGGCACCCCAGTGGGGACCCCCCACCCTAAAGGGGGTGTGGCCAGCCTGAAAACAGCCATCAGCCCCTCATCCAGGCTGGCCAAACCTCCATAGGGTGAGGGTCCCCACTGGGGGGGGTGGCTTGACCAGCTTGCAAACAGCCATCAGCCCCTCACCCAGGCTGGCCAGGCACCCCAGTGGGACCCCCACCCTGATCCGGGACACCCTTCAGGGCAAACCAGCTGGCCCCCACCCATGCACCAGGCCTCTATCGTATATAATAAAAGGGTAATATGCAAACTGACCCTAACAGCAGAATGACTGGGAATGACTGGTCACTATGACACACACTGACCACCAGGGGGCAGATGCTCAATTCAGGAGCTGCTCCCTGGTGGTCAGTGCGCTCCCACAGGGGGAACTCTGCTCAGCCACAAGCCAGGCTGATGGCTGCCAGTACAGCGGTGGTGGTGGGAGCCTCTCCCGCCTCCTCAGCAGCGCTAAGGATGTCCGACCGCAGCTTAGGCCTGCTCCCCCGCTGGCAAGTGGACATCCCCTGAGGGCTCCCGGGCTGCCAGAGGGATGTCTGATTGCTAGCTTAGGCCCAATCCCCCGGGGAGCGGGCCTAAGCCAGCAGGTGGTCATCCCTTGAGGAGACCCAGACTGCGAGAGGGCACAGGCCAGGCTGAGGGATCCCCCGCTGAGTGCACAAATTTTTGTGCACCAGGCCTCTAGTATATATATATAGATATAGATATAAATATATATATACCAATGGTTTAAGAGATGAGGAACTTGGGCAAAGAAGTGGTGCTATTTCTTATTCAGAACAAAGTAAGGCGATAGAATTATTTGAGAACAGACTTTTAAGGGCAGATAATTAGAGATTATGGGCTATTGAGAACCAGGATTCTTCACAGCTTTTGAAGGGAATAAGCTTTGAGATTCAAAATTATCTGTTCAGGCCCCCAAAAAGATGTGATAAGGAACAGAAAGTAATGTAATACCCTAGGGTTTCAAAGGAACATTACTTGAGTGACATTCTTGGGCCCAAATTTTAAAAATGCATACATAAAATTTGTTCATCCAGTGCTAATAGTACATTATCAACATGATGAGATTAGCAAGTATTATTTTTGCAGAAGCAGAAAAAAAATGGAATCTCTGGGGCCTGACAGGCATTTTATGTTTGACTTTATCAATAACTGAATTTAAAGGTACTGCGGCCTCCTATATTCCTTACCTTTGAATTTGAGTTGGGACCTGATTCACATACCTGTCACATCAGCTTAGGTTATTTATTGAAAATCTTTTCTTCTCATTGTTCATGTTTCCAAGGGTTCAGAAACTGAGGATAATTTTTTTTACTGCAAAATAATCAATAATCCAACTGCATCTGAGTTTTTCTACTCACAACAGCAGTCAATATTCAATTCTTCTGGGGATATTTATCTAGTTGTGTGATGCTTCAGGCTACTTGCTTGATGATTTCTATTCACTTCAGGCCTTTGGGGTCTTTATCCTCCTTATTACCCACAGGATCACAAGAGGACAGAGTAACTGGTAGAAAATAAGTTTACTTTCTGATTGTTTGAAGCTTTAAAGAAAGATCTGCTAGGAGTTGTGGTAGAAACAAACTATTTATCCTACTGGGCCTTGAGGAATTATCTGTCCTTTATCCCTTTCTCTTATTTCTCTGTCTGTCCCATTGTTACACATAACTTAAAACTGACTTGGTGGTGCATAAAACCTCTGGATTTGCAATATGAAATGGTGTCCAGCACAGCTGGTGTGGCTCAATGTATTGAGTGCCATCCCATGCACCAAGAAGTTACTGGTTTGATTCCCAGTCAAGACACATGCTCAGGTTGCGAGCTCTATCCCAGGTAGGGGGTATACAGGAGGCAGCCGATCGAAGTTTTTCTATCATCGATGTTTCTCTCTCTCTCCCTCTCCCTTTATCTCTATCTAAAAATCAATAAAAATATATTTTTAAAATGATATCCATTGTTCCAACCCACACAGCAAATGTGATAGGCAGGTAAAAAATCACAACAAGAAAAGCAAACAAACAAAAAAACAACACAGAAAAACCTTCAGTTGATCAGTATAGGTGCTTCTATCTATTTAACTCCTTAAAGCTATGTCAAAACTGAACATTTTCCACACCAACCAATGGTAGAGTAGAATATTCATAAATTTAATCACTCATACAGATATCTGAGACTTTTTGTTTATTCTGTTCTTCCATTAATCTCTATTGTGAAACTGCCTCAATCTTCAATTTCCCAATCTCAAAATGAATAGGGATAGAAATGCAGACTCTCAGTCACATGTTAGTGAATGAATCTTTCACTGTCACCACTACCTTCCTTTCCTCTGTTGGTGTTCCCTTGCATATGTGGAATCTAGAGGGAAAACATTGTGAGCTACTGAATAGTCAATATGATTGAATATACCCAAACAATTAGGCTACTGTGTGTGCTGTGTTTGTGGCTATGTTTCATGCACATAGCGGGTTTGATAGGGGGAAAAATGTTCCCCATAAGGACACTATGGGGCAAGCTCCATGGAGTCAAAAAATATTTTCATATTCCAAATGGACTACTTAACTAGCTTATTGGGTAAGTCATGGATACATCTTGCTGGGAAATCCTAAGTCTAGGAAAGTTTAGAATATCTATTCTGCATCTACCACAGGGTTGTTGTAAGAAATATATGGAATAATTACATGAGTGTGTCAAGTGCCTGACACTTAATGGGTATTTGGTACATGTTTGTAGATTATGAATTATGGCCTTAAGGCAGTGATGGTGAACCTATGACACGCGAACTCATTTTTTTGGTTGATTTTTCTTTGTTAAATGGCATTTAAATATATAAAATAAATATCAAAAATATAAATCTTTGTTTTACTATGGTTGCAAATATAAAAAAATTTCTGTATGTGACATGGCACCAGAGTTAAGTTAGGCTTTTTCAAAATGCTGACACGCCGAGCTCAAAAGGTTCGCCGTCACTGCCCTAAGATGTCTGGTTTCAAAAGGCCCAGGAGCTTGATGAGGAGAGCTTAGATGTACATTTTAGAGTAGATAAAGTCCAAAGGATTAGTGGGAGAAGATACTATATTTATACTATAAAAATTAGATGTTCTAAGACTCACTCAAATTTCCATGTATGCCAATCCTCTGTCATATTTGATAGAAAAAATAGTACTTATCTAGGACTCAGATACTCCATTAAACCATTAAAGTACAGACAGGGAGAAAAGACCTTCTATTTACAGTGAAAAGCTTACTTCATTTATGTACCAGAATAGTTCAAAAGTCAAAATTATCAGGCCACCAAAACAGCACATTAGGATTTCACAAGAATAGAAACTTTATGAGAGGGGAATTTTGTGTGGTTTTTCAATCGCTATATCTCTAGTGTCTAGAAAAATGCCTGCCACCTAGTAGAAACTCAATACTTGTGTTGAATGGATGAATGGATGAGTGCTCTCATTCATCATCTCAGATAGGACATTGTAACCCATACCTATATATTGCTTTGTAGTGTAATTGTCATGTAATGGCAGTATGAAATCTAGAAAAGGCATCACTGTGAGAGAAAGAACATTTTGGGTAGTTCCAAAATTACAACCACGCACCAAAAAATTAGGTTGGTAGGGCCTTCAAACTTGGCTTGAGTTAAGGAAAAAGATGGTAATTGCCCTCGAGTCTAGGGCCTAGACACTTTTGCTCAATGGTTAGTGCATTGGCCCTGGCATTGAAGGGTCACGTGTTCAATTCCTGATCAAGAGCAGGTACCTTGGTTGCAGGCTTGATTCCCAGCCTGGGAGGCAACCAATCAATGTATATCTCTCACATCAATGTTTTTCTCTTTCTCCCTCTCCTCCTCCTCCCTCCCTTCCACTCCCTCTAAAAATCAACGGAAAAATATCCTTGGGTGAGGACTTTAAAAAAGTTAATTTCTATGGTATTTACTGGAAGTAATATTTTACTGGCGCAAGATCAACTGCTATGGATTTTAGTGACAGAAAGACTAGCATGTTCTACCTTCTTATTGTTTAGCATTTATGTAGCACAATTCCAATACTACAGTGAATCTCTCTATTAAACCCATCCTTGGGGATTAGGGAAGATTTGTTACAATCAGGACTTATACTTAATCAAACATTATTCTAAGTGTGTCTATAAGGGTATTTTTGGATGATATTAACATTTTAATTGGTAGACCGAATAAAGCAGATTGTTCTTCCTAATATGAGTGACCCTCATCCAATTAGTTGAAGGCCTGAATAGAACAAAAAGCTGACCCTCCCCTGAGTAAGAGGAAACACCTCCAGCCCAATTGATTGACCTGAACATCAGTTTTGTCCTGCCTTCAGACTTGAACTAAAATATTGGCTGTTCTTGTGTCTCAAGCTTGCTTAGCTTTTGGACTAGAACTTACATCAGTGGTTCTCTTCATTCTCTGGACTTAAAAAATCTTTATTGTGAAAGTATTACATATACCCCCCCCCACACACATTGACCTCTTCCAGCAATGCGCTCCCCCTTCCCTGCCCCAAGCCTTCACTACATTATGCC
>NW_005871050.1:23627831-23756098 GCF_000147115.1 Myotis lucifugus | reverse complement strand
ATTCCACATATGAGTGAGATCCTGTGACTGGCTTATTTTGCTTAGCATAATATTCTGTAGGACTTTTGACTTGGACTGGAACTATACCATTGACTGGAACTATACCATTGACTCTCCTGAGTTTCTAGCTTGCTGATTCACCCTGTAGATTTTGGGACTTTTAAGCCTCCATAATTATGTGAGCCAATTCCTTATAATCAATCTCTCTCTCTCTCTCTCTCTCTCTCTCTCTCTTTCTCCCTCATATGTACCATAATAGGTATAGAGGAAACTCTTCTGTCTTTCTCAGGGGAGATATATCTTGGGGAATCATCAGTCCTTTCTCTTTCCGCATAGATGGACCAGGATGTCTGTTTATCTATCTATGTCTATCTATCTATCTATCTATCTATCTATCTATCTATCTATCTATCTATCTATCATCTATCTCTATCACCCATTAATTAACATATATAAATATATATCTCCTATTATTCTATTGTTTTTGTTTCTATGGAGAACCCTGGCTAACATACCTGTAATCACACCTTGGCTGCTCCATGAAGAGCAAGAGAAAAGATGGAAGAAAGTTTAAAGCAGTTTTAGTATACTTGAAAAAGTATTTAAAATTAGGGTGATTTTGGAAAAAGAAAGCTTTGTTAAGAAACCAAAGTCGTAATTCTGACTCAATAATTTATTTTTGATATGACTTTTGGTAGGTCATCTCCCCTGTATTACTTGCCTTTTATTGTGCTAGAAAGTATTGGAATGAATGCTCATACTATACTTATGTCTTAGGTGTGCTATAAAAAGTCAGGCAACTCAATAATTGTTAATGAGCAATAATATCAACTCCTGACATTTTTTCTTTAACCAAGAACAATTTATTATAATCTTCCCTGATTCTGTTTATACCAAAGGCAACATTGATTCCTTGCTTTCTTTTGTGTCTTGTAAATATTAATATAGATACAATGTCTTTCAGGAAAAATGGTTTCTTGTGGTAATGACAAGCCAACATAATTATGTGCAAGAAATGGGCACCTAGATATTATGAGAAAAGTATAGGCATACATATCAAAAAGCTATATAAATTATTAAATATAAGATTTGATATTGTATTTCCAAGCTTGCTATTTGAGATAAAAATATGAATTAGCTAATCATACCATTTGTCAAAACTGCAGCTTATTAGGGCTCATAACAAAACTGATTTCATCCTCCCGTACTGATAAATTCACAAAGGGTCAATAGAAACAGATTTTGTCAGTATAGGAATAAAAAATCTGTAAGCAGAAGACATAGGCTACTGACAACTTTACTACAAAGAATGGCTTGAAGAACATTTTGTGTAAATCAGTGCCCCCAGTACCTCTATTCAGACTCTACCTCTGCCAGGAACCTTTCCTTCAAACTCTTGAAATCCTCCCCACAAGCCATAGCTCAGTTTAAGTTCAATCTCCCCTGGGAAGTGGTCCCTGTATACCATGCCCGTGATTGTGCTCACCCACATGATTTGGCAGTTAACAGTAGCAGAGATACTACAAGGCAAATGTAGTCTCCTCTTTTCAATGCTTCGTGACTTGGCTAAACACTTGTGGTGAAACCTTAGATTTCCATTTCTTCATTAGAAATGGATGCTTCTGGACTTCCATTTTTTTTCATCTTTGAAATGAAGAATTTGCATCAGAGCTGTGGTTTTCAGTCTGTTTTGATCATGGAAACATTACTAACAAAATCTGTAAAAGCCCAGTATACAAAATGGACCCAGAAAAGGGAGTTTCATAAAGAAAATGAACTATGGACCAAGAGAATTCTGGGTACCAAAAAATCCTAGACCTCTTTTTAATGTTGGTTTGAGGCCCTTCTGTGGAACCTTAAAAGCTCCATGAAAGAGTGTGAAAACCCACTGGATGATCTCTAAAGACCCTTTTGAGATTCTGTAATTCATGTTTCTCTGTGCGGGTAGGAGTTTTGGCCTGATTATAAACTTCTTAAGGACAGTGATTGTGTATGACATTGGATTACAAGATTATGTAATTCCTCTGGAGAGAAGGTGCTACATTAAGATATGCAGGGCAAGGAGGAGGGTGAACTTTCCTGGAGGCATTTAGTCTTCTGTTTAATCGTGTGAAGAAGTTTTTGTTATTTATTTCCTGGACTAGGGCTATGGAGGCAACAGTTACCACATTCTGCCCTTGACCTTGAGAATTTGAATTTGTACTTTAGGAGCCTTTCCTAAGTTTTGGCCTTCCTGAATCTCTACTTTTGGTAGTATTGATAGATTGCTTGACTTACTGGGTGAATATAATTCAAGTCTCCTTGGAACCACATCTAACTGGTATAATTTGAGAGATAGACCCTATCTCCTTTATGAGAAGAAGAGTGTCGTATGTGTGTGTGTGTGTGTGTGTGTGTGTGTGTGTGTGTGTGTGTGTGAGCTCAGACATACACATGTGCATCCATATGTGTGAATTTTGTAAATCATGTTATGTTTCATCTTTCATATTACAGGATTAAAGCTTAACTAAGTAGGTTTGATAGTAAGAGAAAATTTCCTCAGCCTTGGAGGTATACTATATTGATATTTCAGATCAAGTAACCTTTTTTTTAGCTTCCCTTTTATAATTACCTCAAAACCATTCCATGCCATAGAACTCAACATCACGTCTCTGAATATAGGTTGATTCATTAATGACTATTTTATACCCATGCTATTTGCACACTCTATTTATTCCATGCATATAAATTACAGAAGTTTACTTTCAGAAAGGAGAAACCTTAGAAAAAGCCAGCAAGGAAGTATGTCATCTTCATCCTAGGTGCTGGGCTTATAAAATTCTAACATTAAATAAACTAGTTGACCTCTTGAGGTCCATTAAATATCCACAGGTCCATGACTCTTTTTTACTTGCTAGCAAAGGTTGTGACTTTTCCTTCACTGTGAGCTTTAGTCATTAGTTTCATGTAAGTTTAAAACTGGAAGGGATACTGAGGCCCAAACTCTTCATTCATTATATGTAAACATAGCCCAGAAAAAGGTATGCTAATTAGTGGAAAGGCTAAGGCTAAACTCAATGCTTTGAACGTTTAATTTATTGTATTTTCCACTGACAAAAGCTTCTTGTCTCTCAACATTTAAATTGAGCTAGGTTGATAGGGGCCTATATAACCCAAAAGAGGGGACACTTAAATGGCAATTTGAATGAAAAGAAAGGTAGAAATGATGATTCATTTTCATGACAGCTTCAGAAAGAGACTCATAGATACAGAGGACATACTGACAGCTGTCAGAGGGGAGGAGGGTTGGGGGGCTGGGTAAAAAAGGTGAAAGGATTAAGCAAAAAGAAGAACAAACACCAAAAACCTCATAGACACAGACAACAGTATGGTGATTACCAGAGGGAAAGAGGGGTGGGAGAGGTAGAAGTGGGAAAAGGCAGGATAAATCGTGATGGAAGGAGACTTGACTTGGGGCGGTGAATACACAATACAATATACAGATGATATATTATAGAATTGTACACCCGAAACCTATGTAATTTTATTAACCAATGTCACCACAACAAATTCAATAAAAATAATAAAAAATAAAAATGAACAAAAGAAATAAATTTTTAAAACATTTAAAAAGGAAATTCTTTTCTGTAAAATAGAGTAGAATTTAATGTGATAGGAACATGGAGGGAATGAACATTATGGGTTACTGACTATGTACTGGACATTGCACTTAAGCACTTTATATGTATTATCTTGGGTAATACACACAATATGTATTATCTATATATATAAAAGCCTAATATGCAAATTTCCCTGTGGGAGTTCAACCAGGAGACCGATTGCTAGCTATGACGTGCGCTGAACACCAGGGAGTGTCATGGAATGAAGGAAAGTCCTGGCCGGCAGCCGGGGAAGGGAGGCTCTGGCCGGCAGCCAGAAGGCCCCAGCCCTGATCGCTGGCCAGGCCTAGGGACTCTACCTGTGCACGAATTTCATGCACTGGGCCTCTAGTTTCTTATAAATGAGAACTCCAAGCATCAGAAAAGGAAAGTGACTTGCCCAAGGTAGCAAATGAGAGGGAGAATTGGGAATTAGCCAATATCTGTCTGGTTCCATACCCACATTTTAGTCACTATAGCATTCTGAATCCTGGAGCCTCCTTAGGAGAAGAAAACCATTACTCTTCGTGATCAAAAGATTTCATTGTAATTCATCCATTAGCTGAGCTTCTCTTTGCTTATGGGATGTGGATACCTTTGGTTTCTTATGAGGCCAATAGAAAAGACAAGTCTTCTGGGGTGAATTTGTGAATTCATCCTAGCTTTTCTCTCATTCTTCTCATCTCTCCTGGAGAAATCTGCTTTTATCCGTCCTCATGCAGGATATTTTATCAGGTGAAAAAGCATTGCTTTGGATACTCTACCCCATCATCTGATATAATAGTTCTGGTATATTTTGTAATTGAAGTTTTGGTTTATTATCCTTTCTCTTCAACCAATTCTAATTATTTTTTTGAGGGAAAGTGAAGTGGGAGAGAGAAGTCATATGTAATATGAAGAAAAATAACTAGCATGGAATATCGACTGTGTGCCAAGTGTGTATTGGTCATTGTACCTATTTAGGTTAATCCTCACAATATTGTTTCAGTTAAAATTCCATTTAAGAGAAGGGGAAAAAGGATTGGGAAGGCAAGGTAAAATAATCTGATATGACATGGCTATTAAGGATAGAATTGGGATTTGAACCTGGGTCTTTTTAATTTACTATAAAATCCACAGTCTATCCCACTATAATAATCTTAATTTAAAACACAGTTACCGCTTTCTAGAAGAGTATAGATAAGCAGAAAAATCTCAGTCTTAATAAATTATCTCAAATCCTGGCTCCCCCTCTCTGGAGGTTCCCCTGTAGTAGAATGAACAGAAACTACCAAGTTTTCCAGAAAGAAAAAGGGCAGGGAAGAAAGCACAGCTCCTTGAGACATAGAATTGAAGGATTATTTCCCATTTCCACTTGTCTCTGCCTTGGATGAAAGCTCTGAGGATACCTCTGTTGTCTCTGGTCAAATCAGGAGCAAACATCTGGGAATAGCTTCTTGGCTATATAAGTCAGACAGTGTTTTTATTGCCATTTTACGGCGATCATTTCTTCCAATCTCCTGTTTTCAATTCCTGCACCTGCTAATTGACTAATTTTATTTTCAGTTTCCTGAAGCTTGTGTACTCTTAATTATGTTAATAGGGGTCAACTATTTAAAATATTAACATTTAAAACATTTACTGATCACCAACAAAGTTAAAAAAATAATTTATTGAGGTAAAATTCACATAACACAAAATACCTTTTTTGACAGCATGGATGGACCTGGAGACTATTATGCTAAGTGGAATAAATCAGTTAGAGAAAGACAAATATCACATGATCTCACTTAAATGTGCAATCTAATGAACAAAATGAACTGACCAGCAAAATAGGTACAGAGGCATGAATGCATGCAACAGACTGATAGATCTCAGAGGGGAGAGTGTGGAGAGATGGGAAGAGAACATATATGCATATATGCATAGCCCTTGGACACAGACAATAGTGTGGAGAAGGCCTGGGATGGGGTGAGGGCTGGGTGAAGGGGGGCAAAGATTAGGAATGCGGGATATCTGTAATACTGTCAACAATAAAAATTAACCATTTTAAAGTGAACAATTCAATGGCATTTAACACATTCACAATGTTGGGTAACTATCACCTCTAAACATTTCCATCACTACTTGACCCATGAAGTAATTTCTTTTTTTAAAATATATTTTATTGATTTTTTACAGAGAGGAAGGGAGAGAGATAGAGAGTTAGAAACATCGATGAGAGAGAAACATCGATCAGCCGCCTCCTGCACATCTCCTATTGGGGATGTGCCCGCAACCCAGGTACATGCCCTTGACCAGAATCGAACCTGGGACCCCTCAGTCTGCAGGCCGACGCTCTATCCACTGAGCCAAACCGGTTTTGGCTAATTTCTTATCATTTGTACCCCCAACTCCACCCCATCACCTAGCAACCACCAATTTGCATTCTGTCTCTGTGGATTTATCTATTCTGGATATTTCATGTGAATGGAATCTACAATATGTGACCTTTTGTTTCTGGCTTCTTTCACTTAGCAAAATGTTTTTTATTTTTATTTCATACACATCGTGGCATTTATCAGTATGTCATTGCTTTTTATGACCAAGTAATAATCCATTGTATGTATATACCACAACTTCTTTATCCTTAAATCTGCTGATGGATATTTGGGATTTTTCTAGCTTTCATTTATTGTAAATAACATTGCTATTAATATGTATACACATATATTTGCTTGAGAACCTGTTTTCAATCATTTCAGGTATATACCTATTTCAGGTTCATATTGCAACTCTTTGCTTAACTTTGCATTGGAATGCAGGTTCATATTCTATGTTTAACATTTTGAGAAACCACCGAACTGCTTTCCAAAATGGCTGAAACATTCTACATACTTATCAGCAACGTACAAGAATTCCAATTTTTCCACATCTTTGCCAACACTTATTGTCCTTTTTTTCTGAGATGTCCTAGTAGCTGTGAAGTGCCTCACTGTAGTTTTGATTTTCATTTCCCCAGTGACTAATGATGGTAAGCATCTTTATTTGGCTTGTTGGCCATTTGTATATCTTCATTTGGAGAAAAGTAAAGTCAAGACCTCTGCTTATTTTTAATTGGATTTTTTATTTCTTGTTGTTGAGTTGTAAAAGTTCTTTATATATGCTGGATACCAAGTCCTTATTAAATATATGACTTGTAAAAACTGTCTCTAATTTTGTAGGTCATTCTTTCAATTTCTTGATAATGCCCTTTGATGTACATACCGGTAAGTCTTTAATTTTGATGAAGTAAAATTTATCTGTGTTTTCTTTTGTTGCTTATACTTTTTATGTCATATGTAAAAATCCATTGTGAAAGCCAAAGTCATGAAGATTTACTCATATTATTTCTTGTAAGGATTTTTGCGGTTTGATCTCTTTAAACATTTAACAGTATTCACCAGAGAAACCATAAGGTCCTGAATTTTTCTTTGTTGAGAGGTGTTTTGTTTGTTTTTACTAATTTAATCTCTTTACTAAATGTTCAGAATTTCTATGTTTTCTTCTCTCAGTGTTGGTAATTTTAAGAGTCTAGGAAATTGTCCATTTTATTTAGGTCATTTAATTTGTTGTCATATAATTGTTTACAATATTCTCTTATAATCCTTGTTATTTCTGTATTTGAGATTTTTTTTAAGTGGAAGCTTACAATTCTAAATTTTCCTTTAAAAAATGGATTGCCCAAGCTGGTTTGGCTCAGTGAATAGAGCATTGGCCTGCAGACTGAAGGGTCCTGGGTTTGATTCCAGTCCAGGGCATGTACCTTACTTGAAAGCTCCTCCCCAGTCCAGGCCTGGTCAGAGCACATGCAGAACATATTTCTCTCTGTCTTTTCCTCTCTCTTCCACTCTCTCTAAAAAGCAATGGAAAAATATCCTTGAGTGAGGATTAAAAATTTTTTTAAATGGATTCCCTTAACTTTATTTCTTTTTCCTGTGAATGGGCCACACTTTCCTGTACACTTTGGGATTTTTTTTGAAAACTGGATAATGAGTATTATGTTAATGTAACTCTGAAAATTATATTGTATCCCTTCTTCAGGATTTGCTGTTTTTGATTACAGAAAGCTGTAGTTGCCTATTTGTGCAATGACTTTTCCAAACTATGTTTTGCAAAGGTGGTATTTCTTAGTCCTTGCCATGTGTGGTCAGTGAAGTCTCTGTTCTTTTAGTTTGTGGTGTTTAGCTAGTGTTTTGAGAGAGATTTACTTTAACTCCAGAACACACACACACACACACACACACACACACACACACACACACCAACATAAAAATCTCAAAAGCCTACCTTTCATAGTCTTTGCAGATGGGTTCTCTGCTGGGATACTCCTTCAACACTTAGCCAACCCTGGTTTAGCCTTCACTTCCTGCTTACACTGAGCTCAGAAATCAGTCAGAGGTGAAAGCTTAGGATTTTTCAGAACATCCGTCTTTCCCTGGGAATGTGCACGGCTTTCTAATTTCTCCAGTATATACTGGCACTTTTGAATGTCCTACTCCCTGCCCCCAGAAAACTCTTTCCCCAGATATTCCTTCAGACTTTAGACAGCCTATTATTTGTCTCAACCATAATCTTTTGCTCCAGGTGAGTGCAGGTTTTTCATTTACCTTACAATGTTTTTGAGCAAGGTCAACTGTTTTTTCTGTCCTGAGTGGTTTCTGAGTTAGGTGAAACAGAGGCAAGTGCCTTGTACCAGTACTTCAGTGAGTCCCAGGCAAATTAGAGCAAATAAACATAATAGCTCTCAGAGAAGGTCTGCTCTATTCCGTGTAGAATCAGGGATCAGGGTCTCACACAATGAATGGAGGTAACTGTCTTCAAGACCACTATTGAGCTTGGGGGTGTGTACAGGGCAGGAAAAATACCACAAAACTTTTCTATTATATGGAAGCTGCTTTTCTTTCTGATTCAGCATTTGCTTGGTTTCTCTAAGTCTTTGTTCTCCAGAGTTCTGACAAAGTTGATATGACAGTTTCTGATGTTTTACAATGTGTCTGAGGAGGAATGGGAGTTTGGAACTACCTACACTGAAATTTTGCTGATGTCACTCTCACTAACGAAGTTTTAACTGGGCCATTCAATCCAGGGCTTATTCTGGAAGGCTTGGTTCCAGAAGGCTATAACTTCTGCCCACAACAGATACTTCTCTACAGAGACCCTTAACAGGAGCCGTAGTCTCCATATATCTTCCCCACATTGGACTTCTTGTTTGGATTTAAGCCTAGAGTATACCCACAGACATTTGAATGTTTATGGTTGGTGGGAAAAGATTCTGACAACTATTAAAGCAATGGGAAGGAAGTCAAACAACATCCCTTTTTCTTTAAATATTTTTTTGGTTGATTTCAGAGAGAGAGAGAGAGAAAGAGAGAGAGAGAGAGAGAGATCAATGATAAGAGAGACTCATTGATTGGCTGCCTCCTGCACACCCCCCAACTGGGGATTGAGCCCACAACCTGGGCATGTGCCCTTGACTGGAATCAAACCCAGGACCCTTTAGTCCACAGGCCAATGCTCTATCCATTGAGCCAAACCAGTGCTGTGGTTGGCAAACTGTGGCTCGCAAGCCACATGCGGCTCTTTGGCCCCTTGAGTGTGGCTCTTCCTAAGCCTTAGGAGTACCATAATTAAGTTAATAACAATGTACCTACCTATATAATTTAAGTTTAAAAAATTTGGCTCTCCAAAGAAATTTCAATCGTTGTACTGTTGATACTTGGCTCTGTTGACTAATGAGTTTGCTGACCACTGAGCTAGGGCCAACATTTCAAAGTCTAGTGAGCAGATTCCAGCCTTCCTTCAAAATATGTTCCCAGAAATGGCTTTCACTGATGGATTTTGTCTCTCCTTGGGTTGTTCTTTCTCATCCTTTGTCCATCAATTGTAAATACTCTTTGTTCACTAGGCTTACATATTTCTTTGCTAAGCACAGCTCTGAAATATCATTACTAGTATATGCCCACCGTGCTAGGTAATTCCTCTTGTTTCTAGGTTTGCCTGATTGATCCTCTCCTCATTTTTTATTATACTTAATACATTTTCCAGTTCACCTATCTTTCCTAGTCTGGACTCCTAACACTAAAGACCCAGATTCACTCAAAGGCTACTCCTGCTGATTTTCTAATACCCTTTCCCACCACTGCCAACAAAAGGTAAAAAAAAAAAAAATAGTTACCAAATTTGCTCTGTCTGGCTTGCACTAGCTACTTCCTCTGGAATCTAACTATTTTACCCATTGGGAAATTCATGCCCATTTTCTTTTACCATCTTGACCTTATATTTTTCTCCCTAAATCTTTCCTGCAGTATTGTGCTCCCTTAAAGATACTCTTTTTAGCCATTACATTAGCTCATAAAACTAAGCCATACAATTTCCTCTTCATCTCAGTTTTTTTTCCTCTACTGAGTCCACTATTCTTACTCTTTTCCAAAATTTCTGAACCGTACCTTACAAAGATTGGTGACTTTAGTGTCTTTGGCATGTTTTAGGAATTGTAAGCTATGGACCTGTCACATAAATTGTCAAAACTGCAGTTGCGGTCAGTGAAATAGAAACTAAATGCTGAGTGTACAGGCGAGAAATCACACTAATTGCTTCATAATATAATTGGACCAACATTCTACTGCAAGAATGCATTGTGGGTAGTTTTCTTCTACATTGGGGGGTATATGTTTGCACTAGATTTTTGTTGGATATTCACTGCTAATATAAGAATGAGAATAGTTTATGACCCCTTTGAAGCATACAAAATATATAATTAAAATAAAAATTCCCCCTTTCCTCCAAGAGTTGAAAGACTTGGCAAAACCAGACACATGTATTTTTACATTAAAAAAGTATCAAATGCAAAATCATCACCTTCTTCCACCAAAAGGTGACCAAGGCTGTAAAAGATGAGGTCAGAATGACGTAGAGTGAAACCACAAGATATGGAGCTCTTACAAAAGGAGTATTTCTGGATAACAAAGTTTTATGGAATTCAAATTTTCCTCTGCATTTCCATGAATTTAATTTTAATTTTTGTTGAATTTATTGGGGTGACATTAGTTAATAAAAGTATATAGGTTTCAGGTATACAATTCTAGAATACATCATCTGTATATTGCATTGTGTGTTCACCACTCCAAGTCAAGTCTCTTTTCATCACCATTTATCACCCCTTTGTACTTTTCTACTCCCCCACCCCTCTTCCCCTCTGGTACTCACTATACTGTTCTCTGTGTCTATGAGTTTTCCTTTTTCTTTGCTTAATTCCTTAACCTTTTTTCCACCCAGCCTCTTAATCCCCTCCCTTCTTACAGCTGTCAGTTTGTTCTCTATCTATGAGTCTGTTTCTATTTTGTTTGTTAGTTTATTTTGTTCATTAGGTTCCACATATAGGTGAGATCATATGGTACTTGTCTTTCTCTGACTGGTTTATTTCACTTAGCATAATATCCTCCAGGTCCATCCATACTGTCGCAAAAGATGAAATTTTCCTCTTTTTACGGCTGAGTAGTATTCCATTGTGTAAATGTATCACAGCGTTTTTATCCACTCATCTACTGATGGGCATTTGAATTGCGCCTAAATCTTGGCTATTGTAAAAAATGCTGCATGAATTTTAATTTAAGCATTTGGCTATAACGTTTTTCAACCTGTATTGCACATTTCCTTGCCTCTTTAAGCAAAATATATTGAATATAATTTTATCTTTTCTTGTTGACTCAGGGTCCATGCTATGATTTTCATGATTTTCAATTTCTTAGTGTGCTGTATCCAGCAGTGCCCTCAGGGCCTATTACAGGTGATAAGACTGTTTGCTCCAGCACTAAATGTTCCCAGAGTGCAAAGAGTTATTTTGTCAGCTTTTTCCTAGTGTATTCCCCCACCTCCTTGCTATAAGTGCTTATCTTTATTTTTTTTTAAACACCCACTGTCTAGCATATGACATGATGTTCCCAATCTTTGGTAAGATTGAAAATAAAATATCCAGACTTGCTTAGAATTATATGTAAAATACAAGTGTGTAGATTCTGAATCAAGCCCTATTGCTCACTTTGAGGTATGTACATTCATTAAAATGCATGGATGTGGTGCTCCATGCACTCATTGCTTGTTTCTGGTTCTTGACAATGTTACAGGTGAAGGGTCACTTTTGTGTGTGTCAATGAACTTTATCAAAATACAGTTGAGCCCTATTATCCTTCCTTTTCTCATCAAACTGTTTTAGATGTATCTTGAGTGAAATACAACTCACAGACATTCACACACAGTTGAATGTCAGTTGCTTCATAAACAGTGAAATTATTCCTGTTCCTGAAATTTCATAATGCTAAACGAATATGTATTAATTTACATAAAATATAATGATCAATTATCAATTTTAGAAATGGATTTTTAAGGAAAAGTAGTTTAAGTTACCAATATATAAATAATATTGTAATGACAATTCAGGCATTAATTTCAACACCCTTTTTTTCTCTTAGGTATTAATTTAAACACCATATAATTACTGTTTTCCTCAGCTTCTTTGGTTTTAATAAGAGTGACTCACTTGTGTTACTTTAAGTATTTAAGGTTTTCTTTCAGGATGCACATACACAGAAGACTAGGAAAAGCCACCTCCCTTTCCTGACAGTAGGTATGCTGGTCCTTCCCTCTCTCTTCCACTTGTTATGCCATTCTTCCTTTCTTTTGAGGGGTTACTCTATATCAGGGGTCCTCAAACTACGGCCTGTGGGCCACATGCAAATACAAATATTGTATTTGTTCCCGTTTTGTTTTTTTACTTCAAAATAAGATATGTGCAGTGTGCATAGGAATTTGTTCATAGTTTTTTTTTAAACTATAGTCCGGCCCTCCAACGGTCTGAATGTGAACTGGCCCCCTGTTTAAAAAGTTTGAGGACCCCTGCTCTATATCCAGCCTTTGAAATTTCACATCATAGCTCCTGTGCCTTTCCACAGGTTCAGAACAATTTTTTTCAATATTATTTGTATTGGTTTCAGGTGTAAAGCATAGTGAGTAGACAATCATATGCTTTTCAAAGTGTTCCCCCTAATATTTCCAGTACACAACTGGCACCATACAATATTATCACAATATTATTTATATATTTCCTATGCTCTATATCCCCATGACTATTCTATAACTATGATTATGTACTTATTAATCCCTTCACCTCTTTCATCCAGTCTCATAGCCACCCTCCCCTCTGGCAATCACCAGTCTAGTGTCTGTGTCTATGAAACCATTTCAATGTTGTTTGTATTTTTCTGTATATTCTACTAGAGGCCCAATGCACAAAATTCGTGCATGGGGAAGGGGGCTGTGTCCCTCAACCCAGCCTGCACCCTCTCCAATCTGGGACCCCTCGAGGGATGTCCAACTGCCTGCCTGATCCCACCAGACATCCCTCTCCTAATCCAGGACTGCTGGCTCCCAACCGCTCGCCTGCTTGCCTGCCTGATTGTCCCTAACCGCTTCTGCCTGCCAGCCTGATCACCCCCTAACCACTCCCCTGCCAGCTTGATCGATGCCTAAATGCTCCCCTGCTGGCCCATCACCCCTGACTGCCCTCCTTTGCCAGCCTGGTCCCCCCCAACTGCCCTCCCCTGCAGGCCTGGTACCCTCCAACTGCCCTCCCCTGCAGGCCTGGTCGCCCCCAACTGCCCTCCCCTGCAGGCCTGTCCCCACCAACTTCCCTCCCCTGCAGGCCTGGTCCCTCCCAACTGCCCTCCCCTGCAGTCCTGGTCACCCCTAACTGCCCTCCCCTGCAGGTCTGATTGCCCCCAACTGCCCTCTCTTGCAGACCTGGTCCCTCCCAACTGCCCTTGCCTGTAGGCCTGGTTGCCTCTAACTGCCCTCCCCTGCCAGCCCAATCACCCATAACTGTCCTCCCCTGCTAGCCTGATTGCCCACAACTGGCCTCTCCTGCCAGCCATCTTGTGTGTTGGAGTGATGGTCAATTTGCATATTACCTTTTTCTTATATAGGATGTATACATAAAATCATATGATATTTGTATTTCTCTGACTGACTTATTTCACTGAGCATAACACCTAGGTCCTTCCATACTGGCACAAATGGTACGATTTCATTTTTTTTCATCATCCAAAGATATTTATTATCCTACTAGAGGCCTCATGCACAAAATTTATGCAAGAGGCTCAGCCCCCACTGCTGCCTCGGCCACCTCTGCCTCTGCCACTGCCTGCCACAGCAGCTGGGGGCCTCTGCCCTCCTCTGCCTCCTTTGCCTCCTCTGCGTCGGCTCCACCCCTGTGGCTTCATCCGGAAGGTCATCTGGTCTAATTAGCATATTATGCTTTTTATTATTATAGACCAAACTCTAAGGGTCCCCTACCCCTATAAAACCTTTTCCTTATAGTGTGTCTTTTGTCCAGTCTGAGGAAGAGCCTTGTGTTATAAGGCTGCCCATAGCAAGAGCTCAAGGCCTACTTGCATGTTCCATAAAGACCCACTCTGGGAACACAGTAGCCTGGGGGCTACAGGGGTGAGCATTGCAGGGGCTGAGGATCAGACCAACCATTCACTCCATAGGTAGAGGCCTTGAGTAGTTCTTCCTGGTGAAATTTATGACATTAATTAATCCATACTCATAAAAGTCTGAGATTTTTCCTCTGCAATTGGCAATCTATAAAACCAAAGCTCCTGGATGTGACCTGTAGGTGGTTTATTTCAATTGAAAGTTGTATTGATTTTAACAAGTACCTGTATAAAATATATCACAATGCAGAATATAAATATTTAATGAGCATTCAAGATGCATTGAAACTATCAAATATTTATGAATAAGTGTTCATATACTACCAGAAAAATAGAATGCATTTGCCAAGAGAGGTGATATTCTTTGTTGGGTAGACTATGATGTTTATCTCAATATTGCAAGCTTATAAACTGATTTTAAAATAACAAATTTTTGAACTTAATTTTAATAGAACACTTTTTTTCCAGATAAGAAATGATGAATTTGCCGAAACCGGTTTGGCTCAGTGGATAGAGCGTCGCCTTGCAGACTGAAGGGTCCCAGGTTCGATTCCGGTCAAGGGCATGTACCTGGGTTGCGGGCACATCCCCAGTAGGAGATGTGCAGGAGGCAGCTGATCGATGTTTCTCTCTCATCGATGTTTCTAACTCTCTATCTCTCTCCCTTCCTCTCTGTAAAAAATCAATAAAATATATTTTTAAAAAAGAAATGATGAATTCTTATAGAATGTGTTATTTTCTGACAACGATGCCAACGATTTGGTTCTGTGCTAACAAGTAAAATTATTTTCTGAAAGAAGAAATATAACCTCTACGAGTAATACAATGTGTTTTTTATTCTTTCCACAAAATAGCTCTAAAAGAAAACCTGCATCCAATTGCCCAAATTATAAGATGGTCAAATAATACTCCATTGTATATATGTACCACATCTTTATCTAATAGTCTATTGATGGGTAATTGGGTTGGTTTGATATCTTGGGCTATTGTAAATAATGCTGCAATGAACATAGGGGGTGAATGTATTCTTTCAAATTAGTGTTTTAGTTTTCTTTGGATAAATACCCCAGAAGTGGAATAGCTGGGTCATAAGGCAGTTCCATTCTTAGTTTTTTAAGGAAAGTCCATACTGGTTTCCATTGTGGCTGCATCAATCTGCATTCCCAACAACAGTGCATGAGGACTCCCCTTTCTCCACATCCTCAACAACACTTGTTGTTTGTTGATTTGTTGATGATAGCCATTTTGACAGCTGTGAAGTGATATCTCATTGTAGTTTTAATTTGCATTTCTCTGATGATTTCTGATGTTGAACATCTTTTCGTATCCCTATTGGCCATCTCTATGTCTTCTTTAGTGAAGTGTCTATTCAGGTTCTATTCCAAGTTTTAAAATTGGGTTGTTTGTTTTCTTGGTGTTTAGTTATCTAAATGATTTTTATATTTTGGATATTAACCCCTTATGGGATGTATCATTGGCAAATATCTTCTCCCGTTCAGTAGGCTGTCTTTTTGTTTTGTTGATTTCTTTTTTTTTGGCTATGTAAAAGCTTTTTAGTTTCATGTAGTCCCATCTGTTTATTTTTTCTTTTGTTTCCCTTGCCTGAGGAGATATATTAAAAACAATATTGCTAAGAGAAATGTCTAAGATTTTTCTGCCCATGTTTTCTTCTAGGCGTTTTGTGATTTTGATCCATTTTGAGTTTATTCTTGTATGTTGTATAAGAAGTTTGTCTAGTGTCATTTTTTGCATGTATATAATTTTCCCAGCACCATTTATTGAAAAGACTGTCTTTACCCCATTGTATGTTCTTGCCTCCTTTGTCAAATATTCATTGATCATATAGATGTGGGTTTATTTTTGGCTCTCTGTTCTGTTGCATCATTCTATATGTCTGTTTTCATGCCAGTACCATGCAGTTTTCTTTACTATGTCCTTGTAGTATAATTTGATATCAGGTTATTCCTCCAACTTTTTTTCTTTCTCAAGATTACTGTGGCTATTCGGGGTATTTGTGATTCCATATAAATTTTTGGATTATTTGTTCTAGTTCTGTGAAATGCACCATTGGTATTTTGTTAGGATTTGTATTATGATTGGTATTTTGATTGGTATTATTGTCATTTTAACAATGTGAATTCTTCCTATCCATGAGCCGGGTATATGCTTTCATTTATTTATAGCTCCTTCAGTCTCTTATAATTTTTTTAGTAGAGATCTTTAACCTCCTTGGTGAAATTTATTCCTAGATATTTTATTTTATTTTTAAATGCAATTGGAAATGGGATTATTTTCTTAGTTTCCATTTTTGATAGTCTCTTATTAGTGTATAAGAATACAACCTATTTCTGGATATTTATTTTGTATCCTGCTACTTTACTAAATTCATTTATCATTTCTAATAGTTTTTTTGGTGGAATCTTTATGGCTCTTTATTAGTATACACAGTATCATGTCATCTGTAAATAATGACAGTTTTACTTCTTCCTTTCTAGTCTTAATGCGTTTTATTTCTTCTTCTTCTGTCTAATTGCTGTGGTTAGGACTTCCAGCACTATGTTGAATAGAGTGGTGAAAGCAGACATACCTGTCTTATTCCTGATGAGGTGAAGGGTCACTTTTTATGGTAACATTCAAGTGACCTTCATGTTGTATTCCACTGTTAAAAATTATACCCCTATTATTTCACCTGTTTCAGAGAAATATATTAAAACCATAGCCCATCACCATAATTAAAGCATGTCAGTGGGTTGTACCTCTTTCCTGAAACCTTAGTTTCTGATCTCATGAGCACCTTATACCAAATTCTCAGAACTAAAGGCTTTCACCTAAAAGTCCTGCAGATGGAGGAGATAAGGTAGACAGCAAGGATCAGGGTGGAGTCCCTTTTAATTTTACTTTTGCATGTTCTTAAATAACTTTTGGTTTGATCATATCCATAGGTTTTAATGTTGCAACAGAGATGATTTCTAACATAGTACATATTCCTTGGGAGCTTAGATAAAGAACACTCTTTTGATTATTGTCTTAAGGAATAACTGTGGTAGGAGTTTTTCACTTAAGTTCATGCTGAAAAAGACATGTGCAGGTCTTTTTATCAAAGCGAAGTGTCTTGTTCAGTTTTTTTATTTACCATGAAGCTGCAGGGAGCCTCTAGTACTGTCGTGTGATGCCTAAAATCAACTGGGGAAAAATAGGGACAATCAAAATAGCAGATCTGTGCTGAATCACATTTGGTGAGCAGCATTCAGATGTTAGCAAGTCCTGCAGCATTCAGATGTTAGCAAGTCCTGTGTCTGCCATTTAATTTAATCAGATTTATTTTATCACAACCTCTAGAAACAAATTATTTTTATGAAAAATAAAAATAGCCCAATGTGACCTTGGTATTCACCTGTACACTACATATCTTGGAGGGAAGGCAAGAACAGGCAAGTTTTGTTTGTTTGTTTGTTTGTTTTACTATTGTATCTGTTCGTACACTGCTTCCCTAATTACAGTCTTTCATGGGGGACCAGATGGCCATTAATTAAGGAAGCTCTTAAAATAAGAGACCTTAATGTACAAAACCTTCTTGTGCTCTATATCTAACAGATGCTCAGTCTAACTAGTCTCAGTTATAGTACCAAGGGCTATGGGATGTTTCCCTTTTGGGAGGAGATAAAGAACATAGAGATGGCCCCAAAAAGATGGTGCATCACATAAGTAAATACTTATTACCCAGTAGTGCATGAGCTGGGGAACAATCAGCATCCAGCTCTTCTGTAAATCTTCCAATCCTATATAATAAAAGGCTAGACCGAACGATGGAATGACCAGTCGCTATGATGCACACTGACCACCAGGGGGCAGATGATGAATGCAGGAGTTTCCCCCTGGTGGTCAGTGCACTTCCACAGGGGGAGCGCCACTCAGCCAGAAGCCAGGCTCATGGCTGGCGAGAGCAGTGGCGGTGGCAGGAGCCTCTCCCGCCTCTGCAGCAGGGCTAAGGATGTCCGACTGATGGCTTAGTCCTGGCTTGTGGGGAGCGGGCCTAAGCTGTCAGTCGGACATCTCCTGAGGGCTTCTGGACTGTCAAGAGGGTGCAGGCTGGGCTGAGGGACCCCCCCCCACCTGAGTGTACTAATTTTGTGCACTGGGCCTCTAGTTTAATGATAACTGATATGTACACATGTGAGCCTGAGGCCCTTGGGATCTCAATTTTCTAACAAATTATCAAAGGATACTTAATTTGTATTTAGTGTAACCACCATGCTAAGTGCTACTTTTTAAAAAAATCAGTCTCAGCTAATTCAGAACTACTCTATTAGCTAGAATCTTTGATGAACTAGAACAACCTGTTTCTAGACTCTGATAGATAATTCCGTTTTCATTAGATAGATAGCTAGTTAAGATCATACACGTAAAGAACAAACTGATAAATATGCATATCATATATGGGAAAGTTCAATGGTATGAGTCAGTTGGAGTGTGGCCCTTTCTTGCCTGGTCCAGACATATTTTTGGGAGATCAACTAATATGAAATGAGAAGAAGGACAATGGGGAATTGCTGACATTATCAGTCTGTTTGTGTGCAGTTGGGAAATGCTGTGATATATATTCTGGTAACAGAAAAAGAATATAGCTTGTCAAGAGACTTGGGTTCTAGGCCGAGCTCTTTCATTAAGTGCCCACAATACCCACAACTCAGTTTACTTATGCAAAATTATTATGGCTACCTTCACCTATATCACAGGTTTTTGAGAAGATCATAGTTTGGGCTCCTCAAACTAAGGCAAGGATTCAAGTGTAAGTAGTTTGAGAGTCAAAGGAAACACTGATAGAAGAATGGGGTAGTGAAACAAGGAACGAAAAAAAGCAGGGATTAAAGGGAACATTATTGGTGGGGGGGGGGCAATTGGGGAAAAAAGGAGACATATGTAAAACCTTAGACAATAAATTAAAAATAGGAACATTTTTCAAAGTAGCTCCCACAGAAAGTGATGGGACTTAAATCTTTAGGAGAAAGTCTGGGAGGCAGTGTATAATATGTGCTTCAGAATTAGCCCACCTGAAGGGTGAGATGACACTAAACTCTGTCAGTTTTTGATTGAAGGCCATTAATACCTTGGTACATCCAACCTGCCTCTCAGGTTGGCAAAGAGGCTTTAACATCCGAAGAAAGTCCTCAGTTAAAGAATGCAGGCGCTGGCAGTAGTAAGTTGGGGTAGCATGCTCCGAAGTTTTAAGAGTGAAGATGTATGATCCATAATAACATGTACATTTGCTACAAGTATATAAGTGATTGTATTTTGTAAAAATTAAAGTTCTTGATAATTATAAGCATTAGAATTATGGTTATCTGCTAATATCCAGGTAACTGCTGACAAAGAGGCATATTGCTGGAAAGAAATTTAAATAAGTATAACATCTATTAATTACCTACTATGTGTCAGATACCGTGATATATGTTTTAAATATGTTGGCTCATTTAATCCTCTTATGTGCTAAATATTGTTATAAAATAGAAGTTCTGACAGCTGACATAACTTGCTCAAGTTGACAGAGTTAGTAAGTGGCAGACTTGAGATTTGAACCCTGGTAGTCAAACTATCCAGTTCACACTTTGAAAACCCCTATGGCCGAAACCGGTTTGGCTCAGTGGATAGAGCTTCGGCCTGCGGACTGAGGGGTCCCGGGTTCGATTCCGGTCAAGGGCATGTACCTGGGTTGCGGGCACATCCCCAGTGGGAGATGTGCAGGAGGCAGCTGGTCGATGTTCTCTTCTCATCGATGTTTTCTGGCTCTCTATCTCTCTCCCTCCTCTCTGTAAAAAATCAATAAAAAAAATATATTAAAAAAAAAAGAAAACCCCTATGTTCTACCAATATCCTTAAAGGGTAATGGGCAGAGCAGCCTCTTGGTGACCTTGAAGAACCTGTCTCTTTAATTTTTCATTTATAACCAAACACCTCAGCTGGTAAAGATAATTTAAGATGGCTTGCCTAGGTTTTGTTTGCTGGTTTCTCAACCAGTGCCTTGAAATTAACAGAAATGTCTGATCTATTTTTTTACAGGTTATGTTGCATATAACTCTGTAGTGGAAAATAAACCAATATGTTTTATGAACATTGCTCCCCTATTGCAGAAAGATATTTTATAGCTTGACTCTCTCCTTCTGAATGGTTTTAGGCAAGCTGGTCAATTTGGAAAATATTTTTGTTTTACCTGTCACTGTATGGACAGTGAGGGTGGTTGCTCAAATGCAAATCAAATAAATTAAGTTTAATTTGCATGTCTCAATCCACTCAGTAGAAGCAGCATGGGGAAGCTAGAATGTTAAGGATTAGAAACTAATTCTTTGTGCACAGCCTATGATGAGGCTGACAGATGCTCACTGCAGATATGGCATGTGCATATTTTGTCTGAAAATTGTCTTTTGCAAGGACTTTGTTACAAGCCTTCTTACTGGTGCCCATGAAATGACAGTGTTGCAATCAAGTTTCCCGAGCGGTGTGACAACCATTAAATGCACAATCCGTGGGGAGGGAAGATAAATAGCACTGAACATTTGGAGGAAAAATAGAAGGTGCCACATTGAACCTGCCGACTCTGATGTTATTGATGGGCTATGCTTAGTTGCTCCAAGAGGCAAGAATGTTTTTTACTTAACTCTATTCCTACATCTGAGACTACATCTTCAATTGTCTCTTCTGTGCATGTACCTATCACTTTCAGAGACTGATCATAACAAACAAAATTCATCACTCTTTTTTATCTCTTCTTGGGCTTCTCTTAGTGCTGATGGCTTTCTGCTCCTTCTCCTTCACTTACCCTTCAAGGTCATGATCACTCCCTTTTCTTTTCCTCTCATGGATTGACCCTCTTCAGTCCCCCCATACCTGGCTTCTTCTCTATCACTAATCCTAACCACAGAACTTCTCTCACCTAAGCATTCTTACTGCTAGAACCCAGTCTGCATATTCAGAGAGGTGAACAGTATTAAAAGCTGATCATCTTTTTCAAGCTCTCTGCCTTTAAGACCATACACTATATAACTTGGCTATATTTCTCCATCCTAATTTCTGCTCCATCCAGGCATTTCCTTATTCTGACATGCAATTCTACCAGATTCATTCTCTCTGCCTTTGTGAGCCATATTCCCTCCACCTGAACTATTTCTGCCTCTTGTATATGTTCATGTAAATTCTACCCATCCCTTAACTTCTTTTTTCTATGAAACCTTGCTGTCTACCATAATGCACTGTATTGTACTTGATACTATCTACCATAACTCCTTAAAATAGGTACTTATGTATATATTATATCTATATTATAGAAATGCTTCATTTAGGAATCTCATCTCCTCACTGGATAATAAATCTCTTGAGAAAAGAACTGTGGCTTACATTTCTCCTGAGTTCTCACAGTTCCTAGCAGAGTGCCAAGCCTAGGCAGTTTTACATTTCATCCTGGTGACAACCTGGACATTGTTTACTACAATGTACCAGTGTATCTGTGGTGCAACCATTGAACATATCCATATAACAGCGCTTAATTGCGTGTGAGTTCTTTGATTTGCTGTTTTGGGTTTTTATCATTTTACTTAAAAAAGAAGGAGCCTGCATCGATCAGACTGTCAAACCCCAGAGGGAAGGTAGGGGAGGGTGGGGGTAAGGGGGAAAGATCAACCAAAGGACTTGTATGCATGCATATAAGCCTAACTAATGGACACAGACAACAGGGGGGTGAGGGTATGAGTTGGGGAGGTCGGGGGAGGGGTTATGGTGGGAAGACACATATGTAATACCTTAATCAATAAATAAATTTTAAAAAGAAGGAGCCTGGGTTTTTATCACTTAGCTTGGAAAAGAAGGAGCCCATCTGTGTACCACAATGCTCCAACCAACTGAGCTACACCAGCCAAGGTCCTTTGGAAATACCTTTTAGGAGGAAGAATGTTGCTATCTGCTATAGACTGAATATATGTGACCTCCCAATATTCATATGTTTAAATCTAATGCCCAATGTGACAGTATTATGAAATGGGGCCTTTGGGAAGTCCTCAGGTCATGACAGTAAAGCCCTCATCAAAGGGATATTGCTCTTATAAAAGACACACCATAGAACCCCTTCTGCTACATGAGGACACAGTGAAAAGTTGGTCTTTGCTAGACAGTGAATCCATCAGAGCCTTAATCTTGGACTTTCCAGCTACCAAAACTGTGAGAAATAAATGTTTATTGTTTATAAGACACCTATCTATAGTATTTTGTTATAGTAGCCTTAATGAACTAAGACACTATATTTTTTGGGACTCGAATGAAAACTTACCTCATTCTTATAGCAAGAAAAGCTATGAGGCTATGTGCTTTGAGTAATAACACATTGCTGTTTGATAGTTTCTCTGCTGAGAATAGGTAGAAAAATAGAGATAGGAAATTCAAAGGGAGAAACTGTCTTGCCTACTCATTTCTCATTCTAGAAGTTCTTCCTTGAAGTCTTAAAGAGAAACTGGGAACAAATAAAAGCTTTTTCCACCTGAGAAAAAGATCCCATGGCTTTTTTGTTGGTACACCAAATAGAAATCTTGAGGCCAGGTATTAGTCAGGAAGATATTTGATTTAAAAATAAATATTTAAGGTACAATGGATCATTCTAATTATAGTCTGAGAATGAGACCAAACTTTAGTTCAACTAGAGGTGATTAAAGGATTATTTTGAAAGACAATAAGTTATGTATATTTACATTTTTTCTTTAAATGATGCTATGTGGCTATCCTTTAAGCATGTGTGAACATATTAAAATATGATAGACTAACAATGTTTAATATTCCTTATAAAATATAAAGCCCTGGAAAGCCACATTTTTTTGTTGTAGTCTAAGGTAAGTACACTTGGTTTAAAATTAATCATTCAAACCACTTACCCAAGGAACTTACTGCCACCTGTTGTTCTTGTATCTGAATTACATGAAAAGTGCCTGATGGGTATTTGAGTCTCTTGTGGATTGAACTACATAACTTAATATATAAAGCGCCCTGGCAGGTGTGGCTCAGTTGGTTGGGCATCTTCCCATACACCAAAACGTTGCCAGTTCTATTCCTGGTCAGGTCACATGCCTGGGTTGGGGCCAAGATCTCCTATAGGGAGTGTGCAGGAGGCAGCAGATCTATGATCTATGTGCTCTCACATCAATGTTTCTCTCACTCTCTCTCTCTTCTTCTCTCTCTAAAATTCAATTTAAAAAAAATCTTTAAATACATGAAATGATGTTTGCCATTTGTACTGACATCTTTAAAGCTATGGGTCAAAACCTTATGAGACATTTGGATATGTCATTCTTAAATGAGATGCAATATTTAGAAGACACAATTTTGGTAAGAGGAAGAAAGCTCGGATTTTATTCCAATTTGAGAAAGTCACTTAAATTTCTGAACCTCAGTTTACTCATCTATAAAATGAAATGATGATAATGATTGCCCTTCCATACAGATGTGTTGTGAGAATCCAACTGGAGACTATTGTGTGAAGCAGTTTTGTACATAGCATATGCCTACTCAGGCTTCCCAATATACAGTGCTGAATAGCAGAGGAAACAAAATGTGGTCATGCACTCAATGAATATTAAAAGGCTTACCTGCCTTCTTTTAATACTAGGTTAAGTCTCCTTTTGTTTGCCTTGGGTTATTCCTATATCTTTGGAGATTTTATGTAGTTAGCTACCCCTAAGGCCCTCAGCATGATATAAGGTTTTCCAGAATCTTCCCTAGCCAAGAAACACCAATTCCTAATGCTCATGATTATACAAACTCCACAATTCCTTTATCTATGTTTTCTACAGGAAGGTGAAATAGGTATCTACCTTTCTGGGCCATAGTTAATTAAAGGAGTTACAAACCTTGCCTCATCCCTGCCAGTCTCTCATTATGCAACCTCTGATAAGTCATTTAACCTTTTTTATGCCAGTATTTCCTCATATGTAAAATGAAAATAATAATATTTACTTTTTACTTACTTAACAAGTGTGGTAGGCTGATAATAGTGCCCCCACCCAAAAAAAAGTCCATGTCTTAAACTGAAACTTATGAATGTTACCTTAGATAAAAAGAAGAACCTTTGCAAATGTGATTAAGAAGCTTAAAAAGGGGAAATTATCCTGTTTTTTTTTTTGTAGACTCTAATACAACCACATGTATCCTTATAAGATAGAGATTTGATAACACACTGAGAGGAAGAAGTAAAGTGACCACAGAGGCAGAGATTGGAGTGATGTGATCACAAGTCAAGGAATTCTGGCAGTCGCCAGAAGCTGGGAGAGTCAAGGAACACAAAATTCTCCCTTAGATGTTCTGGAGGTAGTGTGGTTCTGATAACATTTTGATTTTGGCCTAGTCACGGTAATTTCAGCTTCTGGTCTCCCACATATTAAGAGAATAGATTTCTGTTGTTTTAAACCACCAATTATGTGATAATTTGTCATAGTAGTCACAGAAAATTAATACAGGTGGTATAAATTTGAAAAGCTTCTGGTGCATAGAAAATAACCAATGAATATTAAGCTGAACTCAAATAAAATTACTTATTAAAGGTATGAAGTGACATTCATTTGTAAGGAGTAGTCATATTAAGGCTCCTTATTGCTTGTTTTCAGGAATTCATGTTTAGTTAATTAAAATGATGTTGGGCTATTTAAAGTCAGTGGAGGTAGAGGTTTTCAAGATGGTGGTGGAGTAGGTGGATCTTTCTAGCACCTTCTTCCTTAACCAAACTGGAAATAAAACTAAATTTTGGAACAATCACCCTGAATTACCAACTGAAGTTTACCTGAGGAGGAGACTTTTAACCATGGACTGACAGAGGAGGTCCCCTGGAGACTGGTAGGAAGGATAGAGATGCTAAGGGCCTTGCCAAGGTTATGGAGGGTTCCCCCTGAGAGGTGTGAAGCCTAGACTCCAGACCAGGATCCCCAGCCTAGAATACCAGGGCCAGAAACAGGTGGCCACATAGCATTCAGCTGTGAAAAGTGGCAGAATTTCTGCCTGCCAAGCAGAGGCAGAGCCTGCTGGAGAGAAAGCCACTTTTTAAAAGGGGTAATGTGCAAGATTTTAGTGGGCAGCCACTCAGAGTGGAGGACTGGAGTTACCTGACGAGAGTCTGAAGTGGGTGGCTTTGGAGGAGCAGCCAGCAGGATCACTGTGCTGGGTCATATTTTGGTACTGGCAACCATTTTTCTTGAGAGGAACAAGCCCTTCTGAGCAGCATCAGCCTGGGGAAAACAACTACCCCACCCTCAGGAATCCCACTCTCCCACTCTCTCTGGAATTCCACTTTTCCCATCCTGCATCTTAAGCTCTGAAGAGGAGACAGCAGCACAGGCCAGGGTATATAAGGCTGGGCAGAATCAGATGGTGTCATAGACTGGCTTTGAAATGGGGCCATTATTTTCATTTTCCAGGGAATCTGACTGGTGCTTTCCTCTCATAGGAGAGCCAATAGAGACACCCTCCTGGCTTCCAGAAGACCCAACCTCTGGGCTCTGGAGGCCCTAGCAGTTGGACTACTAGTGGCTCTGTCCTGCTGAGCTTCAGACAGGTTGCTGTGGGCCAGGTAAAGTCAGCAACTGACAACAGCTTGCACCAGAGAACTACCTGGGAGGCCCAGGATCTGGACACCAAGTGGCCAACTTCAGATAACATTGATGGGCTTCGCACCACATCAGAGTTTCACCCAATTAGACATGCAAACTGCACACCCAAAGGAGGATTCTGGCAGGTACCATTCCCTGCTGCCAACAACTCTGCCTTATGGAGCAGCCCCTGCACAGTGCCTCATACACTGTGACCAAGGTTAATTTTATAGTCACCCAGCTGGAAACATTAACTATAGCCACGAAAATGCCAACAGCATTAAAGACTCAACTACAACAGGAGGTTTCATATAACCCACAAAAACCGCAAAAAACATTCCTGGAAAACCAAGCTCAGGTGATCTCAAAGATTGTGCCACTGAACCCAAAAAGACACCTATCATAAAGCCATCATAACAAGTTTGTAATACTTTAAGCAAAAAATAAAAAAATATTAAAAAAAAAAAAATAAAATAAAATAAAATAAAAAAAAAATAACAAGATAAATCCCAAGGAAATGAATTAAATGAAATGAAAGCAACCAAAATACCAGATGCAGAGTTTCAAACAGTGATTATAATGTGCTGAAGGATCTAGGGGGAAGAATGGATGATCTCAGTGAGAACTTAAGAAGATACTAAGCATTAAAAAATATATAGAAACCATAAAAAGAACCAGTCAGAAATGAATAATACACTAGAAGGAATCAACAGGAGGTAAGGTAAAGCAGAGGACCAAAACAGTGATTTAAATAACAAGATAACAGTAAGCACCCAAGCAAAGCATCAGCAAGAAAAAGAATTTTTAAAAAATGAGGAAAGTCTAAGGGTCCTCTAGCACAACATCAAGCATAACAATATCAGCATTACAAGGGTCCCAGAAGAAGAAGAGAGAGCTAGAAATAGAGAACCTGTTTGAAGAAATAATGACAGAAAATGTCCCTAACCTGGTGAAGGATGCACAGAGAGTCCTAATCACAATGAACCCAAAGAGACTGACACCAAGACCCATCATAATTAAAATGGCAAAGGTTAAAGACAAAGAGGGAATCTTAAAGGCAGCAACAGAGAGAGAGAGAGAGAGAGAGAGAGAGAGAGAGAGAGAATTAGTTACGTACAAGGGAGTTCCCATAAGGCTTTCAGCTGATTTATCAACAAAAACACTACAGGCCAGAAGGGCATGGCATGAAGTATTCAAAATTATGAAAAACAAGGACCTGAAACCAAGACTACCCTATCTAGCAAGGCTATCATTTAAAAATTAAGGTGAAATAAAGAACTTCAAGGACAAAAAGGCTAAAAGAGTTCATTACCATCAAACCAGCATTGTAAGAAATGTTGAAGAGATTGTAAGTAGAAGAAGAAATATATAGAGAGCAACATAGTTATAAATAATAAAAATGGCTATAAATATGTACTTACCAATAATAACTTTAAATATAAATGGACTAAATGCTCCAATCTGAAGACATACAGCAGCTTAATGGATAAGAAAGCATGGCCCATATATATGCTGTCTACAAAATACCCACCTCAGAACAAAAGAATTATGCAGGCTGAAAGTGAAGGGATGGAAAAAATATTTCATGCAAATAGAAATAAAGTAAAAGCTGGGGTAGCAATAGTTATATCTGACATAATAGAAATTTTCAAAAAGAGCCATAACAAAAAACAATGAAGGGCACTACATAATAATAAAGAGGTTGCTCCAACAACCCTGGTAAACATAAATGAACCCAGTATAGGAATACCTAAAGGAAACTTTAAAGGAGAGATAAATAGCAATTCAGTTATAGTAGGAAACTTTAACACCCCACTGACATTTCTGGATGGAACTTAGAGACAAAAAATCAGCAAGAAAACAGCATCCTTAAATGGCACACTAGATACATAACTTTAATTGATATTTACAGAACATTTCATCCCAAAGCAGCAGAATATACATTCTTCTCAAGAGCACATGGAACATTCTCAAAGGTAGATCACATGTTAGGACACAAAATAAGTCTTAACAAATTCAAGAATATTGAAATCTTATCAAGCATCTTCTTGGATCACAATGGCATGAAAGTAGAAATCAACTACAGTAAAAAAAGCTCAAAATAATTCAAACACATGGAGGCTAAATAGCATGTTATTAAACAACTAGAGGCCCAGTGCATGAAATTTGTATACTTGGGTGGGTGGGGGGGGATCTGTCAGCCCAACCTGCACCCTTTTGCAGTCCGAGAGCCCTTGGAGGATGTCCGACAGTTGGACATCCTTAGCATTGTTGGGGAGACGGGAGAGGCTCCCATAACCGCCACTGTGCTTGCCAGCCATGTGCCTGGCTTCTGGCTGAACGGCGCTCCCCCTGTGGGAGCGCACTGACCACCAGGGGGCAGCTCCTGCATTGAGTGTCTGCCCTCTGGTGGTCAGTACACATCATAGTGACTAGTCGTTCTGCTGTTGGGCCGAAACCAGCTCTCTGACATCCCCAAGGTGTCCCAGATTGCAAGAGGGCGCAAACCAGGCCAATGGAACCCACCAGTGCATGATCAAGGCTGGGGAGGGACGTGGGAGGTTGGCCAGCCAGGGAGGGACTACGGGAGGCTCTAGGGCATGTCTGGCCCATCTTGCGTATCCTGTGTTCATTGATTGGAAGAATCTGTCCAGATTGGCCAGACCCCAGCAGCAAGCTAACCTACTGGTTGTCAGTACATATCCCAGCGACTGGTCCATCAGTCAACTGTCTTCCCCCTGGTGGTCATTGCACATCATAGCAAGCAGTTGAGTGGCCTTAGCGTATCATTAGCATATTATGCTTTGATTGGTTGAACGGCCAATGGTCAACTGGACCGTTAGCATATTAGGCTTTTATTATATAGGATGAATGGGTTACCAATGAGGTCAAGGGGAAAAAAATTACCTGGAAGCAAATGAAAATAAACATATAACAACCCTAAATCTATGGGACATGGTGAAAGCAGCCCTGAGAGGGAAGTTAATAGCATTACAGACCTATCTCAAGAAACAAGAAAAATTTCAAATAAACAATCTAACTCTACAACTAAAAGAACTAGAAAAAGGACAATAAGTAAAGCCCAGAGTAAATAGAAGGAAGGAAATAATAAAGATCAGAGTGGAAATAAATGATATAGAGACTAAAAAAAAACACCAAAACAATTAAAAAGATCAATGAAACCAAGAGCTGTTTTTTTGAAAAAATACACAAGATTGATGTTCCTTTAACTAGACTCATCAATAAACAAAAATACAGGACCCAAATAAATAAAATCAGAAATGAAGGAGGCAAAATAACAACTGACAGCACAGAAAAACAAAGGATTGTAAGAAAATACTATGAACAACTATATGCCAAAAAAAATTGGACAACCTGGGTGAAATGGAAAAATTCCTAGACACATACAATCTTCCAAAACTCAATCAGGAAGAATCATAAAACCTTAAAAGACAAGTAACAACTAATTAAATTGAAGCAGTAATAATAAAAAACAAAAACAAAAAAACAACAACAAAAGCTCATAGCAAACCGAAATCTTGGACCGGTTTGGCTTCAGAGGTAAATTTTACCAAACATTCAAGTAAGAACTAACACCTATTCTCCTCCAACTATTCCTAAAATTCAAGAGAGGAAGACTCCCAAGCTCTTTTCATGAGGATAGTATTATCCTAATTCTAAAACTAGATAAAGATACTACAAAGAAAGAAAATAATAGGACAATATTCCTGATAATAAATGTTAAAATCCTCAACAAAACATTAGCATCTCAGATTCCGAAATATCTTAAAAAGATCATACACCATGTTTGAGTGATTTATTCCAGGGATGCAAGATTGTTACAATATTTGCAAATCAATAAATGTTATGCATCACATAAACAAACTGAAGGTTAACAATCACATGATCATATCAATAGACACAAAAATGCATTTGATAAAATCCAGCATCCATTTATTATAAAAACTCCCAGCAAAGTGGAAATAGAGGGATTATATCTCAACATAATAATGGCCATATATGAGAAACCTATAGCCAACATCATACTCAATGGACAAAACCTAAAATTGTTTTCTTAAGATCAGGAACAAGACAGGGATGTCCACTTTCACCACTCTTATTCAACATAGTACTGGAAGTCCTAGCCATAGCGATCAGACAAGAAATAAAAAAGCATCCAAATTGGAAAGGAGGAAATAAAACTGTGATACACAGATGACATGATATTATATATTTAGAAAACCCTAAATACTCCATAAAAAAACTTCTAGATTGAATCAATGAAGTGGGCAAAATAGCAGGATACAAAATTAATATCCAGAAATCAGTGGCATTTTTATGAACTCTCAGGAAGAGAAACTAAGAAAAAATTCCCATTTACCATTGCAAAAATGAATAAATACAGAGAAGCATTGATCAGACTGTCAAATCTCAGAGGGAGGGTAGGAGAGGGTAGGGGTAAGGGAGAAAGATCAACCAATGGACATACATGTATGCATATAAGCCTAACCAATGGACACAGACAACAGGGGGGTGAGGGCATGAATGGGGGGTGAGAGGCAATGAGGCAATAAGGACACATATGTAATACCTTAATCAATAAGAAAAAAAACATTATAAATAAAAAGAGTAAAAAGTGAATAAATAAGGTACCTAGAAATAAACAACCAAGGGCATGAAAGACCTGTACTTGGAAAAGTATAGGACATTGAAAGAAGAAATAGAGGAAGACACAAATAAGTGGAAGCATATCCTGTGTTCATTGATTGGAAGGATTAACATCATTAAAATGTTAATACTACCCAAAGCTATCTATGGATTCAACAAAATTTCTATTGAAATACCAATGGCATATTTGAGAGATCTAAAACAAATGTTCCAAAAATGTATATGGCACCACAAAAGACCCGAATAGCCTCAACAATCTTGAGAAAGAAGAACTAAGTTGGAGGGATCACAATTCTGGATACCAAACTATACTACAAGGCCATTGTAATAAAAACAGCCTGGTACTGTCACAAGAACAGGCCTATAGATCAATGAAACAAAACAGAGAGCACAGAAATTAACCTACACCTTTATGGTCAATTAATATTTGACAAAGGAGGCAAGAACATACAATAGGATAAAAACAGTCTCTTCAATAAATGGTGTTGGGAAAATTGTACAGGTACATGCAAAAAAATACAACTAGAGCACCTACTTACACAATACACAAGAATAAACTCAAAATAAATAAAGAATTAAATGTAAATCACAAAACCATACAAATCCTATGAGAAAACATAGACATTAAAACCTCAGACATCTTGTAAAGCAATATTTTTGCCAATATCTCTCCTAGGGCAAAGGAAACAAAGGAAAAAAATAAACTAATGGGACTACATCAAACTAAAAAGCTTCTGACAGAAAAATAATTAATCAACAAAACGGAAAGGGTAAAGCTATATGGGAGAATGTATTAGCCAATTATACATCTGATAATGGGTTAATTTTTAAAATATATAAAGTTATTCAACTCAACACCAGGAAGACAAACAATCAAATTAAAATATGGATGAAGGACATGAATAGAAACTTCTCCAAAGCAGACACATAGCCAATAGGCATATAAAAAATACTCAACTTCATTAATCATCAGGGAGATGCAAATTAAAACTACAATAAGGTATCCCCTCACATCTGCCAGAATGGCTACCATCAATAAATCAACAAACAAGTGCTGGCAAGGATGTGGAGAAAAGGAAAACCTCATGCACTGGTGGTAGGAATGCAGACTCGTGCAATCACTGAGGAAACACTATGGAATTCCCTCAAAAAATTAAAAATTGAACCGCTGTTTGATCCAGTGATTGCACTTCTGAGACTATATCCTAAGAATCCCAAAACACCAATCAGAAAGTATATAGGCACCCTATGTTCACAGCAGCATTATTAATAGTCAAGATCTGAAAAGAGCCCAAGTGTCCATCAGTAGATGAATAGATAAAAAAGCTGTGGTACATTTATATAATGAAATACTATGCAGCTATATAAAAGAAGGAACTCTTACCTTTTGCAACAGCATGGATGGACCTGCTTATTATTATGCTAAGTGAAATAAGCCATTTAGAGAAAGACAAATACCATATGATCTCACTTATGTTGAGTCTAATGAACAAAATAAACTGACCAACAAAATAGGACCAGAGGCATGGATACATGGGACAGATTGACATCTCTCAGAGGGGAGGGGTGTGGAAGGACTGAAAGAGATTAGCCAAAGAACATGTATGCATATATGCATAGCCCATGGACATAGACAACAATGTGCTGATGGCTGAGCTGGTCCAGGGGCTGGTGGAGGGTGACAAAGAGGGTGGCAATGGGAAGCATCTGCAATAGTGTAAACAATACAAAAATAAGGTCAGTGAAAGCAGTTAAAGAACTATTATAGGTTGTAAGAAGTTTAATATTCAAATTGTAATGTGAATTTTGGAGTGCTATACTCTGTTTTTAGACTGATTTGATCCATCACGCTTGGAAACTATAGTCTGTGATGTTCCCCCAAGAGTTAATGTCCAGGATCTCTAAACTGCTCTTACTTCTAGGGCAGTGGTTCTCAATTAGACATAATTTTGACGCCCTTCCCAGAGAAAATTAGTGATATCTCATTGGTTGTCACAATATTTTTTGGTGGTGGTGGGCTACTGATATCAGTGGAGGCCAGGGATGCTGCTAAACATCTTACAATGTACAGAACAGCTCCACAACAAAGAAATATCTGGCATAAAACATCAAGAGTGCCAAAGTTACAAAACCTTGGTTTGGGGCAGAAAAAGCAAACAAAACAAAACAAAAACTAGTAGCAGCCTAACTCTTTCCCTCTGTTTTTAAATTTATTTCTTCTCAATTAGGAAAAAGATAAAAATGTTTGTTCAAGGCTTTGGAATTTGGTGGGATAGTGAGCTCATCAGATACCTTCTCTGGGTCTTTTCATTGGCTTACAGGCAGTGGAAGGAAAAGTTCTGGATCTCTTTCCAAAGTTCTTAGGGCAATGAGCTATTCTCCTGGGAAGAGGGACTGAGCCATAGCTAGTGTTTTCCTCCATAATAGGACTTGAGTCTGTAGCTTAATTCCCTGGCCCCTGTAGGTTGTCATGTTGTTACAGTCACCAAGGTCCCCAATATATTATTTAGAATCAGAATGTTTGTTTACATGCCTAGACAAAATGGATCTGGCATTTCTGTTGTACTACAGTAAAAGATTAGAGCTTACATAAGTCAGATAAATGCAAAGTCAAGGTGACTCTATATTATGTATCACATTAACATAGAACTGCAAATCCTTGGGGCACAGTTCAGGAATCGAAGGAAGTTGTAGCTCCACTGTCTGCAAAAGGGAAAAAGGATGCATGTAATTTGGAGAAATAACATGGGTAATGATAACTGCGTAGAATATTGGTGTCTTTCCAATCTGGAATCTATATCTGCTATGGAGCAGTCTATAAAGAAGATTTGGCAGCACCAAGTTCGATGAACCAACTGTGTCCACTTCTTTCTTTCCACTATTTTCTCCTCTATCCTGACCAGAATGTACTTAAAGTGTCATTGCTCCATATTTACTGCTCCTCAACATTTCAAAAACAGTGCAAGCTAGAATTTGCCTTGGCCATCCAACTCACTTTCAGGAATTACTCCACTAAACAATCAGCTTTGTAAGGAGAGGGACCTTAGTCTTACTTCTTTATTAAATCTTCAGTACCTAGCACAGTGTCTGGTACATAGTAGGTACTGGAGGCTAAGACCAGTAGGTCATAATAAATGGGAAAAGTCCTCAAAAGGCTAATGGACTTTGATACTCAGCAGGGCTGAAAATCTGGATATTATTACCTGCTGCTGGCTGAACAGCTGAAGGCAATTCCCCTAAGCTGATAATCTTTTACTGTTTACCAAACTTTACCTTTAATATGTGTGTTTGCTTTGCTAAAGGGCAAAATGTGTAAATAAAAAGCCATGGGTCCAGAGATCCTGAGAGGGTGAGGTCTCTGCCTGGCTTCCCCAATGCCTTCCAAATTTATATTTCTTGTCTAGTATACCCATTTATGTCGCAGTCCCTTCTCCAGATTCCTGAACCCTTGCTTCAAAAGACTGCGGCAAGTAGGTGCTCAAAAATGTTTGTTGGACAAACGATGAATAAACTGTTTCTTTTTCCTTTTGTTGCTGCAAATGAGACCCATATTGTCTGAATTGTATCTTTGGTGGTGCTATTTTTCAGATGACATACCTCTATCTACACATACCTATTACATATCCCCTTGAAAGTGGTTTTCAAACTTAGTCATACATAACAGTTGTGTGGAGGGCTTCTTAAGACACAGATTGCTGACCTCACCCACAGAGTTTCTGATTTAGTCAGTCTTGATGGGGCTTTAGAATTCCAATTTCTAGTAAGTTCCCGAGTGATGCTAGTGTACTCTAAATTCCCCAGAGGGAACATTGAAAACCACTGTCCTAGGTGTATGCTATGGTTATGTGTAGTTGACATGATCTGGTCACAACTGAGAACACAGTGCTATTGATTAGCTCTTTTGGTGGAGAGGAAACAATATGAAGTAAAAATAAATGTTCAACCTTACAAATAATTTTTAAAATGCTAATTTAAAAATTAAGTCCCCTGCCTAAAAGATTGGTAAAGAAAAAGGAGACTGTCCCATACTGGCAAGAGATTGGGTATTTCACTCTTTACTTGGGGGAGTCCATTTTGGTGCAGCCTTTCCCACACTGGCTATTTCTTTCTTATCCTTCAGCTTAATTGCCCCTTCTTTAGAGAAGCCTTCCATGCTTGCTTAATCCAAATAAAAATTGTTCTTATCCTTCACAGTGTTTGATATTTTATAAATATCTCTATATATTTATTAATATGTTTACTGGTTTATTACCTGCTATCTCTACTAGATTATCACTGCTGGAGGGTTGGTACCATGGCTATTTTGTTAATTGTTCTTTCTCTAGCACCTAGTACTATGTATATCACCTAATAAGATCTCAATTTGTCAGTTAATATCTATTGCTTAGTACTATTTGTAGTTGAGATGTTTTAAATAATTTAAATGGCCAGCATAGGTGTTTTTTTAAAAATTTAGTAGATTCAGTCAGTAAACTGTTTTGCATCACTAAATATATTGTTGTAGAAATACATCTACTTACAGTATTGAGGCCAAGAAATATAGGGAATGATAAAAAGGTTCCAAAACAGCAATCTCACAAAATTTGGGGGGAAATAATTTTTCTCATTGACGCTAAAATGCCATGATCTTAAGACACATCATCTATATGGTAATCCTAACCGTATTTGTGAGGGTGGCACTTCCACATCAATTGTGAACATCCATTGGAACACATAGTCCAAAACAAAATAGCCATGGTACCAACCCTCCAGCAGAAACATGAGTATAAGAAAGAAAATGCATGATATAATCTAATATGTATAGAAAATGTCTGGAATATTATACACTATGGTGTAAATAATAGAGTCATGCTCTGCTTAATGATGGTTTATATGTTCTGAGAAATACGTTGGGCAATTTCATCTTTGTGTGAGCATCATAGAGTGCACTTACATAAACCTAGATAGTTTAGCCTACTACTGTAATTATATATGCTATACTTTTATAGGACTGGTGGCACAGGTTTGTTTACATGAGCATCACTACAACTGTAATTGAGTAATTGTAGTGTAAGCCCTAACAGTTGACTTTTGTTTTTGTAATGCAAGTGCTTTGATTGCCAAGACATGCACTTCAAAGACGACAATCTCAAATAAACACATTACCACTCAACTAGATAAAGAGCCAGGCTGCTTCCCCCATGAAATCCTAGGCTCCCATCCTTGACCACCATAAAAACAGAACTCAGGTCTGTGTGCTCCCTCAGCTCATTTTATTCTATCTCTTTCTCTTTCTCTTAGCCCCTGGTATACCTTGTACATTCCAAAGCCTGTAAGTAATAAACTTATTTTGTTCAAAGTTTCCTAATGGTTATTGCTGAAAGGCATCTTGCAATTGTAATAAGAACAACAAGGGTTGGTTCAACTGTAACATTGGTTTAGAAAGGGGAAGTGTCCCTGGGAAGCTCACGTGGGCCTAGTTGAGTGCCCCCAGTCATTTCTAGCTTGTAGCATTACTATCAGTAAACGGAGACTGGCACAAAACAGTAAGGCATTGTGCTACAACATTAGGAAGGCTACCATGTCACTGAGTGATAGGAATGTTTCAGCTCCATTATAATCTTAAGAGATCACCATTGTTATGTAGTGATCCATTTATTGACTAAACATCATTATGTGACATATGACTGTGGTGTTTCTTTTTCTGGACAGGTATTTTGGGGTGTTTATTTAGTGGTATTTTGATTTTTCTTCTTTTTGCTTATTTGCAGTTTCTGACCTTTCTATAATGAGCATGATTAACTTCTGCAATAAACCTCTAAGATATTCTGTTTATCTCTACATCCTTGAAGATTAATCAGACACAAGAGGATACCTTCACCCCTGCCTCATGTCCTGGAAGTGAAATGCTTAGCAGCAAGTGTCCAATGAGTTTGAGTCATTACAAAGCTGAGAGAATCTTATCTTTCTGCCTCCAGACTTGATATATTAAAAGAAGCACTGGATTTGAAATGTATAGACCTGATTTTGAGTCCTTGAAAAATATATATAGCCTTGCTATTTTTCATCTGTGAAATGGAGAGAGAGCATACCTATCTCAACTGTTTAGAAATGGCATGATGCATGTGAAAGTTCTCTGAAGCTGTAAGCTGCTCTTTAAATGTGAATTATTACTATTTGTGCACATACAGCAGCTGCATTTCATCTTGCCCAATAATGCCAAGTACCAAGGGACTGCCTGTTCTTAATGATATTCTTGTGTACCTTTTTCTAATTTGGGTAAGAAATTATGCTTTTTTATGCTTCCCCCCAAAAAAAATCTATCTGGAAGCACCACACTGCAGGGGGTCACCAGGGCAGGGACTGAGAGAGAGCATGTTATGGGCTAAAATATATTTTTAATTTTAAATATAACATTTTGGGCCTGAGTATGAATATACAGAGAAGTTATTTGGACATAGAACTTGGCTTGAGATGCTGTGGGAATGGTGGTGGGAGACTTCCATAGTCAAATAAGTTTCACAAAACCAAAAAAAAGGAAAACACTATATACCTTACTACTATAATACTCCTAGAGATGCTCAACATACATTAGAACATTAAAGGCTATGACAAGTCCTATAGTAAAGGTACCTGTTTGCCTTTGTTTATCCAAGAATTTTCCAGACAGATTTGATTGTCTGCTTGTAACACTTGTTTACAATCTGTATGAACACATACAAGGCAATAATGCCTTGGGTGATTATCCAGAGACTATTGGTCTCCCACATGGTATGATGTAAAAGACAAAGTAATAATCAATGCCCTGGTTTCTGCTTTTATGGATGGCAATATTAGTTTGATGAAAGCAAAAATATGTGTGTGACTTGAGGCAAAGGAAAATGAAGGATTCATGTGTGTGTGTGTGTGTGTGTGTGTGTGTGTGTGTGTGTGTGTCTTGCTGAAAAAAATCTTATCTTTGGAATTGGAAGATGCACTAATAAGAACATCTAGGTAAGATATGGAAAAAACAAAACTCAGAAAAAAGTCACTTGTTTGAGACCACAGGTCTCCCACCTACCACCTACCAGTTTAGTTTTGTTTCTGCTATAAATTTTATTTCCTATCCTTCCCAGGTGGAGGAGAAAGGGTTAAGGAAAGAGTAGAAGAAACATTTTTGCCATGTCTAACAGTACTTTGTGGGGTAAAAAAGATTCTGTCATTTTTTATTTTATTTTAGTCTCAGAGAGCCCCTGTCAAAGAACAGAACAGGGGTTAGTATGTAAAAATTCCTAAGTGGATCAAAAATCAAAGTAGGTTAATTGATATGCTTAATGTTTTATGGTTAGTTACAGTACTAGGACTAGAACCCAAGTATGTTGATTACTCTATTTGCCAACACCAACACACACACACACACACACACACACACACACACACACACACACACACACACCATTCCTCTTCTGTGCCTTAAGAGGCCAACTCCAGCAGAACATATAGGTTGGATCTTTTGCTGCCTGGTTTCTAGTTGGGATCAGCCAATGGGAGTTTTCAGCAGAATATTGAAGGGTGGGAGGAGATAGAGCTCAGGATATTTCTTCTCTGCTGCTTCCCCTCTGCATTGGTGCTATTTCCTTGGTGCCACGACTCTAGCTTCTGCCAGGAAGCTCCCCCTACAAGGTTCTACTTATTATTTTCTTCTTTTATTCCTTCACCTCTATGGTTAATAATGGAACCCTGGTGTTGCAAGTCTCTGGGTGCTTCATTATCCCATTGTCCATTCTCTTTATTAGAATCTTTTGAGTATGGGGGGAGGGAATCTGTTTCCCCTTCAGACCCTAACGAATACAGTGTGTCTTGTCAACTCAACATATGCTGCTTTTCCCCTCCACCGTAGATACCTTAGTAATGCGGACTGGGGCTTAGAGGTGTTTACCAAAGCGATCTTCATCTACTCCAAAGTTCATAGAAGTTCAGACACAGAAACTGAACACTTGTAAAAAAACATGTCTTTGCGTTGCTACATCTGATCATGGAGCCACATTTGTCAGAATACCCTTTCTTTTTAAATTGTGGCAAAATTCACTTAACAAAAATTTTACCACATTAACCATTTTTAGGTGTATACTTCGGTAGTGTTAAGTACATTCATGTTGTTGTGCAACCAATCTCCAGAACTATTTTCATCTTGCAAAACTGAAATTCTACACCCATTAAATAACAACTCCCCATTTTCCCCTTCCCCCAGTTCCTAGAAACCACCATTCTACTTTCTGTCTCCAGGAATTTGACTACTCTAGGTATCTTATATAAGTGGAATCATACCATATGTGTGCTTTTGTATTTGGATTATTTTACTTAATATAATGCCTTTAAGGTTCTGCTATGTTGTAGCATGTGTCAGAATTTCCTCCCATTTAAGGCTGAATAATATTCCATTGTGTGCACATACCACATTTTGTTTACCTATTTATCTGTCAATGGACATTTGGGTTGTTCCCAACTATTGGCTGTTAGGAATAATGCTGCTATGGACATGAATAAACAAATATCTCTTCAATGCCCTGCTTTCAACTCTTTTGGGTATTTTATTAGGATTTCTGTAATGATTAGTGATGTTAAACATCATTTCATGTGCTTGATGGCTATTTGTACATCTTTGCAGAAATGTTATTAAAGTATTTTCTTCATTTGTAATGGGATTATTTGTCCTTGTTGTTGAGTTGTAGGAATTACTTATTTATTCTGTATATTAGCTCCTTACCAAATATACGATTTGAAAATATTTTCTTCCATTCTGTGGTTGCCTTTTTATTTTGTTGATTGCATCTTTTGGTGCATAGAAGGTTTAAGTTTTTATGTAGTACAATTTGTTTCTACTTGCTTTTGTTTCCTTGTGCTTTTGATGACTTATCCAAGAAATCATTGCCAAATTCAATGTCAAGAACTTTTTCATGATGGTGCATGTCTTTTTCTAAGAGTTATATAGCTTTAGCTCTTACACGTTTAGGTCTTTGATCCATTTTGAGTTAGTTTTTGTATATAGTATAAGGTAAAGTGATAATCTTTTTGCATGCTGATATCCAGTTTTCCCAGTACCACTTGTTGAAAAGATTATTCTCTTTCCATCAAATGGTCTTAACAACCTTGTCAAAAATCATTTGAGCATATATGAGAGGGTTTATTTCTGGTATTTCAATCCCATTCAATTGTTCTATGTCTGTTTTTATGTGCTAGGGAAACTTTTAAGGAAAGGTATATATATATATTAGAAGCCCGATGCACGAAATTCATGCAAGAGTCGGCCTTCTTTACCCTGGCTGCCGGCACTGGCTTCGCTCTGGCACCTGGGACCCAGGCTTCCCTCACAGCCCCGGCTTTGTCCAGAAGGTCATCCAGAAGGATGTCCAGTCTAATTAGCATATTATATTTTGATTATTATAGATTATATTATATTATATATACTTATTATAGTGGCAGTGCCCCTCCCCCATTGAGGTATGAGACTGAAGGGTGTGGTATCAGTAACAGAGTAAGGGGGGGGAGTCAGATGGAAACACCAGGCAATTTGAAGAAAACATGTCAGCTAATAGGAACATTAACATAGTGTACTGAAAAACAATGCAGTCTAACTGGAGAAATGAAATGACACATTTTACAAAGAAGCTTAAAAAATGTTTTAATGATAAAAATTCTGGAAGCTGACATTTAAATCAATTTTGAGAACTTGGTTTTCATTTTTCTGTAAAGAGGTATTTATGGTGTCTTCCTTTCAAAGCCACACCATAAAATAATATTTAACCAAGAACATGTTTGAAATTATGGTTATTAGTAATAAAAATATGGTAGACTGGAATACCATTTTATTTTTTGAAAGACAATAAGTGGATATAATAATTTGTTTGATGTATCTTGAAAGTAGTCCTGAAGTAAAAAAAAAAAAAGTTCAAGGAACAAAATAGAGATTAGTAAAGACTTGAGCCCTAACCAGTTTGGCTCAGTGGATAGAGCATCGGCCTGTGGACTCAAGGGTCCCAGGTTCGATTCCGGTCAAGGGCATGTACCTTGGTTGTGGGCACATACCCTGTGGGGAGTGTGCAGGAGGCAGCTGATCGATGTTTCTCTCTCATCGATGTTTCTGACTCTCTCTCTCCCTCTCCCTTCCTCTCTGTAAAAAATCAATAAAATATATTTTAAAAAAAGACTTGGAGAGTCTGTAGAGTCCTTCCCAGATTTTGGAGTAGAGTGGTAAGGAAAGGACTTTGAAGTCAGATAATCTGAGTTTGCAACTTTCTAGCTGTATGAATAAGATTCTTTGAGCTTCAATTTCCTAATCTATAAAATGGTGATAGTAGTACCTATGTTTTCAGGACTAAATGAAATTCTGTATACTTAGAAACTATCTTAACACTTAGTCTATAGCAAGTGCTTAATAAATACCATTCCTTTCCATTTAAAGGGTTTTATATGTTAATGACACCAGTTCTGATGTTTGGGTATCAATAACACTATCCCCTTAACACATCATTTAAAATTACTAGAGGAATGACTACTAGTTGGGGCTATATGAATAAGTGGTGGAGAATTGTTTCTGGAGTTGAAAGCTGTGCCAGGGAGAAGATATAAGAAGGGAATGGAAGTGTGTGTGTGTGTGTGTGTGTGTGTGTGTGTGTGTGTGTGTGTATGAAAGAATTCTCTGGTGTAAGTGGAGGAAATGGGGAGCACAACAAATGCACACTTACCCTGTGGTTGGAGAGAGGAGTTGGCAGGGGAGATGGTATGGCACCAGGTATCTGTCCTCCCATATATAATAACATATATGTATATGTTAACATAATAAAACTATTTTAAGTAACCCATTAGCTCACATGTATCAAATTAGCTCATAGGTATCTTGCTTACATGTATCTAATTATTGTACTAATTATAATTTTACACAAATCTTAATAAAACAAACCTGGCCAGCCTGCTATATGGTAATATTCTGTGAGTCATTGGTTTAGGTGGATACATGCAATTAAAAAGTATTACAAGCTTCGTATTCTTCAATTTTTTATTTTTCTTTATTCATTAGAATGCTCAACTGATCTTAAAAAAGGTGAGGTTTGACTCTAATCCAAAGAGATTACAATAGCTTCAGGTGATGTGGGAGTATGAAGTAAACAGGATAAGGTAGAAGAATATGGGGAAATACCTCCTGGATACAATGTCTTGTCCTGGACCTTGAGCTGGGCCTTGCAGAGAGTGGAATGGATTAGTAGTGGAGGGGAATGAATTGTTACAGAAGAGCAATGTTGTGTTAAATAATGATAAAAGAAGGGCTCAAGAAAGTATCTTAGCACACCAAAATAAGGTTTAGGTGAGGGTGATAGAGGCTAAATTAATGTACATGGATTTAACTTGGTAGGCAATATGGAGGCAAAGGGGAGCCATTACACAATATTGCAATAGGGAGTGGCAGGATGTGGTAAAAAGACTATATAACCATGATCATAGCCATGGTATGTTTTGGTGGTTCCAAAATCTAGATTAGAAAATACAGATACCTAAGTGGAATTACCAAAAGATTTTAAATAAAGGAGTGGGATTGATAGAGGTGAGCATAGGAAGTCAGTGGTGACATGTGAGAGAGGTGAGGACCAGGGCCAGATCTAGGGATCAGAACCCAGAAGCCTGCCTATCTCCAAAGTCTTTGAACACAACTACTTATCCTTTATTGATGGTTCTCATATTGTTACTTCTTCCTAGCATGCCTTTTCTCTTCGTTTCCTAGAAAATTCTGCCTATTATCATCATCATGATCACCACCACCACCATTATCATCATTGTCATCATTATCACCATCACTTTACTACTATTATTATTACTACAAAAGGCCCAGTGAACAAATTTGTTCATGGGTAGGTCCTCAGGGTGGCCTCGGGGGATCAGGCCCCAGTTTGCACCCCCAGGCTTGCAGCCCCAGCTCATGCCCTGAGCCTTGCAGCTCCGCAGCCCTGCCTAGCACCCCACTGTGGCCCTGGCGCTGCCCCCTCACCTGCTCCACCATCCCACCTGCTGGACAATCAAACCGGGTCAGGCCCCCCACCTGGCTCCCTCAGCACCTGGGAGTTGGGTGGGGGCCCCGCCCCCCACCGACGCCACTGGTTACTGTCTGCAGGGCAATTGGCAGGGCAGTTGGGCCCCCGCTCACACCCGCCTTGGTCTGGCACTGCCCGCTCTCCTGCTCCACTATTTTACCGCAGTCCTGCTCTTGTCGGGGGCCCATCGGGGAGGCAGCATCTCCACTGCCACCTGCTGCCAAGGCCACGTCGCCAACTCCCGCCATGTTCTATGCCACCCCCTGGTGGTCAGCACATGTCATAGTGAGTGGTCGAACTCCTGGTCAAACTCCCAGTCGAACTATTTGCATATTAGGCTTTTATTCTATAGAATTATATTGCTATTATTATTATTCAAGGCCCAACTCAGATGTAGCCTCCTCTGAGAAGCCCTCTGTGGTACATACCTACCTTCCAACTGCTGTAACTTCTCTTGTGGTTACTATGGGACAAGATATGAGGAGACCATAGAACTAGAGTTCAGAGGAGAATTGGAGGAACTCAGCCAGTCCCAGGCTATGAAGACTACAGGAAGGATCTGAAGGGCAGGGTGGAAGTTACAGAACAAAGAGAAGCTGATGATATCATCTTCACTCCTTCATTCACTCTCTGCATTATTGAACTGTATTGCAGTTTGTGTATGTCTGCTTATGTGGAACTAAAGATCATGTTTTTTAGGTTTGACTAACCTAATCCTTACAACATGAACAAATACTTTAAAATTTCTCCTGCAAACAAACCAGGGATTAAGGAAAAATGTAGTGTAAACACATGAGAACAATAAGAAAATGGCAGAGCTAATGCCATTCTGCTCCCAGAAGGATCTACTCCTAAAATGAGCTCATGTCATACACATTACCAAATCAAAACAGCAACAATCTATATTAATAAAAGGGTAATATGCTAATTAGAGCAGATGTCTTCTGGAGGTCCATATGGCTGCGAGGCCCGGGGCTCAGGCAGCCATGGGCTTAGGCAGCTGCGAGGCCCAGAGCTCATGGCAGCCATGGGCTCATGACAGCCGTGGGCTCAGGCAGCCATGAGCCCTGGCAGCTGTGAGGCCCTGAGCTCAGGCAGCCGTGAGCCCCAGCGGCTGTGAGGCCCAGGGCTCAGGCCTCACAGCTGCCAGGGCTAGCAGTGGCAGCAGCAGTGGGGTGATGAGGGCAATGCCTTCCCCTGATCAGCCCATTTGCCTCCCACAGAGGACATCCCCTGAGGGCTCCTGGGCTGCCAGAGGGATGTCTGATTGCCAACTTAGGCCAGGGAGCGGGCCTACTTCAACAGGAGGACATCCCCTGAAGGCTCCCGGACTGTGAGAGGGGGCAGGCCAGGCTGAGGGACACCCCCCCCCAGTGCATGAATTTTCATGCACCGGGCCTCTAGTTTACTTAATAAACTGACAGGAAGCAGGCCAAAAAGATTTGTCAAAACTCTTTGTGAGGTATCTTTTGAGGGGGAGGGTTTGACAGTCATTAACACCAAGAATTGAAGTTACTGAACTTAGAATTGGAACTTTACATTGTTGGACAATGAAGGATTAGACTAAGATTTTGAAAATGAAGTTTATTAAACACATTGCTATCTATGCAGACATTAGTTTAATATATTTTTAGTGAAAGTAAAAAAAACATTTTGGAGTTATTAATATATTTATAAATTATTTTAAAATATGGTTAATTCAATCTTTATTGCATACTTTAAATTTTATTTTTTGTTTGTCTTATAATGTATACAATGTATTATTTTGACTTAAGGAATGTTTATAACCAATGATCTTGCTGTGTGACCCTGGGTTAATTACTTTTCCTCTCTGAGCCTCAGTTTCTTTAGTTATAAAATGAAAGAAGTTGAGCTAGATGATCTGGAAGGTCTTTTGCATCCATAGCACTGTATGCTCAATGCATTCTGCTGCTTAGTGATGTATGAAAATTCTCTGCCAGGCAGTCTGTGAAGCTACATTTTACTAGCTGGTTTTGGCTCATTTTCTTGAGAAGGGTTGAAGGCATATGTTCATTCTAACTCTGTTTTTAGAGAGGAACCACTTTTACCATTAATTGTACTGTCTTCCTCTTGCCAGTGTCTGGCAGGCATCTTTAAAGTAGAGTTAGCAGCATAGGCAGAGTTTACAGCCAATCACAGAGTGACAACTAAAATTGTTTGATTATCCTGCATTTGACTATATGCTTAACTGAATATCACATTTATTCACATAACTTGTAAGTTATTTAAAAAATGTTTTCTTTCCTGGTTGCTCCAGTTGATAGCTGTGAAACAAAAGGTCTAGCTTCAGCAGTTTGAAGGCTTCATCAGAGCAGCTGAAGATCTCTGACAGTGTTTTTTGAATCTTTTCACTTTCAGTCATAAAACATCATTATATCTCTTTTAGATGGTCTGCCCAAAATTTCGAAAAAGTTCCTACGTCAGCTGACAAGCAATAAACCCTAATTGGAAGGTAAAAATATAGTGGAAGAAATGGTATTTTTTCTCAAAATTGGGGGAGAAGAGAGAAAAATGGACAGATAGGCAAATAAACCAAGTAAGTTTGATCTTCCCACCAATGACTCATTTAATAAAGACTTATAACCATTTCAATGGCTATGCAACCTTGGACAAACAACTTTCCCTCTCTAAGCCTCAGTTTTCTTAGTTATAAAATAAGTTCATTTGTGTTCATATAACTTAAGAAATGTATAGAGAACACTAGAGGATTTTATCCCCACTGATTCTTTTATTATTCCTAGAGACAAAAACCTGAGCCTCCTTTCATATACTTCAGGCTTTCCCCTAAACTACTAAACCTAGTTACCTTATTTTAAAAACAGAAATATGTGCTAATTTTTTCCGCATTTATTGGTTCTACATTCCCAAGTGCTTAAATACCTTGTCAGAAAATCTTTTTACATAATTCAATTTTCTACAGCTACAATTATACCCATTTCCTGTCCATAATTGACGTTTCCATAATTCAGAACCCAAAGATCTATCAACCACTCAAGTTGGATAAAGGGAGTTGACAATTATTAGATCAATGGTTCTTAAGCAAGTCTCTTAGTGGAAAGAATCACTTAGGAAGCTTATTAAAATGTAAATTCCTGAGCCCCACTAGCAAAGATTCAGATCCAATGGGTTTGGGTAGCACCAAGGAATCTACTAGTAACATTTTAACAAGCACTCCAGATGACTTCACTGCAGTTGACCAGTGGAGTGTTCCTCCATTGGAGAAACATTTCTCTTGAAAGATGGTAATGGAGAGAGACAACTAATGTCAGTTGCTGCTTGACATTTCTGAAGATCCTGGCCTATATTTCCCCCCCAGTCCAAGTTGTTGTATTCTAGATTAGAAAACAGATCTAGAGAGAAAATATGATGAGCCTAAAGTCACACAATGGGTTAGCTGCATGAGGGCAGAGACACTGTTCACCATATGTACTACCTTAGTCTTGGGAGTAGCTCTGAGGGGTGATTTCAGCATGCCCGGAGTCAGCCTGAGCTGTCCTGCTGAATTAGGAAAGTGTATGTGCAGGGCAGATTCCTAGTCAAGGTGTTAAACACATCAAGTAATATTGTTGCTTTTTAACCATGGGTTTAAGGAGTTTTGGGATGGCTTATACCAACATTAAAAAGAATGTCATCATTCCTTTTTAAAAACTATTAAAAATATAGCTAACATAAAATATTATATGAGTTTTAGGTGTACACCATAGTTACTTGTTATTCAACATTTATATAACTGAAAGAAGTGATCACCATGTTAGATCTAGTACCCACCTGACACACTACAATGCATTACAATATTCTTGGCTATATTCCCTGTGCTGTACATTACATCCCTATGACATTTATTTGATAACTGGAAATTTGAATATCTTATCACCTTTTTGCCCTTCCATCCACCCCATTCTCATCTGGCAATCATCAGTCTGTTCTTTATATCTATAGGTCTGTTTCTCTTTTATTTTGTTTGTTTGTTTTATTTTTTAGATTACACATAAAAAGTGAATTCATATGGTCCGAGCAGCATGGCTCAATGGTTGAGTATCCACCTATGAACCAAGAGATTTTAGTTTGATTCCTGGTCAGGGCACATGCCCAGGTTGCAGGCTTGATCCCCAGTAGGGGGTATGCAGGAGGCAGCCCATTAATGATTCTCTCTCATCATTGATGTTTTTATCTCTATTCCCCTCTCCTCCCTGAAATATATACATTAACACACACACACACACACACACACACACACACACACACCCACAAAATTCACGCAAGAAGTAAATTTGACAGAAAACACAGGTTTATAATTAAAAATTGTAAACTTTTTTATTGATTCATAAAGTATATAGGATAGGGTTATGTATGGAATAGTATATTGGGTAAATGACCTCCACAGCTTTGCTGGCACATACGCACTCTTTTGTTATTGCCTGAGCAGCCGCATTTTCAAAGAAGAATGGTCCGATGATGCCTCCAGCCCAAAATCCGCACCAAACAGTGACACGTTGTGGATGCATTTGTTTCTCAACAATCACTCATGGATTTTCTGAACCCTAAATGTGACAATTTTTTCGATTAACCAAGCCATCAAGATGAAAATGAGCCTCATCGAAATTCAGCCACATTTATGCAAAACGGTCATGGAAAATTTCAACAAAAGAGTGCATATGTGCCAGCAAAGCCGTGGAGGCCATTTACCCGATATGCTATTCCATATATAACCCTATACTGTATACTTTCTGAATCAATAAAAACTTTACAATTTCTAATTATAAACCTGTATTTTCTATCAAAATTACTTCTTGCGTGACTTTTGGGACACCCTTTGTATATATGAATTCATATGGTATTGCTTTCTTTATTGAGGTATAATTTCCATATAGCATTATTTAGATTCAGGTGTAGAACATAATAATTCAGTATTTGCATATATTGCAAAATGATCACCACAGTAAGTCCAGTTATCATGTCACCTTATATAGTTACACAATTTATTTTTCTTGTTATGTGGACCTTTAAGATTTACTCTCTTAGCAACTTTGAAATAATATGCAATACAGTATTATTAACTGTAATCACCATGCTGCACATTACATATCCATGACTTATTTATTTTATAGCTGGAAGTTGGTACCTTTTGACCCTCTTTTGATCTTGTTCCTGCTCTCCATGAAGTGTCTTTGTGAGAGGAAAGAGCTATTGCAAACTCTGTTTTCTCCTAGTTCAGAGAAGTGAAGTGACTTCTTCAGAGTCAACACCCAGTGAAGAAGGAACAATATTGGAATTTTCTCTCTTACTAGTAGCTTTGAGCTGATCTCCTAAGCTGGACTTTTTAGAGCAGTCTTACTGCCATTCAGCATAATAATAGGACAGGGAGGAAAGCAAGCCAATACACTAACCTTAGTCCTTTTACCTACCAGCTGGTTTGTGTAATTCCATTGACCAATGTTAGGTTTGGTAGGGAACAAAAAGAAACATTTGATAAATAAAATGCCCTCAGATGCTTGCTGCAGCTTTCACTACTAAAGGATGATCTCTAATCTCCCCTAGCAGTTGGAGTGAGCAGTTGAGCTGGGGGTAAGATACTTTATTTCTACAACTTTGGTGTCACAGAGTTAAGGCAGAGTAGAAAGGACCACTCTTAGTTTGGGGGACTAAGAAGACCTAAGAAATATGTAGGGCATCATACTTTTTACTAAGGTTTAAGTAAAAAAGAAGCATTACCTGATTTTGATAAAAAGGTTGTGCTACCAAAAAATGTTTGAAAAAACTATGATACAGTCCCACTATGTCATTTTACAGATGGATAAACAAAGATGCAGAGAGGGGATGTGACTTACTTAACTTCTCTTCAAACCTTTAAATATTTAGCATTTATTTCAATTCTTACTCTTAATAGCTTATAAGAGGAAAACATATTAATAATAACTAGTTTATTTGTATGTGCATTACATGCCAGGAAACTGTTTTATGTGCTTCATCTTTAATCCCCACAGCAGCACTCTAGGGTAGATCTTATCAGCCTCATTTTATAGATGAAAGAACTAGAGAAATTAAGCAAACAACCACATAGAAAGCCTTAGATTTGGGATTAGAACCCAAAGAGTCTGGCTCCAGAGCCTATGAGCTTAACCACTATGCATCCTGTCTCTTAAACATGAGGGGCAAGATAACCAAAATAATCATCACCACACTCTCTCTATCCTGTCAATTCCCTACCCCCCCCAAAAAAAATCATTTTTGAGTTCTGACTGCAACGATGCTAAATCTTGACTGCTTCACTGATATTTGAGGAATTCCAACCATGGTGAAATGAGAACCCCAGCTCATCAACCATACCTTGCATTACTACTAATAGGCTCCACCATCTTGCAAAGCCAATTCAGCCTTTCTGGATAGTTATTCAGCATTAATAAAAAATGTTTGGTGCTATTCTTTGCATGACACATGGAATGATGCCTGCCTTCTAGAAACCTTTACATCTAAAGCATTCTGCAGCTGCCATGAGCAGTGAAGCTTCTTCTTCCATACTGTTAGTTTGGTTGCTATAGACTCTGCCACATGATGTGGTCCCATTTCTAGAACTGTCCACATTATTGAAAAACCCACTCAAACAGTGTGGTTCAACGTATGCATTCAGTGGGCAAGGTAGCTCTCTGTAGCTCTGAGTTATGCTGGAGTTCAAGGGATGGAAGTTTAGGAAGGTGTAGAAAGGAGAGCCCAACAACCAAGTCAGTGATTCTCTGCTAACTCAAAAACTCTATGCCCATCACTACAATCATAAACTCAACTTAAAGTGCCTGTTTCTCAGAGTTTTCAACTCTGACAATCTCAGAACCAGGCCAAGCTAGGGCATCAACTCCATGCTGTACAAAATACCAGAGTAGCTGTCAAAGAGAATAGTTAGGGATTTGGTAAATGAAAGGAAATTTACGAAGATGTTTCAGTTAAAGGAGGACCATGCAAAACTTTTATTCTGTAGGATAGAATAAAAGGAGTGGTATTAAGGTATGAAAAATTTGTTTTTTACTGAACCTCATTTAGAATATAATCCTTAAAGAGTTCTGATGGATTTGCAATGTTAAGTACAAAATAACCAACTCATCTATCTGAAAGACACCGAGGACTGATCAAGCCCATCCCTCTTCTCTTCTCTTCTTAACCAGGGGCAGAAAATGAGGTGCCCAAGAGTTGAATCCAAAACTTAGGAACTTATGTATGTTTGGCTAACATGTGGTTTGAAAAAGTTTTGAATTTAAGTCCTGTGGTTGGGCATGTCCTCTCCTGATCACCACAGTTCTCACCACTCCCAATTGTCTTGTACCCAACCATTTTACATGTTTATGTTATCTTCCTGGCTCCTGAAGACATTTAAATTTGCAACCTCTGCCAAACTACCTCAGAGTGATGAAATTATATACTGTGTGCAGAGGGACGGCCACCCAGGGCCACATACAACTGTTCTGAACTTGAAACAAGAGGGAATAAAATATTATTACAAATTCAAGTGAGGTTGTGAATACTAGTAACATGTCTTCTGAAAGATTTATAGTCAATAATATTGAAATGCATATTTGAAAGTTGCCAAGAGAGTAAATCTTAAATGTCTCATTATAAGAAATAAAACTTGTACCTTTGTATGGTGACACATGGTAACGAGACTTACTGTGGTGATCATTTCATAGTGTATATAAATATCAAATCATTATATTGTATATCTGAAACTAATATGTCAATTATACCTCCATAAAAAATGTTTAAGCTAGACTATGACTAGAAAGATATCAAACTATTTTGTTCTTAGTAATGAACAAAGTGAAAAATTTCCTTCCAGCATAATCAAAACATTATTGACTGTTTTCTGCACCAAGCACCTATTTCTGAAATCCCTTTTAAAACTCTATTTATTATCCCTTCATCTTGACGAAAGGCAGGGAAAGGAAGTTAATGAAGATAAAACTGAAGTCAATAAACATGGGTATTTTTTAGCAGATGGCAAGGGTATAAAGTTTAATTTGTTGAGAAGGATGAAATAAATATGTTTTATGTGAGAAAAAAATATAACATTTTCCAACATTGATGTACATGTATATTAGGTATGAGAAAGGGTTGGTTTGCTACTTGCAATTTGCATTCTATTTGAACACAGGCCTCTATGGTTCCCCTGTAAAAAGGGAAAGATAAAACCTGTCTTTCTTTGTTTTCTTATTTCATGGGCTCTTAATGAAAATGCCTGATGGCTTAATCTTGGCTTTCCCCCTAGACTCTCCAACTATTGGCCATTTTCCATCCCTTAATGTTCTGTTTCCCCTTTAGAAACTTCCTCCCAATGGTGAAGAAAACACTTCCTGGTTTGGCTCCATACTAATTTTTGTCTGATTCAGCTTGTAGGCAGTTAAAGCTGCTCAACAACTGTTTAGTAATTAAACACCCACAGGATTTCTTGGATTGTACCAAGCTCTGTCTACTTTGTGGTCAAGTTTAATTTTGATTATATCTGTACTTAATGCTACAGGACACGTGACCAACAAAGAAAAGAGTGTTGACAGAAATCTTCATCTCCTACTGAACACCAGAATTCAACCCTGTCAGATTCCCTCAAGTGTGCAAGCTCTGAGGGTTACTTGAGGATAGTCCCTGGATAATAGTGCAGGCTTATTTCATTGAGAGGCCAGGCACCAGGCGAGGAGAATTCAAAGCCATGTCTGAAGAAGAGTGCTGAAGGGAAAAACTGAAGACCATGATCTGAGATAAGTGTGGAGCCTGAAATCAGAGCTGAAGAAAAAGAAAAGGACCTGGGTGAAGGCAGAGCAGAGGAGAAAGCAAATTGGCAGAGTCTCTGGCTTTTGGTATGGGGTTAGGACTGTGGTTCCACACTCACCAATTAACTTGAGCCCTTCAAGGAGGCAGGCATGAGCAACCTTTACCAAAGCAGGCAGTTCTCTCTCTCTCTCTCTCTCTCTCTCTCTCTCTCTCTCTCTCTCTCTCTTTCTCTCTCGTTCATGTGTGTGCAGGCTCTAGTGATAGTTGGGACACAATAGGGAGGAAAGAGTGTGAGATGGAGGGAAAGAGAGTAAAAGAAAAAGTCCAGAAACAGCTTCTTCTGATGGAAGTCCACCGTTTTTTCTTTCTTTACACTAACCTGCAATATGTAAGGAAGCCTAAAGTGAACTCTAACTGGGGGTTATTAAGAGTTTTGAAATAGTTCTCCTGTTTAAATCCAGAAAAAGTTTATTCTAATGTCATACTGATTTTTACTTTATGAGTTGCAGTCATCTTACTGTTTCTCATTTATGATATAGACATTCTTTAGATCTCCAGGCCATTTCATTTAATCAGCAAGATGTGTTTTCCTTCTAGATTTTAAAATCAATTGTATTGTGGCTGAGATAATCAACTTATTTTACTTTTGCCTTGCTTCATTTAGACTATTTCAATGCTAACTGAACGTAAATCTCTCCCTAAACAAAAAGATTTCTGAGAGTAAATATGCTGTTATAAAAATATTTGAAAACTATTTATTGCCTTCCTATCATATGCAAAGCAATATGTTATTTCCACGGTGTGAAGTGAGGGTTGAATAGTAAGAACTACAGAACCAAGTCTCTGCTCTCAAGGCACTTAGTCTACTTGGGAAAAGAAAATGTTTAGACATAAATCTATGGCTAACATTAATATAAAGAAATAACCTATCCTGGCCAGTCTTAAATATTTAGATATTACCCTGTGAAGTCAAACAATTCAACACACACACAAAAAATCCAATTAAAATAATGAGTTTAAATTCCTCCTTTCAAATTTTGATACCTTTCATTTTTTTTCTTCCTGTCTAATTGCTGTGGCTAGGACTTCCAGTACTATGTTGAATAATAGTGGTGAAAGCAAAATTCCCTGCTTTGTTCCTGATCTTAAGGGAAATAATTGTAGTTTTTGCCCATTGAATATGATGTTGGCTATGGGTTTGTCATGTATGTTCATTGAGGTATGTTCTCTCATTACCATTTTGCTGATATTTTTTTAAAAATCATAAATGGGTGCTAGATTTTTATCAAATGCTTTTTTTGCAACTATTAATGTGATCATGTGAATTTTATCCTTCATTTTATGTGGTATATCATGTTTATTGATTTTTGGATATCATACCAACCTTCCACACCCAGAAAAATCCCATTTGATCCTGGTGTATGGTCTTTTTAATGTGTTACTAGATTGGTTTGCTATTATGTTGAGGATTTTAACATCTATGTTCACTAGGGATATTGGCCTATAATTTTCTTTCTTTGTAGCGTCTTTATCTCATTTAAGAATAAAGATAGTGCTGGCCCCATAAAATAAGCTTGGGAGTGTTCCCTCCTCTTGAATTTTTCGGAATAGTTGCAGAAGGATGAATGTTAGTTCTTTGAATGTTTAGTGAAATTCATCTGTGAAGCCATCCACTCCAGGAGTTCTATTTGTTGGGAGCTTTTTGATTACTGCTTCAATTTCACTAGTTGTAATCTGTCTATTAAGATTCTTCAATTCACCCTAGCTGGTTTTGCTCAGTGGTTAGAATGTCAGCCCATGGACTGAAGGGTTGCAGGTTCAATTCCGGTCAAGGGCATGTACCTCAGTTACAGGCTCAATCCCCAGCCCCAATTAGGGTGCATGCGGGAGGCAACCAATCGATGTGTCTTTCTCACATAGATGTTTCTCTCTCTCTCTCTCTCTCTCTCTCTCTCTCTCTCTCTCTCTCTTCTTTCCAACTCTCTCTAAAATCAATGGGAAATTATATCCTTGGATGAGGATTAGCAAAAAAACAAAAAAAACAAAAAACAAAACAAAAACAAAAACAAAACAAAACAAACAAACAAAAAAACAGATAGATACTCCGGTTATTCCTGATTCAGTTTTGGAAGATTGTATGTTTCTAGTAATTCATCCATTTCATTCAGATTGTCCAATTGGTTGGCATATAGCTGTTTGTAATATATTTTCAATCCTTTGTAGTTCTTTGGTGTCATTTTTTACTTCCCTTTCATTTCTGATTTTATTTATTTGGGTCCTCTCTCTTTTATCTTGATGAGTATGATTAAAGGTTTGTTAATTTTCTTTATCTTTTCAAAGAACCAGGTCTTGGTTTCATTGATCTTTTGTATTGTTTTTAGACTTTATTTTGTTTACTTCTGCTCTGATCTGTATTACAGCCTTCCTTCTACTTACTTTGGGCTTTCTTGTTTTTCTTTTTCAATTACCTTTAAATGTAAAGTTAAATTTTTTATTTGGAATTTTTCTTGTTTCTTAAAATAGGCCTGTAATGCTAAGAATTTCCCTCTTAGGACTGTGTTCCATAGATTTTGGGTTGCTGTGTTCTTATTTTCATTTGTTTCAAGGTATGTTTTATTTCCTCCTTGTTATTGTCAACCTATTTATTGTTTAGTAATATATTTTTTAGCCTCTATTATTTAGTCTTTGTGTGTTTTTCCTTTTTTCCCCCTTGTGACTGATTTCCAGTTTATTATGGTCAGAGAAGACGCTTGGTATGATTTCAATCTTCTTAAATATACGGAGACGTTTTTGTGTCCTAACTGTGGTCTACCCTAGAAAATGTTCCATGGGCACTTAAAAAATTATATTCTGCTCCTGTGGGGTGAAATTTTCTAAAGCTATCTATTAAGTCCATCTGATCTGGTGTGCAATTTAAGGCCACTGTTTCCTTGATTTTCTGTCTGGAAGGTCTTTCATTGATGTCAAAGGGGTGTTATGATCCCCTACTATGACTGTATTATTGACATTCTCTTCCTTGATGTTCATCAAGATTTGCTTTACATATTTAAGTGCTCCTATGTTTGGTTCATAAATGTTTACAAGGGTTACATCCTCTTGTTGTTTTGCTCCCTTTATCATTATGTAGTTTCCTTCTTTGTCTCTTAACAATAGCCTGTTTTAAAGTCTATTTTGAATCCTAATGGAAAACTACTGGTCTTTGAAAAAAGAGATAGAGGAAGATATAAACAAGTGGAAGAATATACCATGTTTATGGATTGGTAGAATTAACACCATTAAAATGTCCACATTACCCAAACTAATCTATAGATTCAATGCAATCTCTATTAAAATAACAACAGTACATTTCAAAGTTCTAGAACAAATTCTCCCAAAATTTATGTGGAACAACAGCAACAACAACAAAAACCAAATAGCCTCATCCATCTAGAGAAAGAAGAACAAAGTTGGAGGGATAACAATACCAGATATAAAATTATGCTACAAAGCCACTGTAATAAAAACAGCCTGGTACTGGAAAAATAATAGGCATATAGATCAATGGAACAGAGCGAAGACCCCAGAAATTGACCCAAGCCATTACACTTAATTAATATTTGACAAAGGAGGTAAAAGCATACAATGGAGTAAGGATAGTCTCTTCAATAAATGGTGTTGGGAAAACTGGACAGATACATCCAAAAATATGAAACTAGACCACCAACTTACACCATACACAAGAATAAACTCAAAATGGATAAAAGACTTAAATGTAAGTTATGAAGCCATAAAAATCCTAGAAGAAATCTTTGGCAGCAAAATCTTAGACAGCTCTCAAAGCAATGTGTTTTCTAATACATATCCAAGGGCAAGGAAAACAAAGGGGGTAAATAAACAAATGTTACTACATCAAAATAAAAGCTTCTTAACAGCAAAAGAAACAACAAAATGAAAAGGGAGCCCACTGCATGGGAGAACATATTTACCAATGATAAAGGGTTAATTTCCAAAATATATAAGGAACTCTTACAATTTAAAAGGAAGACAAACAATCCAATTAAAAAAATGGACAAAGGACCTAAACAGACACTTCTCCAAAGTGGACATACTGGTACAGATGTCCCAGAAACATATTGAAACATGCTCAAAGTTACTAATCATCCTAGAGATGCAAATTAAAACAACAATGAGGTGTCACCTAACACCTATCAGAATGGCTACGATCAATAAAACAACAAATGACAAGTGCTGGCAAGGATGTGGAGAAAAAGGAACTCTGGCACACTGCTGGTGGGAATGCAGACTGGTGCAGCCGCTATGGAAAATAATATAAAGTTTCCTCAAAAAATTAAACATTGAACTGCCATTTGACCCAGTGATCCCACTTCTAGGAATATATCCTAAGAAACGCAAAACACCAATCAGAAAGAATAAATGCTTTCCAGATCCATCCAAGCTGTTGCAAATGGTAAGAGTTCTTTCTTTTTTATAGCAGTGTAGTATTCCATTGTGCAGCTGTACCACTGTTTTTTAATCCACTCATCTGTTGATGGGCACTTAGGCTGTTTCCAAATCTTAGCTATTGTAAACTGTGCTGCTATGAACATAGGGATACATATATTCTTTCTGATTGGTGTTTATGATTTCTTGGGATATATTCCTAGAAGTGGGATTACTGGATCAAATGAGATTTCCATTTTTAAATTTTTGAGGAAACTCCATACTGTTCTCCACAGTGGCCGCATCAGTCTGCATTCCCACTAGTGGTGCATAGGGTTCCTTTTTCTCCACATTCTTGCCAGCATTTGTCATTGATTGACTTGTTGATGATAGCCATTCTGACAGGTGTGAGATGATACCTCATTGTTGTTTTGATTTTCATCTCTTGGATAATTAGTGACTTTGCGCATGTTTTCATATGTCTCTTGGCCTTATCTATGTCCACTTTTCGAAAAGTGTCTATTTAGGTCCTTTGCCCATTTTTTAAATTGAATTTTTACTTCCTTTTGTTAAGTTATATGAGTTTCCTATAAATTTTGAAAATTAAACCCTTATTAAATATAACATTGGCAAATATGTTCTCACATGCAGTGGGCTCTCTTGTTTTATTGATGGTTTCTTTTGCTGTGCAGAAACTATTTATTTTGATGTAGTTTCATTTCTTCATTTTCTCTTAAGTTTCCCTTGTCTTAGGAGCTGTGTCTGTAAAGATATTGTTATGGCATATGTCTGATATTTTTCTGCCTATGGATTCTTCTAAGATTTTTATGGTTTCCCATCTTACGATTAAGTCCTTTATCCATTTTGAGCATTATGCTAAGCTAAATAAGCCAGTCAGAGAAAGAAAAAATCTCATGATCTCACTTATTTGTGGAATATAATGAACAACATAAACTGATGAACAAAAATAGATCCAGAGACACAGAAGCATTGAACAGAACATAAAACCTCAGAGGGAAGGCAGGGGGTGGGGTAAGAGATCAACCAAAGGACTTATATGCATGCATAATAAGCATACCCAATGGACACAGACAGTAGGTGGGAGAGGACATGTGCTGGGGGGGGGGGTGGGAGTGGCTGAGGAGATGTCAATAGGGGAAAAAGGAAACATATGTAATACTTTAAACAATAAGGAACTTAAATTTAAAAAAGAATAAATGTACCCCTATGTTCATAGCAGCACAATTTACAATAGCTAATATCTAGAAACAGCCCAACTGCCCATCAGTAAAAGAGTTGATAAAGAAACTGTGGTACATTTACACCCTGGAATACTATGCAGCAGTAAAAAAGAAGGATCTCTTACTCTTTGAGACAGCATGGAGGGACATGGAGAGTATTATACTAAATGAAATAAGCTGGACAGCGTAAGACAAAAATCACGTAATCTCACTCATATGTGGAATCTAAAGAACAAAATAAACTGTTGAACAAAATAGATCCAGAGACAGAGAAGCATGGAACAGACAGTTGAATCTCAGAGTGAAGGTGGAAGTGGGTGGGTAGGAGGGAAGAGATCAATCAAAGAACTTGTATGCATATATGCATAACTCATGGACACAGACAATAGGTTGGTGAAGACCTGGGACAGTTGGCAAGGATAAGCTAGAAGGGGTCAGTGGGGAAAATGGGGGACATCTGTAATACTTTCAACAATGAAGATAAAAAAGTCTATTTTGTCCAGATTGTGGGGCTATACCACAGAGAGAAGAGTGCCCCACCTAAGAAAAATGGCATCAGAACTATGGGAGAGTGACTCAGCACAAGGATCCTGGGTTTCCCCAGAACCACAAATTCAAGACTCGCCTCATGCAACTCTAGTCCACTCCACCTTTCATCCACCATAGCCCAGGGTGAGTGGCTGTGAATGAAAATTTGTACATTGTCCCTTTAAGAGGGCGCCTGTGTTTCCAGCAGACTTCCATCTCTCCCTGATGTACAGAAACTCTATTACTTTTAAAAGCCAGATGTTTCTATGTCTCTGGATTTGTTTTTGTTCATCAGTTTATGTTGTTCATTATATTCCATAAATGAATGAGATCATGTGATATTTATCTTTCTCTGACTGGCTTATTTCACTTAGCATAATGCTCTCCAGTTCCATCCATGTTGTTGCAAATGGTAAGAATTCCTTCTTTTTTACTGCAGTATACTATTCCATTGTGTAGATGTACCGCAGTTCAGTTTAGCAAGAAGAAAAGTTCTGGAGATTGGTTGCAAATGTGCATAGAGTTAACACTACTGAATGTACACTTAACATCATTAAGATGGTAAATTTTATGTTATGTGTATTTTATTAAAAAATGCCCTTAATTGACACATTTTGTCATTCATTTGGCTTACCTCCACCTACTCATCGATTTCTTCCCTTCTTTCTCTAATTCCCTAATTGCTTTAGTGCCAATTCACAGAATCATGAAATTTTAAAGTTGGGAGGACATGAAGTGTTCATCTAATTCAGTGTTTTTCAACTTTTAATTTCAGCAGACTTGTGACTATTTCAATCAACTGGATGGAGGGGGTAAATAGGTAACATCTATAATACTGTCAACAACAAAAAATAAACATAAAAAAAGCCTGATGTTATGTGGAGGCCTGTCCCTGGCTTTGGTGCCTTGCTGGGAGACGGGCTTTGGGTTTCAATCCCGTGCTTCTCATGAGGAACCCCTGAAACTGAGGTATCCCTTTGGGATGTCAGTCACTGCCAGTCTGAGAGGGGCCATCCCTTTTTATATCTCTTCCCTTCCTACCAGTCTTGATATGGCTTCTTCTATAAATCATTGGCTATAAGGCTTCTGTTTAGTCAGTCTTCAGTTGGTTATTCAGGATGATTGTTCCATAATTTTGTTGTAATTCCAGTTTGGTCCTGGGAGGAGGTGAGTGTAGCTTCCACCAACTCTGAAGCCATCATTGATTCTCCTAAATTCATTTCTATCATTGTATCTTGGGACTTTGGGGCTTGAAGAGATCTCTATATTTTAAACTGCTATGTTTGAACTTGACTTTAAGCAGGGCCAACCCAAATTATGACAGATCAATTCTATTGTGTACCAATTGATGTCTCTTGCTATTTTATTCAGATTTCAAGTCTGTTGGTTCTATTCAGATTTTACTTTTTGAGGCAATCAATTTAGAGACTGACTAGCTTAAATTCATTGGCATGTCTTTCTTCTTACTCACCTGTGAAGCACTCTCTGCTTGATATTAGCACATGTCTTCATGCTTATTTTTGGCCTTTGCAAATTGCAGACATCTTAAGGATTGACACTTGCTGCTTTTTTATGTAGCTTAAGGCACCAACACTAAAAAACTAATCATGCCTTTATTTTTATTTTATTAATTTAAATAAAGGAGCACCTTTGCCTCTAGAGCAGGCACAGAAGCACAGGATGATTACATTTATTCTTTTCTTTTTAGGGGATTGGCTTTAGTAGTACATGTTTGAATGAATCCACTGAAGCAAAAGAGTTACCAGAAGAAGATATATGAAAGATTAAAAGAATAACATCAGCCCTGACCGGTTTGGCTCAGTGGATAGAGTGTCGGCCTGGGGACTGAAGGGTCCTGGGTTCGATTCCAGTCAAGGGCATGTACCTTGGTTTCGGGTACATCCCCAGTAGGGAGTGTGCAGGAAGCAGCTGAATTGATGTTTCTCTCTCATCGATGTTTCTAACTCTCTATCCCTCTCCTTCTCCCTTCCTCTCTGTAAAAAAAATCAATAAAATATACTAAAAAAAAGAATAACATCAGATAATATATAGAAATCTACTTAGCATTTTATGTACTTACTTATTCCAAAGCCATTTATAATAATTTATTTTGTGTACAAGCCATAATATTCCCCACCCTACCCAAACACATGCACACTTCAATATAACAAAGTTCTATGGTCACTCCTATATACTGGAAGGGAAAGTAAATGGAGGCAGAATGAAATACCATTTTTGACTGGAACAATGATAAGTTGAAAAGTAGAGTCCAAGGATCTTGGTGCTTGAAATTATAATATATTTTACTCCAGTGTATTTTAAGAAGCATTTTCATGCCCCTTATTTCATTTGATTGTCATAGCTTTCTTGTGGGGTAGATTAGATAGATGTCTTTATTTCCTAAGCAACAGAGAGGATAAATTACTCGCCGAAGCACACTGAGCAATTTAGCATCAATACCCTTTCATTTTCCTCTTCTTTTTCTTCTTTATTTTTCCTTAGAAGAGGAAAAGTTATTGCCCAGCTTTGTTCTGAGCCTCAATAGTAAATCAGTCATCAGGGGCAGGGAGCAGCTAGAAGAGAGATAAAGCCTCTCCTGCAATGTAGAGACCATTCATTAAATCTGTGTTTCGTTAATAAATTTCATGTAATCATGCAGCCCCTTTGTTTGGTCCTGGGAATTTGGAAATGAGCCAGCAAGGCCTAGTCCTGTGTCTCATGGAGCTTACCATCAATGCTTAGACTGGCAGAGAAAAGCATGAGGAAAGTCAGAGGTGTGGTGGAGACAGGCAGACTGGTGTGGCTGGAGTCTAGGATATGTGAGTAGGAGTGACAGAAGATACTTTTGGAGAGCTGGTAGGGGCCTACTGATCAATTCAAACTTGATCCTATAACCAGAGTAAAATCATTAGCAAATAATTAACTAGGGAGAAATATGCAGAATTCCACAAAAAAAATGCAGAATTCCACTACAACATGGTAGGTGTTCAGTTTGAAAGTTGTCAGACAGCATAACATAGAGGCTGAGAACATGGTCTCTTCTCTGGAATGGGGCTAGCCTGGTTTTGAATCCCATTTCCACTACTTATTAGATGTGTTGCTTTAGACAATTTACTTAATGCCCCTGTTCTTGCTTTCCTCATTTGTAAAATGGGAATTATTATGGCCTTTACCTCTTAGGGATATTATGAGATTTATGTGAGTTAATATTTGTAAAGCGGTGTCTGGTATATACTAAATGATAATAAAATAAATAAAATTAAACCTAGTGGAGAGTACAAAGAAATTTAAATTGCTTGGTTTGAGGGATAATGTGGCTGGTCTTGTCTTTTCCCTCCTTACCAACTCTGATTTTTACCTCCTCATAATGACTTCCCCATTTCTGTCACTTTAAGATTAGGGCTTGTTTGGGAAAAGAGAAGAGGAAAATATGATGGAAATACCCCTATAAGGAAGCCCAGTATCCTGCCATTCTGTCTACTTAACTACTTCACACAGCTGGAGCCTCAAATTTCTGAAGACCAGTTACCTCTGTGTGACTAGAGCTGAGTCACACAACTGGACCTTAGGTACTTCACAGCCCTATTACAGGGCTCATCTCTCTTCCATCACTCACTGGGGGTGGCTCTTAACCAAATGCCTGCCTGCTCTCCTCACAGAAAAGACTGTGGAGGCCACTGGGACTTGCAACCTCTGGCCAAATGGGGTCCTTGATCCCAACCATTTTCCTTCCCTTATCACCTCTCTTCCTCTGGTTGCCACCATTGTGGGGTCTCTGAGCCCAGTAGTATCAGAGAAGAGGAGGAAAGTGAAGATAAAAAATAGCAAATAGCTTAAGTAATTATTTATATATTGCTTTATTTATTCCCTGAGACAACTATTTTTGCCATATTGTTGGAATGTGTGTCTGCCTTCTCAGATTTGGCAAGCCAATTATGTTACTGCTTTAATGACTCCCAAACCACATCCCTGAGAGGTCATCATAATTGTTTCTGCTTCCCCAGTTTGATGCCAGGGGTTTCATGTCTGTTTAGAGGCTGCCTCTGGCCAGTGGAAAGACATGCAGTCTCAAATGCCTTGACCTCTGCCCTGGCCACCTCCACTGTTCTCCTATCAGAATTCTTAAGACCTGCTGCAGGCTCCAGGGAGAGCTGGTAAACTCTTCCCCTTTGCCAGAGATGGGGAGGGAGATGGACTCAGAGATGAAGCATGTCAGTTGCATGAAACACTCCATTTCACAGTAAAGGGGCTGGGAGGAACACTGGGTATATCTTGCCTGGCTATTAGCTGTCAAGGTCACTGCAGCCTTGAACCTCCCTTGAGAAATTTACCAGGTCCCTTTAGTTGCCAGGGTCCTAATAATCCCTTTATCTGGGCAGTACTTTATAAGCATATTTATAAATATTTTTTTCTGTTTACTCTTAAAACTGTCTGGTGAGATAGATCACATTATCCCATTTTATAGGTAAAAAAACAACAACAATGGAGGCTTAGAGAAGTTAAGAAAGTTGCCCATGATACGATAACCTTGAACTTTTCATTCCAAGCTCATGCTCTTTTCAACATTCCAGGGATGTCTCTATGATTTTTACTGTCCCTTCATACCCAGGAAGGGTACAGATGATCTGCTTTAACAGCTTACCCTTACGTGCCATCCTCTCCATTTATCATGTCTCCCCTGATGTCTTCAGTGTCCCCTAGCTATACAGGAGGCCTGAGAAATGTCCTATATCTTAAATCTCTCTTTCTCCTTCCAGCAAGAAAAAGAGTGGAAGAATCTGAATTCTACTATTGAGCTGATGACTGATCCTTGGTAGCAGGCCTTGTATGAATGTCCTAAGGAGTTCATCTTTTGAACAAGGACTGAAGCTTAATAGAACAATGCTCACCTAATGGAGACCCAGACACCAAGGTCAGCTGGTAGTGGGGAGAGGAAAGTTTTAAATGTGAAGATAGATGGAACTCTTTATGTTCAAATACTACTCAGTTGCAACAGGAGCAAAGAGAAGGATGTGAGGTTCTTGCTTCTGACATCTGCCTGAAAGGGGCTCAGTCAGTGCTGCTGCCTTTCTGGATAGTGAGCAGCAGGGAAGCATACACATTACCAGAGTCTCCACTGCTGGGACCATATGGGACTCTCTATTCTGGGTAGAAGACCAACTGCTTCAGGAGAATATAAATGGGAAGAGCCCTGGTTGGAAGTAGAGGGCCTTGTGTTCTCATTCCTGGTTTCCTGTAGCTTCATTGAGTAAATGCTTTTACCTCTCAGGTCCCTTGTTTTATCTGTAAAATGGGGTGAAGCTCTCTCAAGAGGAAAATGAATGTCTGGAGAGTACTGTATACATTTTTCACACAGTACCCTGTTTGATCATCAAGTCTTATTTAAACTGAGGATACAGAAACAAGCTTAGAAATTTTATCTGACTTGCCCAAAATCATGACCAGTAAGTGGCAGAGCAAGTCCAATTTTGTTCATGTTTCAGGGTCATTATATGTTAAATGGAAATGATGATGTTGATGATAATGGTGAGGATGACAATAATGACAGTTAATGAGCGTTTATCATAAGCCAGACTTTGTGCTAAGCACTGTTATTTAAGCCTCACAACAACTCTATAAGGACAGTACTATTATTATCCTGGTTTTACAAATGCTAAAAACTGAGGCTCAGTGGTTGAATGTCTTGCTTAAGGTCACATTCAGCAAATAGCACAGCTAGTGCTTAAACCCTAGGACTGACCTCTGGGTTAGTGCTCTTGACACCGTACTATTCTGCTTAAAATAAGTGAAAAAGTGCTTTGGGAATGTGCAGTGCTATCTGATTGCAGACCAGTTCTCTACAATATTTTATTAGGCCCACCAAATGAGCCTGGCAGCCTCTAAGACAGTGGTTCTCAACCTTCTGGCCCTTTAAATACAGTTCCTCATGTTGTGACCCAACCATAAAATTATTTTCGTTGCTACTTCATAACTGTAATTTTGCTACTGTTATGAATCATAATGTAAATATCTGATATGCAGGATGGTCTTAGGCGACCCCTGTGAAAGGGTCGTTCGACCGCCAAAGAGGTTGTGACCCACAGGTTGAGAACCGCTGCTCTAAGGGGAATGCACACTTGTGCGGGCACCAGGCCAGAAGGTCAGAGCAAGTTGGAGCAATGCTTATAGGAAACCGCCTTTCACCAGTAGGAGGCTCAAGCTCTCTGAAGGTAGTGTGTGCAGCATCCTCAGACCTACTCTATTTTGTCAGCTAATCTGCATGTCACCATGGGCTCAGTGGGCACCTATATGAGAGCAAATATTGTTCCACTTTTTCCTTGCCACCTTGACTCCTAAAGTATTTGTTCCCTGCATCTCTGGCCTTTTCAGGCAACTTAGGGAGACACGTCCCTCTTTTTCCCCACCACTGCTCTGTCTTTAGTTTTTCCAGACAAGAGTTGGCCTGTTATAAATGTTACTTTACCTCTTGAGTCTCAAGGGAACGAAAGCTAACACACCAGCTATTGTAGCATTTTATTTGGATCTATGCTGGGACATCATAAAGCTTGCATCCTACATCTTGCAAATTAAAAGGGATTTTATTGTTGGGTTCATAGAGTCCTAATAGGTACTCAACTGTCTCAAGCACTAGCTCCCATTTTTTGGCAGTATCATTCTCTCTCCATAAAAGTCACATATTCTGTTACTGCTCAGAGATTTCCAATGTACTGTCTGTCTACTATCATGTTGCAAAGAAATTTCAGGGAAAGAAATTTAGCAACGTCTGGGGAGGCTGTGCCATTGTGCAAATTAAATACCACACCAGGTATGACAAAGATGAGCAAGCTATGGAGATTACTGACAAGACAGTGGTTCCAGGGACAGGCTAGTATGGGATCAAGTTGTTATTAGTAATGGCATTGCATTTTCCAAGTCTTTCAACACCTGCAAGTTTTGACTCAACTCAACCCTCCACTTTCTAGATTTCTTTTCCCAAGCTTTTGAGCACCTCCAGAACAAGTCACATGGCTATCCAGATTGATGCCCCCAAGTTCATATTTTCTGAGCTCTGCTAAGCCCACAGTGCTATTCCATAAAAGCTTCTCTTTTGAATTTCTTTGGTTGGATTCATTTTGAAAGTCCCATAGGCAGGTATACATCCTGTTTCCCCGTGTCCCCCCTCCCTGCTTCACACAGAAAAAGCTTGTCTCCTACCACAAAGAGGAAAGAGTCTTTGAACTATGAACTTCCTCTGATCCATGACAAATATATTTGTATCCAACTTTATACTCCTTCCTGTTAGGCTAATCTCCCCACCTTGGCTCTTGATCCCCCACTTCCTACCTCCTCAGTATGTTCTTCCCCAGATGCTCAATCTTCTCCACTCAGTTCTTCTCTTCTCAGCCCTTGAATGTGTTCAAGGCTGTCCATCCAAAATTAAAATCGCCTCCTCAAGCTACTTCCTCCCCCCTCACTCCACTGTGATAATTCTCAAATGCAAAGTTTCCATTTGTGTAGTCTACATCTCCAATTCTTTTTGCTACCCAGTACAGTTTAGCCCTGTCTCCTTAACTCATTTCTATAACATCTGAACACTAACAGCAGCTAACATTTATTAAGTTCTTACTATGAACAAGGCACTCTGTGAGGCACTTTATACGAATTGTTTTATTTGATCTTCACAACAACCCTATGAGGTAAGTATTATTGTAATCTCCATTTTATGGATGATGATGATTAGAACTTTCCAGTGACTTGTCCAAGGTCACATAGTAGAGCTTTGATTTAAGCAGAAGTAATCTGACATTAGAACCCATACTCTAACTTAAGGCACCACGTTTATTCTGAAGCCTAGAAAGTAAAGGTTTCAGACTTTGTGTGCCATAAAGACTCTGGTGCTAGTGCTCAGTTCTGCCATTGTGAAATGAAAGCAACCATAGAAAATATATAAATGAACGAGAGTGACTTTGTTCTAATAAAACTTGATTCATGGACAGTGAAATATAATTTCCTATAATTTTCACAGGTCATGAAATATTCTTCTTTTGACTTTTTCTCAGGGTTTTAAAAATGTGATGAACATTTTAGCTTGAATTCCATACAAAAACAGGGGGTGGGCCAGCTTTGGCTTATGGCTATAGTTTGCACTGCTTGTTCTAATCATTACACTATTCAGGGCCCCTCCGGTTGTCAAATCCAGTGGTTACAGCTTTTAATGCTAATGATCCACCTCCTTTTTTCCCCCTCCTCTGATGACTATGAAGTCACTTCCAGTTTTCCATCTACTTTTATATTCCCTTGTGTCTTCTGAAAGTGTTTTTATCCCACCTACCCCTCAAATGTTGGTATTTCCAAAGATCAGTAGTTCACTTTGTTTACTCTGCTATAGTAATTGATTCTACTTCTATGACTAACGTCTGCTATTAATGTAGTAACTTTGAGCATGGACTTTGGAGGTTTATTTGCCTGGGTTTAAATCCTGCTCCAATAGCCTGACCGGTTTGGCTCAGTGGATAGAGCGTCGGCCTGTGGACTGAAGGGTCCCAGGTTCGATTCTGGTCAAGGGCATGTACCTTGGTTTCGGGCACATCCCGAGTGGGGAGTGTGCAGGAGGCAGCTGATCGATGTTTCTGGCTCTCTATCCCTCTCCCTTCCTCTCTGTAAAAAATCAATAAAATATATTTTAAAAAAATATAAATAAATAAATAAATCCTGCTCCAATAAATACTGCTTGTGTGATCTCATAGGGTTTTTGTGAAGATTAAATAAATTATTTGGAAAACTCTGGACCCATGCTTTTAATACAATAAAATAGTAGTGTCATTGTTGTGCTACTATTATTGGATGATGACTCCCTATTCTATATCTCCAGTTCAGAATTCTATTTTTGAGTCCTATACCCAAATATTGAAATGCCTATTTAACACCTGTACTTGGATATCCTATTGGCATCTTGACCTCAACATGTCTGCAACCTAACTCATCATCTGTCTCCCACCCCACATCCCTAATCTATTTTTCCTCCATCATTCTTTATTATTGTTAACAATAACACTGTCCCCTCAGTCATTTAACTGATAAAGCTGGGAGTCCAGTTTTATATCAGAAAATAAATGACATTAAACATCTAGCTTTAAAGTCAAGATGAGACTGAACTTTTTTATTTCCCCTGAGTTGGGATTTGAGATTAGCTACGAGGTTGATTTGAAAATTGTTTCTCTTTTCCCTTTCCTAATCACCTTCCCTCCACTCATTCAGATTGATCTTCTTTCTGTTCTTCAAACTGCTCATTTCTAACTCCTGACCTTTGATCACACAGTTTCTCTCATCTGAAATATACTTCTTGATATATCTCCAAATGCCATCCATCATTTAAGAGCTGAAACACCCATGAAGCCTTCTTGACTTCTCCAGTTAACAAAATAAGGTATATTTTGGAACTGAGAGCTTATACTTTAAATTTAATTTTTATTACACATTTCATACTTTATTATGCTTTCTATCACAAGTCTATAAGTCATATTGTTTCAACTATATTATAAACATCTTAAATTCACAGAGCACAGAATATTCTTGTGAATTCTCCATAATGCCTCATACAAGTCTCCTTTTAACTTTAATCTCTCATGTTCTGGGTCCTCTCCTTCCAATAAATGTGGAATACAAGGTTCTACTTTATCTGGTTTTCTTCTTCTTCTTCTCACTTCCTTGAATATTTTAAATCTATTTTTAGAGATAATTTTTAAAATAGTTATATCTATGACTTCCCAAATTTTCATCTCATATCCAAACCTCTCTCTTGAGCTCCTTTCCCACATCTCAAACATTTTGGTGGACATTTTCACAAGGATGTCTTGCCTGACTTCAAACTTAATACTATATTGAAATCACAACTCATCATTTCCCCATCTTACCCAAATTGACATTTCCTTATGGCATGACCATTCCCTGTTACCTGGATAAAATTAGTAGTTGTCTTAAACTACTTTTATCACACATGCACAATATTACTCCATAATATAGCTACTGTTCCTTGATGGTGTCTTTTATGCTTCATCCTTTTCAAGTCCACTACTACAGTAACAACAACAATAATAACAATAATAATGATAAACATGAATCGAGTGTTATGACCAAGTGCTAGGCTAAGTGCTTTAAATGTATGAAATCATTTGATCCTGATAAGTATTCCCACGAGGTAGGTATTCTTGCCATCCCCTTTTCATAGGCGAGGAAACTAAGACTCAGAATGACAGAGCTAGAATCACACCAAAATGGGTTTGAACCCAAATTCTCACCTTAACTTACAGTGTTACTTACTCTTCATACCTAGATTTCTATAATTGTTTCCTAACTGATATGCCTGCCATTGCTTGCTCTTCTATCAATCCTTCCTGCATAGTGTTTCCAGAATAATCATCCCCAAACATTGCTATCATTATTTCATTTTCCTTCTCAAAATTCATTGCTCCCTTTCTTTCATCCACTAAATTAAATCTATCCACAGCCAAATATACAAAGTCCTTTACAATCTTATCACAACCTAAATTCTCAGCTTTATTTTGGGAAGTGTATGTGTTGGCTCTGACTCCTGGTGAGTCTCTGAATGAGTGGTGTCCACAATGTCTTGTCCTCAACAGCCCTATACAGCTTCTGTAGACTCATGCTTATGGCTTTTTTAATGGAGTCAGTCCATGTCATATTTGATCATTCTCTTTTCCCACTGCCTTCTATTTTCCTAGCACTATAGGCCTTTCTAAAGAACCCTACTTTCTCATAATGTGCCCGAGTAGGGGAGCTTCGATTTTGTAATTTTTGCCTCCAGCAATGTTTCAGGCTTAACTTGCTCTAGGACCCACTTGATTTGTCTTTCTGGTGGTCCAGGGTATTCGTAGAGCTCTCCTCCAACACCCTATTTTAAATAAATCAAATTTTTTCCTACTACTCTTCTTCACTGTCAAACTTTGAAATCTGTACCTGTATATATTTCTATAAATAAATTAAACCATGCTGCCCTACTCTGCCATACTTTGATTTCATTTCATGTTTATCCCTATCATCCTACTCACTTCTGACCATGTTGTGAGTTCCTAGGGGGGAATGTTTGGAAATGCAAGTTTGCAACCCATTGTGCCTCCCACTTAGTCCACACTCAGTGAATATTTGTCAAGTGATTGATGGTAGGAGTCCAGTTACCACTTGGAGGATTAGATTGTTTAATTTCATCTTAACAATCTCCTCTTTCTTTCCTCCTCATTATACCTCTTGTTTTTTTTTTCTTCCCTGGTACAATTATCCTACCACAAATGTGAAAATCTTATTTTCTGCAACATCAACATCTTAGGAAAACCTATTACCACTTCATCAGCTTTTCCCTCACTTTACCCCCAAACATACCTTCCTGCCAATCTTTCTTCATTTCTTGGTATTTATCATTAAACTGAAAGTTACTAATATGAAAAGTTTCTGGGGGTTACCACTGGGTAATGACTACAGCACAGTCTGCAGAATAAAGTTCTCTAGTGGCTCTTGAGGTGAGATATTTTATGTAAGCTGCAGACTTTCAGGTCATATTAAGCACTGATCAGAAACCCTGAGTCATTGTATCCAAGAGATGGCAATGCAAGTGACAACTGGGAAGTCCCGTTCCAAATCCAGATGTTATAAATCTCCAGATGTTCTTGAATCACTGAGAGAAAACATTCCCATTTTATTAGATTTTTTACCTTGTCTTTAGATCCTTGCTACTTTCTAAGCATTGCCATAGATTAGGGACCACGATGTCAAGGAACAGCATGGATTCACTTACAGTTCAGGAATATTAAGGTTTTTATGTTTAGGTAGATATTCATTTATTTTTAAAGGTTATTCATAATATCTGGTCAGTGATTCTAATCATTCAAACATTTTTGACATAAATATTTTGACAAATATTTATAAAACTTTTGACAAAAAACACAGAGCAAAAACAATTTTTACATTGGACCCAACATCTAGTACAGTGGTCAGTAAACCACGGCTCGCAAGCCACATGCGGCTCTTTGGCCCCTTGAGTGTGGCTCTTCCACAAAATACCACGTGCGGGCGCTCATGTACAGTGCGATTGAAACTTCGTGGCCCATGCGCAGAAGTGGGTTTTTGGCCTGGGCGAGTCTATTTTGAAGAAGTGGCGTTAGAAGAAGTGGTGGTGGTGGTGGGGGGCGACGGGAGACGCAGTGCCTGGGAGGTGCACGCGATTCATGCACGAGTTGAGTGAGCCAGTCAGTCAGCAGTCTCATTGTGCAGTGGTTAGTGCTAGTCGCACCCGCAAATTGTGCGCGGGTGACAAAAGATAGACGAAACAAGTATATAAGACGAGTGTGGATGAGAGAGTTGGAAGGGGTCGACCTCAGCGAACGTACCTCAATCAGATTGAGGACATTTTTAGCAAAGGCCAGCTTAGGAGTACCCTAATTAAGTTAATAACAATGTACCTACCTATATAGTTTAAGTTTAAAAAATTTGGCTCTCAAAAGAAATTTCAATCATTGTACTGTTGATATTTGGCTCTGTTGACTAATGAGTTTGCCGACCACTGTACTAGTACACACCAATGTACACATTTGCACACACACAGACACACATACACAAAATACTGAACGAAAGTTTCATGAAATAATGTTTACTCTTAATACATGAGATTCATATTTTTCTCTTTTAATCTATTTCATTTAAAATAGTGGTACTGATGAACTACCAAACTGATTTCACAGTAAATAATGAATCATTTGCCCACATTTTGAAAAACACTGGTTCAAAGGATGGAAACTAGAAAGAAGATGATAATGTGTTCTATTTTATGCTACTAGAAGGAAAATAAGTATTGCATGCAGCTGCTATGCTGGGAAGAAGCAGTACTTAAGTTATAGCTAAAGAACAATATTCATAGCAGGGATAACAAAAATAATTAACTGTGGTGTACTGATTTTGTTATAAATTTTATTCAATCCTTTGTTTAAACAAACTTGTCATCTTTGTTTTCTGTGCCTGTTTCTGTATAACATGCTACCAAACTATAGGGCAATCTGTTTAAATTTTTACAACTATGCAAGAGTTCCATGTTCTTTTTTGCAAGTTAGACAGAAAGCTTTCTAAATTTTAAAGGTTATTTATAAATAGGATATTGGGCTTATTTATACTAAAATAGAATTACCTTATTACTATATGGAATGATAATAACTATATTTCATGAATTGTTATGTTTTTCTCCCCACTGCACTATGGACATTCCCCCTCCCCTCCCCTCTCCTCCCCTCCCCTCCCCTCTCTCCTCCTCCTCCTCCTCCTCCTCCTCCTCCTCCTCCTCCTCCTCCTTCTTCTTTTCTCTCTCTCTCTCTCTCTCTCTCTCTCTCTCTCTCTCTCTCTCTCCCTCTCTCTCTCTCTTTCCTCTGTCTCCCCTTTGTAAATACTGGAATTCCTGTATTCTGGAATTTTCAGATAACATTGGTGGGATAATATGGAGGCATCAGAGTACAGAGTATTCAGGTGAGTGTCACAGGGCCAAAGGGACTATAAAACATTTTAAAAAGTGGGCATAATCATAAGTTGCTTGGATAACTGATTGGTCCAAAGACTTGGCCTTTAACACAGATGTTAGTTCTTCCAAAGTTACACTGTAGAGAGAATACTACAAAAGGACAAAATGGATTTGAGCTGTAGTTTGAGAGATTTTGTTTTGAAGTAAAGATTTTTATGAACATTAATTCACAGTTTCTTGTACTTTCATCCAGAAGTTCTAGAGGGAAAAATAAAATGGGGGTGGGTGGGTTGTGGCAATAAAATAGATGTGAAACAGATTAGGAGCAAGCTTTTCCACTAAATGCCTTTTTATATATGTATTTTGATTATTTAACCATAGACATAAATTACCTAGTCAATCATTTAAATAAAAAAAGAGAAAGCACAAACGAATAACAACAGGGAAAATAAAAATAACAAACAAAAGAGCTTTCTGGCAATGAGAAGGCCAAGGGAAAATGCAAGACTTGGAGGAAGAGAGACCAATATTCTAATCCTACCTCCATCATTGACTAGCTATGTTATATCAGGCATGCAACTTAACTTGCCTAATCCTGTTTCCTAATCTGCTAAGTGGGGATAATAATAACTATCACAAAAGACTGGATTGAAGATTCAGATAACGTACTTGTACCACTCAACACAAAGAAGATTGTGGTAGGCAGGATAATGACCCTCTAAATATGTCAATACATCCCCAGAACCTGCGAATCTGTTAGGTTACATGACAAAAGGGATTTTTAAGATGGAATTAAGGTTGATGGAGAGATTATTCTGGATTATCCAGTGAGCTCCATGTGATCACACGGGCTCTCAAAAGCAGAGAGGGAAGCATGAAAGTTAGAGAGAGATGCAAAGGAAGAAGAGGCAGAAGATATTCAAAGCGCGAGAGGTACTCAATCTGCCTTTGCTGGATTTGAAGTTGGAAGAATGGGGCCATGGGCTAAGGAATGTGTGCGGCCTCTAGAAGCTAGGAATGTCCTTCAACTGACAACCAGCAAATAAATCAAGACTTCAGTCCTACAACTGTAAGGAAGTAAATCATAGCAACAACCTGAATAGGCAAGGAAATGGATTCTTCCTTGGAGCCTCCAGAAGTGAATTCAGGCCTGCTGACAACTTGATTTTACTTTAATGATTCTCAAGTCAGACTTCTGACCTATAGAACTATAACAATGATAAATTAGTGTTGTTTAAAACTGCTAAGTTGTGGAGTTCTGTTATGGCCACAATAAAGAACTAATACAAATATGTTCAATAATTGATAGCAATTGCTATTTTCAATTTAGGGTGATCCCAGAAATCTTATCAATTAATGATTTACATTGTCTATTATAAGATTTTGGATGCCACACTAATCTTATTCTCTTACATATCAATAGATGTTGGGCATCCTCCATTCCAAAAGAAGCTTGAGGTTTCAAACATGCCAAGGGAATGGGACCCAGAGTTTGTGGTGTCTGTTTCTGTGTCTTTGCAATCAGGCTGTCTAGGTTAGATATGCCAATCAATAAGTCTTTAGAGAATCTACTGCTTAGTGATTTTATTAAAATTTATAAAATTTATTGGAAGTTATAAAATTCAATAATCATAGGTACATATATTTTTTCTTTTTTATTGTCTAAAGTTTTACATATGTCTCCTTTTTCCCCCAAATGACCCCCCACCCAGCCATTCCAACCCCAGGACAAGCCCCCACTGCCCCAGTGTTTGTGTCCATTGGTCATGCTAATATGCACGCATACAAGTCCTTTGGTTGCTCTCTAACTCCCCTTCCCTTACCATTTGTCTCTAGATTGATCTATTCTTGTTCATCAAATTATGTTGATCATTATATCCCACATACGAGTGAGATCCTGTGATATTTATCTTTCTCTGACTGGCTTATTTCACTTAGCATAATGCTCTCCAGTTCCATATTTTACAGGTGAGAAAAATTGAGCAGATAGAGAGCACTATGAGCTGGGAGAAAGTAGGATCTGCTTTTTTTTCACCTATAAAATAGTGATAGGCATAATATTTACCTATGTTATTAAATTATAAAATGAACAAGTTATTTAATTCCTTTGAGTTCATCTGCAAAATAAAGATGATAATGTATCCATTTCATGGAGTTGTTATGATGATTTAAATGAGATACTGCGTGTAAAATGTTTGGCACATAACTGAGCACTCTCTAGGTGTTAACTGTTGTTGAGCTGACCTTTGTAAGGTGTTGGTAAGGTAAAGTATTTCTTATATAACACCACTAGCTTCTGGAGGAAAAATCATTGTAGCTAAGCTGGGGAATTATCTGTAACATTTTTGCCCCTTTTGTTGGCTAAGATTAAGAAATATTTATTGAGTTTCTCTGCTTTGCCCCCATAGGCGGGCATGCAGGAAGCAACCATCTATGGTTCTCTCTCATCTGTTTCTCTCTTTCCCTCTCTCTCCCTCAAATCAATAAACACGTATTTTTTTTAAAAAAGAAATATCTATTTATTGACTTTCTCTGCTCTGTCTTTACCTAAACCATTGTTTTAACCCAAATATTATCTCACATTAATCCTGTGTAGTAGGAGTTATTATTTACCCATCTTTACAGATTACTATCAGGCCTGAAATCCAATAATATTTATTTCTGCCCCTAGAATGCTGTTTCATCTTTGACTTTTTCATAGTTGGTCCATTGAAGGACATGTGTGTGTGTGTGTGTGTGTGTGTGTGTGTGTGTGTGTGTCTGGATAGGTCTGTATGTACATGTGTTTCACTACTGCATATATATGCAAACATGCAGAAAGAACCTCATTACTAACTAACTTTCTAACTTGATAATTTTGAGACATGCTATATAGAATAGGGTCACTTCTGACTTTAGTCTTATTCTGTGAAGTGATTAGGGACACCTCTAATTTTTCCAGAATAATATTTGTTTTTGGACCTCCATTTTGTTCAAATACTTTTCTGTGTCTTTCTTAGTATTATATCTGTGAAAATCCCAATGTGATTCACACCAAGATGCTAGGTACCTCAAGACATCACATCAAGTGATGAGTTTTCTAGAAAACTAAAATTATTGGCCAAATCATATTACTTATAATAATATCTTTCATGTTTTGATTGTTCACAGTAGGTTAGTGTCTTATAGTGTCTCAGTTAATCTTCTTAACAACTCAATTTTAATGTTAATCCCTTTATACTGATCAGGTATGTGAGGCTCAAAGTACCTGGTACTAATTTACACAGCTAGTTATTTGTAGACACAGCTAAGATTTGAACTCAGGTTTGTGTGAGTCCCCAAACCCAGGTTCTTCTGGTAAACAGAACAATCCTGTGGTCTGACTCCCTTTGAATAATCTCTCCTGCCTACACTTAATGCTTTTATGCTGGATAACGATAGAAGTGGACCTGGGGAAATTTTATTTTTTAGTGATAAGCTGCATGAATTGTCCCTAAATGCCTAGCACACATTGTCTCTTCTCAAATGACTTTCAGATGATTTTTGGGATAAACTCTAGTTCAGTGACTCTCAAACTTGAGTATGCAAACAAATCATTGAGGATCTTCTTAAAAATCAGATTCCAATTCAGTAAGTCTAATGAAAGGTCTAAAATTCTGCATTTATAAGTAGCTTCCAGTGGATGGTAGTGCTACTGGTGTGGTGACCACACTTAGAATAGCAAAACCCAAGCCCACTTCATCTTAGCCTCTCTTTCTTCACCTTGTGATATCCTCACTATAATGTAAAAGTTCTCCACATCCTCCTTCTGGGCTGTAATAGACATGTTTGCATCAGCCTATTTTCTTAGATTCTAAAAGAAAGTTATAGCAACAACCTCCATCATTGACTAGTATTGAGGTGGATTAATGGAAACCAAGCATAGATCCTAGGGAATGGAATTAAGAAACAATACCACCCCAGACTCCTAACAAAACTTCTTTTTATCATAGTCTACTATAAAACCATCTGACTTGTATTTTTTATTTCCTTTGTTTTAATTTTTTTTTCAGAAAGTGTGTGTGTGTGTGTGTGTGTGTGTGTACATGGGCATTTATGGGTGCCAATCCAAGACTGAGTGTATAGAACCAGAGCCATAGTAACTGGATTTCACCAGCTTCTATTACTTAAAATTAATAGGGAGCTGCAGAGACTCGGTTTTCTAGGTGCCTTGTGAACCAGATCAGCAAGAAAAGTGTGAGCAGGTAAATCTTCATCATGGTTAATTCTGCCCTCCACCTGAATATGCTAGCTGTAGAATATGCCATGTTTTCTTAGCTAGCAAAATAGAAGCATGTGTGTGTGTGCATGTGTGTGTAAGTATGTGTGTGTGTGTGTGTGTGTGTGTGTGTGTGTTAGAGGGGAGTGGGGATTAAGAAGACAAGTCACAAATATATGGCAATGAACATGTAAATATAAACATGTAAATATAAACATGTAAATATGAGTATGGGATGGAAGTAGAGGGTTGTGATCTTAGTAAACCTGGCTTTAGTTTCCTTTTGATTTCTTGGAGAGATCTCCACAGAGCTTTAGGAAATTTATTTAGTACTAGCAGGCAGTCTTGAATTCTGGTTTTGGTTCTGTCACTAACTAGCTGTGTGATTTCATCATTTCTACTCTCTGGGTTGCAATTTCTCTATAGATGAAGTGAAGATATTGGATTCTGCCATGATCCTTGCATGTTTCCACTATCTTCTCTTTCTTTCTTTTGCTAAGGCAAAAAGCTGGGGCAGTTGCATTTAAGTGCCAAATCTGCAATGGGTGATAGAGAACCAAACATAGGAAGCTTGCAAAGTGCCCTTGAGCCAGTGAACTATAATTTTTGCTTTGTTCCAGCAGATATTATTATTATTGTTATTATTATTATTTTGAAATCATCTGTTCTTACTCAGTGGAACATGATGTACACGTTTGTTTATAAGACCACAGCTGAGTCATTCAGAATTCAACCTTTGCTATTGGGATGGGTTGGTTAGTCTCACTGGACAAAGGGCTTAAGAGACCCATCAACAGGAGGAAAGGCACATGAGTTTTAGAAAGGATGACACTATGAAAACCTCAGCTATAAGCTCTGGGCTTGGTGGCTAGTCTCAATTTATCCCTAATCTGGGGTTGATTAGCTCAATTATGCCTAGAATGAAATATCATTTCTGTCTGCAGGCTGAAAACTTTGTCATACCCCTCCCTGATAACCTGGAAAATGACAAGGCCAGATTAGGTTGGTGGCACCTTGGGGAGAAATGTCCTGCCCCTCATATTGCCCAGCTAACAAGAGACTTCTGAATAGCTTAGTGTACTTAGCTAAAAGTGAGGACGTTTGGCAGAAGAAAAGCAAGTAGAAATGTTTTGGCCCCTCTCCTTCAGTGGTGGAGCCATGGCAAAAGACAACTTTGAATATTTGGAAGCAGGCTGAAGGAAAGTAGCATGACACATTTGAAGTATTCATTCGATAATTAAGCACCTGCATGGCTAGTAGATAAGAATTTAATATGCTAAGGAGTAAAATGAGATAGCAAAGGTAAAAATGTACTCCAATATGTCAAATTCTCTGGTTCTAAGGAATTCTATCACTATTTACTCAGGGTTTATATGACAAATTGTAGGCAATTTTAGGGTGCTTCAATCTGAATCAATTTTGTGGACTAATTCTATCTCTAGCCTAAGTAAAGGAAATCAAATACCAGGATGGTTTTCTTTCCATGTATTTCAAAACATCTTTGGGTTCTGTCCTATTCCTCCTCTAATTTTCTGGCCAAGCCTTCACTAAGTGCTGTGTTTCTGTGTGACATTCTGATTTTGGTTGTTAATTTGAGGAAGAAGGGGATTATAGGACTATCACTCTTATAGCTGGTAGAGATGGCAGATATAATCTAGGTCTCTATGTTAGAACATACACTGAAGTCAAGTGAACCTGTGTCAATACAACTGGCAATATCATTGGTTCTGGATCCCTGCACTGCCTACCTCCTTGTCCCTGAGGAACCATGACACAGGATCCACTGCGGCAGCCAGATACATCACCAAGAACAGAGCAAAGGCCTACACCTTAGGCTTCATCCCTGTTGACACTTTCAGTTCTTCCCAAGTATGAAACGGCCACTTCTTTCCTACCTGTCTGCAGCCTGGTCTTTGCTATTTGTGATAAAGTGTAATTTTAATGTATCTAAGAAGATATTTGCTTATGATTTCCTTAAAAAAGTAACAGAATGGGCACCTTTTCAGATCCTGCTTGAGTAATCCTCGTTCCATTCTGTCCCTCAGCAGTGAGCATTAGAACAAATTGCCTGATGCCACATAAACAGTTCCACTTAATGCAAAAATTGGTTTCTCTCATTTTCTGAATTGGAAGGAGGTAATTCTTTGTATTCCAGTAACATAGTAATAAGCAGAAAGTTTAATAGAAGAGCCTGGGTGCTTTGGAAGCACAAATTCAACTGCTCTCCTCTCTGCTACAGGCACACAGAGCCCAGATTTGTAGCATGGGGTTCATCCGGGTCCTTGAAAAAATACACACACACACACACATTATATGAAAGCATAACACACACACACACACACACACACACACACACACACAAAATATATGGTGAAACTTCATGAAACCAGCATCTCTCAGGGACCAAACATAGATTTCAAGTGGCATTCAGTTTTTCCTTCAACCTTGCAAACAGGGTGACAGAGGCTCCTCTTGACCCTGTTTATTTCCTTTATCCCAGGATAACCATTTGCTTTGAAACCAACTTGGTACTACGTGAATGTATTTCCACGCCTTTTGATTTAGAATAAGCAGATGTTAAAGATTGAGTGAAAGGTACCATTTGACATCATTTATATCTCAGCTTTTTAAGAGTCTATGGGAAAAGAGACATGATATAGATAATCTGTAGAATACCAAAAAAATGCCTGAGATTGACAATAGACAATTATGAATGCTGACATATAAACTTGCCATATTTGCTAAATGCCATGGAGATAAATATATAGCAATAGGCAAGTGGGTCTGAGTGCTATGTCAATGGAGTAATTATTTCTCATTTGAAGCCAGAGCTGACATGAACAATATTAAAAAGAGCATTTTTTTATTAGACTGTGTCTCTCCTACTTGTATAATAAACTCAGGTAAAGTTCAAAGATACTGTCTTTCAGGCTGGTTTCCAGACTCCAGACATTTCATGCGGGAGTGATAACATTGCTAGCCCTTCAGCCATTACCGCACACCTGCTTAGCCCTTCAGCCATTACCGCACACCTGCTTAGCCCTTCAGCCATTACCACACACCTGACTATGGCCCGAGAGCCCAGGTTGGAAATGTGGAATAAGTCCTTCTTCCAGTCTCCTTAGAAACCAGGGAGAAAGATCAGGATCTGTGAATACAGCCCAGTACGTGTGTGTGTGTGTGTGTGTGTGTGTGTGTGTGTAATGAACATGACTGCCCAAGTTAGTGTGTATGTTTGCAGGGAGGAGGGTGTCCACTTTGGATCAGAGATCTGACTGATCTCCCCCCCCATCTGCATTTCCTGTTTCATTTAAGGAAGCCAGGCAGATTAATCTGGCCATTTCTTAAATTTGAAGAATATAAAACAAAAAGAAGTGCCTTCTTCTTGTTCCTGAACCCCCATGAGCTCACCCTCTGCAACTTGAAGTGGCTTTTGGCAAAAGGGCCAGTGTCCTTATTCCCATGCCCTCGCCCCCCCCCCCCCCCGGGCTGATTTTGAAGAGGCAGGAGAGCAGGTTCCCAGGGAGCTTAGTACCTACCCAGGGATGGAGCAGATCGCTGTCCAAAGGTAGGCAAAGCTCTGGTTTAGGAGAACATCCCAAGTGAAAAGGATGTTTTTTGTCATTGGCAATAGCCACCTTATCTCAATGGCCCTAGAGTTTCCTCCCACTACATTTCTCTCCCTGGGTCCAAAGACAATCTGGTGCTGCCTTTTGCACTGCTCCCTAACACCCCAGCCCACAGGCAGGCAGGCAGTGCTTCCCAGCCCTTCAGCATCCCCCTCCCCACACCTTCACTCAACCTGCACCTTCCCACCCTTTGGAAGCGCTCCTGCAGCAAAGCGAGGGCACGGGGCCACTTGTCCACTTACCCCTGGTCAAGTGATGTATTCAGATCTGCGTCGTCTGGTGTCCCAGAGCCAGGGATCGCGGTGCAGCCACCTTACAGGACTCTTCTCCCGCAGCACGCAAAGAGCCGCCTGGGACAGCTCGGGGCCTCCAGGCTGCTGGGCGGGTGGGCTGATGAGCACAGCAAAAGGGGCGGGGTACTGTGAGGGACGAAAGTACTGGCTCCTACCTTGGCTTCTCTCTTTGATCCTCAATCATCTCCAAACTTCCCTTTCGTTGGCCGGCCCTCCTATACCTTTCGCCTTCGTCAGCGCCCTGAAACTCTTTGCTCTACCTCTCACTAGCTTCTCCTGGTTCTCCCAGCTAACCTGGGCCCCTTCAAATGCCCGCACTCCCTTCACGCAGTCAGCCACAGGGTAACAGCAAGAGAAGAAACTGACACGGGGGAATTGACAGGGGTAACTGACACAGGAGGTGAGAGGAGAGAGGGGGAGAGGGAGAGAGAGAGGGAGTGAGAGAGAGAGAGAGAGAGAGAAACCGCATTCACACTCTTACATATACAAACGCACACTCAAGCTCCAGCTATTAGGTAGAAGCTGGCGGAAGCCCCAGCCACCCCTCAAAATCTTTCCAGACTAGGTTTCTGTCCCCCTTTGCAGCCGCTTCTGGAAAATGCTATATACAGCGAAGAGGAGAGAAAAGCAAAGAGGGGAGGGGGAAAATCTAGGAGGCGCGCTCCCTTTCTCTTCCCCACCCCTAGCTCCAAAAATGTCCAACCCTGAGCTCTTCCTTTTCCTTTCTATCTGCTCCTTGCTTCCTCTGCTCCTGTTCTTTCTCCCTCCCTTAGGGTGGCTTCGAGCTGGAGAACCCGTTGCGTGTGTGTGTGTGTGTGTGTGTGTGTGTGTGTGTACATGTGTGAGAGAGAGGAGGGCGGGGGTGGGGGAGAGACCGTGAGGTGGGTGAAAGCACCTCTCACCTCCCCCCAGCCCAGGCTGTTGCCTCACACACACCCCGCTCTCAGCAGGGGCGGGCGGGGCGGGGCGGGGGAGTCAGGGATCCGGAACGGAAAGAGGGAGGACGGGGCAGCCTGCAGGGGCAGCAGCTCCTGCCTTCTCTGCGCCAGGGGTGGAAGGAAGCCGCAGCCGCAACCCCAAGTCAGCCCCCGCTGCCCTGTCCCACCGTCTCATCTCTCCCCCCTCGGTAGGGAATTTTCTGTTTCATTCGTTTTTGTGTTTTTTTCCTTGGGTCTCCTCCTCCCCTGGTGGTGGCAGAGACTGGGGGGCTGAGCGCCGGTTGAAGGGACCGCAGCGACTCCGGGCGCCTGGCTTGCAGAGTCTCTTTTTGCCCATTGCTCTGAGTGTCCCCTGCTTTGAACAGTGACACCCCCACCTGCCCCTCTCAGCCCGGGCTCCGGACAGGTGGCGGCGAGACTGTGCGCAGGCAGCCACGGGTCATCCCCCGGGGGAAGAGGAGTTGAGCCAGAGGGAGCTGAGGCAATTGGCAGGCGGACAGCGGGACAGGGGGACCCTGAGTCTCTAGGGACAGGACTGGGATCCTCCGGGGCGGGCTTTGATCCCTGATGGGTCTAAGGGTAACCCAGTGCAGGCAGCATAGGAGCACAGCCTAATTTTTCCATCCCTGCCCCTCTCACCCTGGGGTTGGTCTCCCAGGATCCAGCTGAGATTGAAGGGGGGTGGGGATGGATAGTGGGATAGTAGGATGAGGGAGTAACTTGTTTAGTGGTCGCAGTGACAGTGGCATCTCTCTCTCTCTCTCTCTCTCTCTCTCTGGGGGGGGGGGGCGGGGAGCTGTCACCGGACTCTTGGGTGACTCTTTGATCTTTGCGCCTTCATGTCACTTGAGACACCTCCCCACCCCCACCTCTCAACCTATACTCTGTCACTCAGAATGGCCACCTTCTTGAAATCTCTTGGAGCTGACAGAATGGCCCCACCCCCCACAACAAGCCTGAGATTTCTACCTGCAACCCACTGGTGCTTATGTCAGCTAGCTGGCAGCATCTCCTGGCCCGGTCACACAGCACCAAAGCTCGGCTTTGTCTTTTATCTCCCTTATTATATCTCCCTGGAAAGGGAGGAGCAAGGATCTGTGTTTCTGGACTCTAAGCTGGTACCTGGAACCTTTTCCTTACCCATTCTCAGAACAGCCCTGAGCTGAGAGAAAGCCCACTGGAGGTGTACTTCCCACTGTTGCCCAGGAGCACACACTGGGAGCCTAAGTAGAGTTCCAGAAAGAGCCAGAACCCTCTGTCCTGCCTATGTGGCCCAGGGTTCCCATTTCCTTCCCGGTGAAGGGTGAAGCTGGCATACTTATGTTTAGTGGCTACCCTAGCAACTCTCCTAGGCTATCCTGGGAAAGTCCATGTGGACACCAAGCGAGACAAGTTTTTCTGTTGTCCTGGGGCCCCTTAGCCCCTTAGCAAGGTGGCCCAATGAGCTGGAAAATATTAAGTTTTTTGTGGGATCAATGCATTGGAGAAAAGTGTTGCTTTGAGGGATTGAAGAGTTTGTTTTTCTGTGGGGGATGAGGGCAGGGGTGAGTTTGGAGCCTCCCCTCCATACAGTTTAAACACTTCAGGAAGTGTGTGTAAAGACTGGCCAATAATGTGGATGGAAAAAAAAATCACTAGATTCTGGAACCTATCTGCCTTTTTCCCATTCAAAGGCATTTTCACTGTGGCCAGCAACCTCAAATGTACAGCCTCCCATACAAAAGAGGTCTATGTTTTGATTAAGCTGGTCCCTCCTTTGGTATGAAGGCTGAATAACATATGTGGCTCAGGACAAGACTTTGGTGTATCTCCTTTTCGTTGACCAAACTGCAGTCCAATTAAGGCTTCCAAACTTAGGATACAACCAGGAACAGTGCTGAGAGAGCTGTCTCCTTCAAAGGCCCTATATACAGTGCAGTTGTCTTTATGAGGATTATGGATGTGTTTGAATTTGGGTGCTTTCCCAGTAGATTGTGGATAAGACCCAGAAGTTTCTACGTGCTCCTGCCCTTACTCTGCAAACCTCTTCAGGAGATCCAGAATATAAAAAGAAAAACCCTTTCCAAAGCTAAAAGCACCATGTAAATGTCACAGATTATTATGCAAACTCCTGGACAAATTTATTAGAGGACCTAGTGCAATTAAGAAGCAGATTTGCACAGGAGCCCAGGCTTTCCTAGGTTGCCTTTGCTATTGCTGGGTGGCTCTTCTTCTCTGTGGGTATGGAAATGTTCAGGTTTCTATCTGGTGACTGCAAGTGTATGTCTGTTTGAACTCTCATGGGGCAGTTTGCAACCAGAGGCCACATCTGTGAAAGTGGTTCAAAGCAAAAAATGTAAGTGACTGAATAATTTTAGCCCAAATCTACCTGGTTTCTAGGCAAGGTTTACTCACATGGCCTGGTCTATTCAAACATCATCCAAATATGACTGTCAAAATGCAATTGACTTAAAAATTCAGGGACAATCTATTTTCTCTACTCTTCTTATAGCGTATACAATAGTGGAAAGTAGAATATACCAGTATGGACTGGAGTGTAGTGTAGTTTCATACAGGCAAAGAGAGATTGATATGAGGAACTGTAACCGGACAATTAATGGGTCCAGGCTGCCTGTCACTAATTGAGCCAATTCAGCAGACACAGGATTGAATCATATATGAGTGATTATTCTAATAATGCTGGCCGTATGAGAGAGCAGCAGATCATCCACAAAAATCTGCTCTGCTCCCTACTATAAGCCAGCTGCTTATATTGGGTAGAAGAACAAAGATAACATAGGTGAAAATGTATGCCAAATGGGCAGTTTACAGGTAATTGTTGGCTGGAGATTTGCAAAGGCCCACTAGTATGCAAAGGGCTGGGAATCTTCAAAGGTTGGTGATATGCAAAGGGCTAGGGGTCTTTAAAGGGCTTAGGACATACAAAGGGCTGGAGGCTCTGGTTTCTGCAACAAGATTGTTAATCCTTCAAAGATAATAGGCAGCTCCAGGATGTGAAGGATGGGCCACATTTCCAGGTGAGCTCTCAGGTTCAGTGTGCAACTCCCAGCAGGTTAGAATGTGCTTTCTTTAATCAGAAAAAACAATCTAGGTTAACAGATCATGATTAATATTTCTTTCAATTATAGCTGATCCTCAACATTCTATTTCTGCCCCTATCAGAATCCAGATATTAAAGGCATTTTCTTTTCCCCATTAGCAAGGTTTCTCAACCTGAGCACTATTGGCACTTTGGGCCAGGTGATTCTTTATTGCAGGGGACTGTCCTGTGCATTGTATGATGTTTAGGAGCATCCCTGGCCTTTATCCACTAGATGCCAATAACACCTCCCATCTTGTGAAAACCAAAAATGTCTCCAGATATTATCAAATGTTCCCTATAGGGCAAAACCACCCTCTCCTTTGAGAAACACTGACATTCAAGGTAATGTCACATTTCAAAGACCATATTTTACTTAATTCTATACATATGGCCTGTCCATACCATGTATGAAACAAAATCTTAGAAGATAAGGAATATATTTTGTGAGGAAACAACATAAAAAGGAGTTCTCATGAATTAATAAATTTTGACAAATGTTTGAATTCATTATTGTCACCTCCCCATCACCATCTAACTTTTGTTGAGCACTCACTATGAGTAGGGTGTTGATTATAGCAAAAATTTATAAGGCATAATCCTAGCCTTCAATACACTAAGACATTATCAACTATTATATCCCTGAAAAGGAAGGGTTGCAGATCTTCATGGATATTCTGTATTGAATCCAACCTGGCTTTGTGCTTCTTTTATTTCCCCTTTATTCCAAAACTGTGATTTATTCTTTAAGTTTATACCTTAGGGAGATTGTTTTTTGTCTTACTAATTACCATAATCCCTGTTGAATTTTTGTGACTTCACCAAAAAATGGCAGTTATGCCATAACAATGTATCCAGCATTGAAATGACCACAACACCACAAAGATTTTAACAAATTGAGTAGTTTGGAGGTAGGTTTTTATTTAAAAAGGAAAAGGCTTCTAGTTACCTGCTTTGTAGATAAATACTCGACAATGGCGAAGGCAAAGGAAATGGAATGGAATAAATAGAATGGAATGGAATGGAATGGAATGAGAGATGATTTTTCAAATACTGTGGAGCAGTGATTTTCAACTGGTTGAACCTACTGTAAGAATTTTAAAAACATGCAATACATGAATTGGAATGGTTGTTTTTTTTTGGTGTTGAGTTTTATAAGTTCTTTATAAATTTTGGATATTAAGTCCTTATCTGATGTTTGGTGAATATGTTCTCCCATTCAGTTGTTTGTCTTTTCATTTTGTTGATGGTTTCCTTTATGATGAGAAATGTCTGAGATTTTACTGCCTATGTTTTCTTCTAGGACTTTTATAATTTCGAGACTAACATGTAAGCCTTTAATCCATTTGGGGTTTATTCTTGTGTATGGTGTAAGAAGGTAGTCTAATTTCATATTTTTGCATGTATCTGCCCAATTTTACCAACACCATTTATTGAATAGACTATCTTTACCTTATTGTGTGTTCTTGTTTCCTTTGCCAAATATTAATTTATCCTAAAGGCATGGGTTTCTTTCTGGGCTCTTTATTCTATTCCATTGATGTATATGTCTGTTTTTATGCCAGTACCAAGCTGTTCTGATTACTATAGCCTTGTAGTATAGTTTGATATCAGGTAGTGTGATTCCTCCAGCTTTGTCCTTCTTTCTCAAGACTGTTTTGACTATTTGGGGTCTTTTGTGATTCCTAATAAATTTTTGGAGTATTTGTTCTACTTCTGTGAAATACGCAATGGTATCTTGACAGGAAATGCATTGAATTTATAGATTGCTTTGTGTAGTATGGCCATTTTAATTATGTTAATTCTTCCTATCCATGGACACTGTATACGCTTCTACTTATTTGTATCTTCTTAAATTTCTTTCTTCAGTGTCTTCTAATTTTTCAAATATAGGTCTTTTACATAATTGGTTAAATTTATTCCTAAGGTATTTTTTGAAGCAATTGTACATGAGATTGTTTTCTTAGTTTCCCTTTCTGATAATTCATTATTGGTATATAAAAATGCAATTGATTTCTGAATATTTATTTTTTATCCTACTACTTTACTGAATTCATTTATCAGTCTTGGTTGTTTATTGGTGAAATCTTTAGGTATCTCTATATATAGTCTCATGTCATCTGCAAATAATGAGAGTTTTACTACTTCCTTTCCAATTTGAATGCCTTTTAATTCTTCTGCTTGTCTGATTGCTGTGGCTGGGACTTCCAGTACATATTATGTTGAATATGAGTGGTAAAAGTAGACATTCCTGTCTTGTTGCTGATCTTACTGGAAATACTTTTAGGTTTTGCCCATTGAGTATAATGTTGCCTTTGGGTTTGTCATATATGGCCTTTATTATATTGAGGTATGACTCCTCTATTCCCACTTTGCTGAGAGTTTTTATGAAAAATGGGTGCTGGACTTTATCAAATTATTTTTCTGCATTAATTGATATGATCATGTGGTTTTTATCTTTCAGTTTATTTATGTGGTGTATCATGTTTATTGATTTGTGAATATTGTACCAAACTTACAAATCTCAAATAAATCCCACTTGATCATGGTGTATGACCTTTTTAGTGTATTACTGAATCTGGTTTGCTAATGTTTTGTTGAGGATTTTAGCATCTATGTTCATCAGGGATATTGGCCTATCATTTTCTTTCTTTGTAGTGTATTCATCTGATTTTGGAATTAGGATAATGCTAGCCTCATAAAATGAGCTTGGAAGTCTTCCTCCTCCTGATATTTTGGTACTATTTGAGAAGAACAGGTGCTGGTTCTTCTTCCAATGTTTGGTAAAATTCACCTGTGAAGCCAACTGGTCCAGGCCTTGGTTTGTTGGGAGTTTTTTAAGTTACTGCTTCAATTTCACTAGTTGCAATCTGTCTATTCAGATTAGACACTTCTCCACAGAGGTCATAAGGATGGCCAATAGACATGTGAAAGGATGATCAATATCACTAATCGTCAGAGAAATGCAAATTAAACCACAATCAGATATCACCTCACACCTGTCAGAATGGCCATCATCAATAAATCAACAAAAAACTAGTGCTGATAAGGATGAGAAGAAAAGGGAACCCTCATGCACTGTTGGTGGGAATGCAGAGTGGTGCAGCCACTGTAGAAAGCAGTATGGGGTGACCACAAAAAATTAAAAAATGGAACTGCTTTATGACCCAGCAATTTCATTTCTGGGAATATGTCCAAAGAAACCCAAGACACCAATTTTAAATAATATATGCACCCCTATATTAATTGCAACATTATTTACAATAGCCATGATTTGGAAGCAGCCCAAGTGTCCATCAGTAGATGAATAGATAAAAAAAATATGTGGTATATTTACACAATGGGATACTACTCAGTCATGATAAAGAAAGAAATCTTACCCTTTGCGACAGCATGGGTGCACCTGGAGAGCATTATGTTTAGTGAAATTAGCCAGTCAGAGAAAGACAAGTACCATATGATCTCACTCTTATGTCAACTCTAATGAACAAAATAAGCTAACAAACAAAATAGAAATAGACTTATAGATAGAGAACAGATTGACAGCTGTGGGACTGGAGGGGGAATGGGGGATGAGTGAAAATGGTGAAGGAATTGAGTAAAAAATGAGTATCCTCCCATGCACCAACAGGTCATTGCTTCAATTCCAGGTCAAGGCACATGACCAGGTTGCAGTCTCCATCCTCAGCAGGGGGTGTGCAGAAGGCAGCCAACAGATGTTTCTCTTTCATCGATGTTTCTATCTCTCTTCTCCCTCTCCCTCTCCTTTACTCTCTTTCTAAAAATAAATAAAAACATATGTAAAACAAACAAACAAACAAACAAAGTCTCATAGACACAGACAACAGCATGGTGATTACTAGAGGTAAAGGAGTGGTAGGAGAGGTTATGGGAAGATAAATGGTGATGGAAGGAGATTTGACTTGGGGTCCTGTACACACAATACAATGTACAGATGAGGTATTATAGAATTGTATACCTAAAACCTATATAATTTTATTAACCAATGTCACCCCAATAAATTCAATAAAAATAAGTAAAATAGACATGCAATACTTGACTATGTAGTCAGGGGGCACTGACCTCTTTTCCCTTAGATTGTCAAATAAGAAAATGGACAACAGCCAACACAACAATAGCCATTCAGTGTGAATGAATCTAAATTATACTTTTTTTGGTCAGAGTGGCAAAAAATGTAATATATGTTTTGGAATGCCGCAGAATTTTAATATGTTCATAGCTCATTTCTCAAACGTCTCCCATCTCGAACAATTCAGTTCTCAACCAAGGTGTTCACAGAAAAAGTATCTTGATTGTCAAACAAAACCTTCAGTTCTCGGCCTGACAACCCTTTCATGCTGATACCTGTATGATCACTCACACATCTGGCAGGAGACAAAGGAGAGAATGCCCGAGTATGAGTAAGTTTACTGCTAAACATCACATTGTTAAGATCTCAGGAAATTGTGCTGTGAATATTTTCATATTTTGCTTTGTTTTTGTTTATTTTTTATGCTTTTGGGGGCCTGGAATTGATTAATTCAATTTACATTATTTCCAATTGGGGGGAGTGATTCTGTTTTCAAAGAAATTGCATCTCAAACAGCCCTCCAGAATGAATTAAGTTCAGGAATCGAAGTCCCACTGTAATTAGTTTATGTGTTCCATGAGATGAAAAAGGTTGAAAATTGCTGCTGTGGTGTGTTGAAAAAATGTCTGGGTGTGATTGTGGGTTTTAACATACAGCAGTATCTCTGCCCCAGGAAGTCAAACAACACTAATGCATTGTAGGATTCTGATCAGGAATTCAGCAAAAGAAAACCCAGGGGAAGTGTGGAATATCTGTTCAAAATCATCTGAATAAGCTACTGCCTTAGAAAATAAGTTTCCAGTGAGTCAGACTTACATCAGTGTCACTTGCTTTGAATCACTCGTAGCCCAATATTATGCATAAATACAGAAACTTGTCACTTGTAAAGATGAATGCAGAGACCAACAATCAGAACATTCAAACTGTATATTCATAAATTATGATTCTCTTGCCAAGACTAATTATTTATTTAAATAAAAGTTTTCCTCAATTGGGACCATGAATGGCTTTAATTGAAAACATATTTCACATTTGAAAAGTATGTTTAAACTCTTATGTCACAACAGGATCCCTGTAATCAAGGCATGAGGCCATAAATAGTGATTAATCTTAATAAAAGAAGTATAAACAAAACCATACTTTATGGATTAGCTAAGGACTTTGCATTGCTTACCATTAATAGGAATGCAAATGGAGCTGGCCCTGAGCACATTTATAAAGAATCACAGAATATTAAAGAACATTGGGCCAGGGAAGAGGGCTTTGCCTGAGGTTCCATGATAGGACAGAGACAAGACTCCAATCAACTCTTGCTGCTCTGTGACAGACTCTCTGTGTGGCTTCAGAAGGGGCAGGTTTAGTCTTTTATTCTGCCTGTCCCTCCTCATAATATTGAAAGCTGCCCTCGTGGAATGATATAGTCTTCCCTAATCAAAATACCAATGTGTTCCCTCTCCCAGGAGTAGCTCTGTCTTGAGCCTTTTTACCAATTGTGGAAAAAATGCTCTATCTCCTTAGTAAAGAGAGTTAAAGCATGAGGGACAGGTATGTATTTCTTTGGGATAAAGACTTCCTGAGGACCAGGAAAGCACCCCAATTGCAGGTCAAGACTTGTAGATCTGTGGAAGCTTGGACTAGAACAGAGAAAGTTTGTTTCTCTTGTCTTTTCAAGAAGAGACAATTTCATTTATTTTATTTCATTTTATTTTTTTACTTTATTTTTTGTTGACATTATTACAGATGTCCCTATGCCCCCACCACCATCCTTTGCCCATCTACACCCAACCCTACCCCCTCTTCCCTCTGGCCATCACCACACTGTTGTCTGTGTCTATGGGTTATGCATATATGTTATTTGGCTAATCTCTTCACCTCCTTTCATCCAGTCCCACCCTCCCCTCTGACAGCTGTCAGTCTGAAAACATATTATTTTTAATTTCAGCGAGATCTTTGTACAAAAATGAAATTTTAGTTTGAATATTTTTCTCAGGGTTTTTTGGTGTGGAATATTATGAGCTGTGCTTTATTCTTGATTAAATGACACAGATCCTTATGGACAGAATAAGGAGGGGCTAGCTGTGGAAGGCTCTTGAAGATGGGGTTGTAGAGAGTGCAGGCTTTGGAGTCGGACAGATTTGGGTTGGAATTCTAGCTCCATGTCTTATTAGTTGTGAAAATTAAGTTATGTGAACCTCTATTTGCTCATCTCTAAAATGGGGATTATGACTCAGAGTTGGTTAGTGGATTTAAATGGATAATATATAATCTCAACACAGACCTTAATATAAAGCAGCAGCTCAACAATTGATAATTTTCTTTTTTCTCCCTTTCTGCCTTTGCTTCAGTATGGGGCAGAATTTGCCTGAAAACCAGATCTGGTCCTGCCTCATAAAATGTGAGTCAAGATTCCACATGATCAAACTTTTTCCAATTAATTTAACCATGTTCTGAGGGAAAAAACACACCAAAAAAACCCTCAATAATATTTATAGGAATACAAAAATTTCTAGCAAGCAAAAGGTAAAATTAACTGTATCTGTTCAACAATAAAGATTATTTAAAATAAAAAATAATAAAAATAAATAAATAAATCACTGTATCTGGAATCCAATACAAAATTATCAATCATGCCTGCAAAGAAGCAGAAAAATAAGACCTAAAATGAGAAAAACGAAGCAATTGAAACTACCCAGAAGTGACACAGATGATAGAATAAGTAGAAAGGAATATTAAAACAATTATAACTGTGCTCTGTATGTTTGGAAGCTAAAGGAAAGAAGAAAGCTATTAAGTAGAGACAGGGAAGATATTTTAAAAATACTCAAATCAGGCTTCTATAAAAGAAAGTTAAAATGTCTAAAATGAAAAAAGTAGACTGAATGGATTAATTCTCCATATTGTAGAAGAAAACGTTAGTAAACTTGAAAGACATACCAATAGCAATTGTTCATTATGAAATATACATAGATAAAATACCAATAGCAAAAATGAACCAGAGTATAAGTGAGCTGTTGGAACAATCTCAAGCAGCCTAATATGTTATTAATTGGGGTCCAAAAGAGAGGAGGAGGGGCAAAAATAATTGAAGAAATAATGGTGGAAAGTTTCAAATTTGAAGAAAATTATATAAGAAGCTCAACAAAACCAAAACCTAAGAAACATGAAATAAACTATATAATGTTAATACACCAAGTATAGTAAGCAACCTTTTGAGATACATACCTCAATGATCTCCACCTTCTGAAATTCACATCCTTGTGTAATCTCAGCCTTTTGAATGTGAGCTTGACCTAATAAATAGAATATACAAAAAAGTGATGGGTATCATATCTGACATTTGGTTACAAATGACTGTTATTTCCATTTTTTCGGCCTGTTCTTGCTCACATTGATGAAGCCACTTGCAATATTGTGAGCTGCCTTATGGAGATGTGCACATGACAAGGAACTGAAGCTGTCTGCTGACCAACAGCCAGTGAGGAACTGAGGCACTAAGTCTAACAACACACAAAATATGAATCCGTCCAAGAATTACTAAGTGAGCTTGGAATCAGAAACTGGCCCAAATGAACCTTAAAAGAACTGTGGCCCCAGCTAGCAACTTAATTGCAACTTGGTGGGAGATCCTGAGCCACAGATGCAGGCAAGGTACATCCTAATTCCTGATGCACAGAAACATTAAGACCCTGAGTTTGGGAGGTATTTTTTTATGCAGTAACAAATAAGTAATACACAAAGGCATATTATAGCTAATTGTTTAAACCAGTGGCATAATAAAGAGAAAATATTAACAGTAGTAATAAAAAAAGACACACTGCGTATACAGAACAAAGCATAGATGACATAAATTTCTCATCAGAAACAATGCAAATAGGAAAACAGTGGAACTATATCCTTAAAGTATTGAAAGAAAAAAAACTGAATTTGGAATCCTATAATGTAAAAATATTACATTTAAATGTAAATTATCTGACCATCACAATTAAAAGGCAGAGATGATCAGCTTGGATATAAAAGCAAGACCCAACTATTTGCTGCCTACAAGAATCCCACTTGAAATATAAAGACACATATATTTTAAAGTAAAAGGATGGAATAAAGATATGCTGTGTTGACACTAACCAAAAGAAAGTCAGATTAGCTACATAAATAGCATGCAATTGCATTTAAGAGCAAACAATATTATCAGGAAAGTCATTTCTATAATGCTAATGGTGTCAACTTATCAAGGGAAAATAAACCTAAAGGTCTATTTACCTAGTAAGAGAGTGTTATGGACAGAACGTTATTGCCCAATTCATATGTTGAAATCCTAACCTCTAATGTGAGGGTGTTTGGAGGTGGGGCCTTTTGGAGATGATTAGGTTATGAGGGTGGAGCCCTCATGAAGGGGATTAGTGCCCTTATAAAAGATTGTTCCAGAGAGTCTCTTGCTCTATTTCCACCATGTGAAGACACAGCAAGAAACTGCCCATCTATGAACCATGAAATGGGCCTTCACCAGACACTGACTATGCTGGGACCTTGATCTTGGACTCTCAGCCTCTGGAACTGTGTGAAATAAATATTTTTGTTTGTATGTTTTAGTTACCCAGCTGATGGTATTTTTGTTATAGTAGCCTGAATGGAATAAGACATTGAGCTTAGAAATATATGATGTAAAGTTTGATAGAACTGCAAGTATAAATAAATAAGTCCTTGATATAGTCAGAGATTCAACATTCAATATTTTATAGGACATGTACATAGAATAATATTAAGAATGTAGAAGATTTGAACACTATCAACAAATTGACTTAATTGACCTTTCTAGACTATTCCTTCTAAAAACAACAAAATAAACTGTTTTTTCAAGTGCATGCTGAACTTTTACCAAGGCAGACCATATTTGGAATCATAAGAATTGTCTATAAATGTAAAAAGAGTCAAGTCATACAAAGTATGTAATCTGATTATGATGAGAATATATTAGAAATCAACAATAGAATAATATTGATGAAATCTCTAATTGTTGAGAAACAAAATGATACACTTTCAAATTATCTATGGTTCAAAGGAGAAATAAAAAAGGAAATTTGAAAGTATTTTGAATTGAATGACAAGAAAATACAACATATCAAAATTTATAGTATGAAGCTAAAACATTAGTTGGAAGTTTTAGTATTAAATACCTATGTTGAAAAACAAAAAAGGATCTCAAATCGTTAACTTCAGATTCTTTTTGAATAAATCATAAGAAACCTAATGAAACCCAAAGTAAGCAGAAGAAACAAAATCGTGAATATCAGAGCAGAAATCAATGAGGAAAATTATAAAGATTTTTTGTTGTTGAAAGCAAAAGCTAGTTGTTAGATAATATTTAAAAAATTGAGAAAGAATATATGCACCCCTATATTCATAGCAACACAATTTACAATAGCTAAGATTTGGAAACAGCCCAAGTGTTCATCAGCAGATGAGTGGATAAAAAAACTTTGGCACATCTACACAATGGAATGCTATGCGCCAATAAAAAAGAACTCTTACCATTTGCAACAGCATGGATGGACCTAGAGAGTATTATGCTAAGCAAAATAAGCCAGTCAGAGAAAGAGAAGTAGCACATGACTTTACTCATATGAAGAATGTAATGAACAAAATAAACTGATGAACAAAATAGATCCAGATATATAGAACCATGGAACAGACTGACAAATTTCAGAGGGAAGGTAGGGTGGAGGTGAGTGAATAGGGAGAGATTAACCAGGGAACTTATAAGCATACTAGTAGCCCGGTGCACAAAATTCATGCACATTAAAAGGGAATTAATTGCCTTAACTGGTTTGGCTCAGTGGATAGAGCATCGGCCTGCGGACTCAAGGGTCCCAGGTTTGATTCCAGTCAAGGGCATGTACCTTGGTTGCGGGCACATCCCCAGTGGGGAGTGTGCAGGAGGCAGCTGATCGATGTTTCTCTCTCATCGATGTTTCTAACTCTCTATCCTTCTCCCTTCCTCTCTGTAAAAAATCAATAAAATATATTTTTTAAAAAGGGAATTAATTAGCGGAGATATTTTAATATTGCTATTTGCCCTTTCTCTATAATAGAAGTGTGAGAGATGAAAGGAAATTAGTAAAATGTATATGAAAATCATATATAAATTTATTAATAAATAAACAGTAACAAAAGGATATAACAACAACAGAGGCATGATATAAAAACGACAAAAACATGATATGAAAACAACAAAAACATGATATAAAAACAACAGTGATGCAAACAATGACTGATAAAGTGATTAAACTTATTCTAATATCTCCCTGTACACCACTTTAAGAGTGAAAACACTTTCAGAGTGCTTGACTAATTTCCCTTGTGATGAAGTATTTAGAACTTTAACTGTAACGTCACATGCTCTTCAAACTCAAGAGAAAGCAACATATAACTGACCATGTGCGAAAACGGGTTCAGGTAGGGATATGCCTACTTTGTCTAGAGTTTGTCCTTGTGATTTATTAATAGTCATCACAAATGCTGGCATCAAGGGAAACCGTCATCTAATCAATTTAAATGGGAGGCCAGTGTCAGATGGGGACAAATTAATTCTTGGAATCAGAACAGCCTCTTCCTCTGCAGATCCTGTTAATACTTCAGCTTCAATAATGTTAGGTCGTAATCTTTTGATAATAAATCTGGTATCATTACAAAGACCCCATTTATTATTGAGATTTCTCAATAGCTTGATGATTGCGCCCACTTTCAATTTTAATTTATGACACGGCATTCCCGAAGGAGTAATACTATTAAGAAATTCGATGGGAAAATTTTCCTTTTCAGCATCATCTGTGGAATCAATGGAATCATCACTCAAATATGTGTAAAAATCTCCATCGAGTATATCCAAATTTTCTTCATTTAATTTTTAAACATGCTCATTTTTTGGACAAAGAATTGCATGTTTAGATATATTTTTAATATTATCTATAGCAGTGGTTCTCAAACTTGTCTGCACATTACAATCACCTGGGAATCTTTAAAATCCTGATTCCTGGGCCTCATCCTCCGGAAATTGTTTTTTTGTTATGGGGTGGGGCCACAACATTAGTAACAAAGAAACAGAATTTCTGGGGGATGAGGCCCAGAAATCAGGATTTAAAAAAAATTCTCAGGTGATTCTAATGTGCAGCCAAGGTTGAGAACCACTGATCTATAGATATAGTATTTCCAAAGGTAGCTTCAATAATAGATCCATTACAAATCAGTTCACTTCCACGCTCCACTCTGAGGGCGGGTTCCTGCCTGAAACCTTGCCCTCCAGGACAGCTGGGGGAGGGCGCAGCCATTTCCAAGACAACCCCAACAGGACTGACTTCCTTCCAGTTGGTTGATCTCCTGGCCCTGATGTTACACCCAGGGTTTTTATATAAGTAGATGTGAATAGCCCATAGACACAGACAATAGTGTTGTGAAGGCTTGGGAGGGGAGGGTGTGGAGTGGAGGAGGTCAATGGGAAAAAACCAAAACAGAAAAAAATAAAAACAAAGGGGACATTTGTAATACTTTCAACAGTAAAGATAAGTTTTTAAAAATTGATAAGCTTCTAGCCAGAATTTTGAACAAAATAGAGAAGACATGAATTATCAATAGTAGACATTAGATAAATAACATCATTAAGAGTTCTGCAGATATTAAAATGAATATTAAAATAATTTATGCAAATAGGTTCAACAGCTTAGATCACCTGGACAAATTCCTTGAAAGACATAAAGTACTAAAACATAATCATGAAGAATTAACCCTACACCTATTAAATAAATAGACATTTTAGTTGAAAATCAGTATACAGATGTTGTGTTATAAAATTGTACACCTGAAACTTGCATAATGTTATTAACCGATGTTAACCCAATGAATTTAATTAAAAGAAATAATCTTTCTATAAAAAAATTACAGGGTCAACTGGTTTCACTAGCAAATTTTAACAAATATTTAAGGAAGAAATCCTAAATAATCTTCCAGAAAATTAAAGTGGTGATAATGTTTCCCAATTTATTCTATGAGGCCAGCAATACTCTGACACCAACATCAGCCTGACATCAGAAGAAAACTCCATATTGATATTCTTCATGAATACCATGGACACAGACAATAGGGTGGTGAAGGCCTGAGGTGCAGGGAGGCAGGGGTGGGATAGAAAAGGTCAATGAGGGAAAAAAGGATGACATATAAGTACTTTCAACAATAAAGATTTTTTTAAAATTATGAATAAAATTTACTGAATTGTAAATTTTAATATATATATATATGATAATATATCAAGACAAAACAAATTAAAGAGTGGCTTAACATTATGTCTGTCAATGTGATTATCATAATAGACAGATAAAGCATTTGACAAAATCCACCCTACATTCCTGTGAAAAATTCTTAGGAAACCCAGAATAGAAAGAAACTTTCTTAACCTGATAAAGTACACCAGCAAAAAACAAACAACAAACAGAAAAACACCTCACTTAACAGCTAATATTATATGTAAAGTTGAAAGATTCAATGTTTTTGCCCTGAGAGCATGAACAATGCAAGTAGGGTAAAATATCAGACGCTTCACAGTTCTTAATACAGGGACTTCAATGTAATCCTATATAATAAAAGCCTAATATGTTAAGTGTCCGGTTGTCTGGTTAGCTGTTCAACCAATCAAAGCATAATATGCTAATGATATGCTAAGGCCATTCAACCGCTCACTATGACATGCACTGACCATCAGGGGGCAGATGCTCCAACTGGTAAGTTAGCTTGTTGCTGGGGTCTGGCCGATCAGGAATGAGTGAGACTGGCCAGACATGCCCTGGAGCCTTCCCACAGTCCCTCCCTGCACCGGTGGGGTCCCTTGGCCTGGCCTGAACCCTCTTGCAATCCGGGACCCCTGAGGGGATGTCAGAGAGCTGGTTTTGGTCCGATCCCGCAGGCCAGGCCAAGGGACCACACTGATGCATGAATTCTTGCACCAGGCCTCTAGTTTTTAATAATAAATTTCTTAAATTGGATTGTGAGTACATAGATGCTCATTTAATGTTTATTCTTTACATCTTACATGTATATTATTTTGTATGTTATATTTAATAATAAAAATTTTAAAAATACTTAAATTGTTTGGAAAAACTCAGTAAGTCCATGTCACTGAAAATGTTGCTGTCCAATCAAATGGGTCTATGGCAACTATAAGTAATTAGGAATAAGAAAATAAAATCTGGAGGATTCTTTACTCAATATAGTTTACAAGCATCTGTATGTTAAGTGAACTGAAGCTAGAAATCATTGATGACATTATGGATGAGTTTTACACAAGAAAAATGATAATGTAAACTTTGGTCTTACATCAAAATATTGAGAAATGAATGTACACTTATGTTTTAAGTTAAAACAAAATATCTAATCTAAGATATATGTATCCTTTTATTGTTTTTTGCTTTAAAGGATGTTTTTAAATTAGTAAACAATCTAGTTGTTTCTGTTGCATTTGTAAGAGGGCCTGTACTATATTTTAATTAATTACGGTAGCAAATAAGTCCTTGGGTAATTATTGCTTGGATGTTTAGCCTTTCATTTAAGTAAAAGCTCAAGATCTTGGGGAGAATTTAAAATCTCCACAGACTTATTTTTAGTTCTGAGGACAACAGGGAACCTGACATTGATTTTGGCTGAGATTGAGCCATTCAATGGAAGGGGGTAATTTTAGAAGTAAATGCATATTTATATATGAGATTTCAGGTGAAGGTGCAGAACTTCATAATGAGACTTGGTATTCCTTGAAACTTGATATAACAAATGCCTTTAATTTCCCCTTGACTATTGATGTCTTAGAACAAGGTGCTCCATGTTTCCCTCTTTTCTGACAGGTGAGTAGCAGGAAAGGCAGATATAGAATGAGAGAAAGACAAATATTGAGAGGAAAGTGGAAAGAAATTGAAAAAGAAAAAGGGGATGTAATAAAGTGAGAAGGGGTCAAACAGGAAAATAAATAGATAAAGCGGGACAGGGAGAAAAAAAAGTAAAGGGAATAAAAAAATAGGAACACTGTGTCTGATGATAATAGTGATTTCAAGTAAGAATTTTTACTATTTATCATGCCCTTTCTATTTATCATGCACTTTGCCTTATACACTTCAATTTGTTCAACAGCATTCTGAAGTAGCTCTTACTATTCCCATTTTATAAATGAGGAAGCGGAGGCCCAAAGAAGTTAAGTAACTTGTCCTGGAGTGGTAGAGTTTGAAATTGAATCCAGGTCTGTTCATCTCTAGAGCCAATAGGATTCTGAAGCAAGTTAAAAGGCAAAAACTTATGCAAAACAGATTATTTGGCATCATATAAACAGATCATAAAATAATCTAGCTTTTATTTCTCTTCATTATCTCACTTTGTGCTTCCCACAAGGGATATAAACAGGTAGGCAGACAGAAAAATAAAGCCCCAATATCAGTTTTCACTTCTATTGGAGCTTTCAGGTCATGTAGACAGATTATCTCCCTCTGATTTTACAAAGGGCTTAATGCCCACTTCACTTATAGAAACTTGGTCCAAACCAGAGTCTCCTAACCTTTTGGGAGTTACGGACTCCTTTGCTCTTCTGATAAAAGCTAAAGACTCACATTCTAGAAAAATGCATATACATGCAAAATTTGTATAACAATTCAGGAGTTTTATAGGCCCCCACAAAGTTCAGAGGTCTGCATCTGAGATGAAAGTCTCAGGGCCTGGAACTGCAAAGAAAGTAACAGTGAAATCTGAGTGAGAGAGTATGGGCACCAAGCCTATTATCCTGACTGCCAGAATTTTGATGCGTCTTTTTCCAATGCAGTTGAGTCATTTCTGGTGTTTGACTATTACAAAGGTTGGATGTGATTGTCTTCTCTTCCATTTTAAGGAATATGCCTATGAAATGTTTGATGAGAGAAGCTTAAGTTTTCATTCTTATGTAAACTCCTACCTGATTTGCATTAAGAAAAATGGTAAGTTCCATAATAGCATTAAATACTTTCTATACTCCAGTGCCCACTGGACAATTCTTTTGCCTAAAATATTTGGATTTTAGAGATGGCTATTAGTTTCTGGAAGAGGAGAGTTCACTCTGAATTTCAGAAAAGGATCTTCTCTCTAGTTATTGTTTACTTTCTATTTTGACTTTTCCAAAACTCATGAATTCCAATGATGAGACATTGTTGGGATTCATGGTGAAATAGTGGTATGTAGAAAAGAGTGTTGGATAGAGCCAGAACCTACCACTAACTTGCTGTGTTATTTTTGCTAAAGTTAAAGCACATTCCATTTGTGTCCTCAGGATTTTCATCTGTAACATGAGCAGATTGTATTGTTATTGGTACTTTTTAAGCCTCTTTAAACAACTTTTTTTTAAGTGAAAACTTTATTTGAACAAATCTTGTGCAGGATGTGAATATATAAATAAACTAGAGGCCTGGTGCACGGATTCGTGCACCAGTGGGGTCCCTTGAACTGGCCTGCACCCTCACACAATCTAGAACTCTTCAGGGGTTGTCGGACTGCTGGTTTCAGCCCAATCCCCACAGGCCAGAGATATAAGATCTTTGGTTAATCTCTTCCCACCCTCTCCCTTCCCTCCTTCCCTCTGAGATTCATCAGTCTGTTCCATGTTTCCATGCCTGTGCATTGAGCATCTGCCCCCTGGTGGTCAGTGCACATCATAGCTACTGGTTGAATGCTAGAATGATCCCTTAGGCTTTTACATCTATACTAGTGGCCCTGTTCATGGATTTGTGTACATTGGAAGGAAATTACTTAGAAGAAATATTTTAATATCGCTATTTGCCCTTTCTCTATAATAGAAGTGCCAACCAAATTCATGATTGAAAATGACAGATTGAAACACACACATGCGATTGGCGCCAGCGAGAGCTTTATATGTATCATGCATGAGAGGGTCAACTTAGCCTTTATAAAAGGTGTCCCAAAATTCACGCAAGATTTGAATTTAATGGTGCTCGCTATCGCGACATGATAATCCAGTTTTTTGTGCCTAAATTGCAAGATATGGATGTGGACGACATGTGGTTTCAACAAGACAGTGCCACATGCCATACAGCCCGAGAAACAATTCAATTACTGCATGAGTCATTTCCTGGTCCTGTAATTTCCCGTTTTGGTGATCAGAATTGGCTGCCCAGATCATGCGATTTATCGCCATTGGACTTTTTTCTTTGGGGTTTTTTGAAGTCTAAGATTTATGCCAACAAGCCCATGACCACCCACACCTTGAAGGAGGAAATTGAGCACTGTATCAACGAAATTCAGCCACATTTATACAAAATGGTCATGGAAAATTTCAACAAAAGAGTGCGTATGTGCCAGCAAAGCCATGGAGGCCATTTACCCAATATGCTATTCCATACAGAACCCTATACTGCATACTTTATGAATCAATAAAAAATTTACAATTTTAATTATAAACCTGTGTTTTCTATCAAAATTACTTCTTGCGTGAATTTTGGGACACGCTTTATATATAGAATAAACTTGCATAATTAGACCTGCTTTCTGATGTAGCTAAACTTTTTCCAGCTCAGTGAAGCACCCCAACTTCTCTTCCAGGTATTGTCAGCAACACAGTAGTAAATATCAACATGAAGCAGATTATTATTGTAGATCACACAGGGAGAACAAAGGGTAAAATATTTAACTGAACAGTGATACTTTGTTGTTTTCCTCCAAAGTTGTTTTTCTATTCTAGGTTATTTTCATTTTCAAATGAACCTTAAAGTCAGCTGACCAAATTTTAGAATCAGCTCTACTTACCAAAAATATTGCAAGGTTTTTCCAACTACTAAAAAATAATTCTAGGCTTCCTGAACAGTTGCAAAAATAATTCATTATATGACCATCTATACTTTTCCCAGGTTTCCCTAATGATAATATCTGCTATAACCATAGCACAATGATCAAAATTAAGAAATTAACATTTATTCAATACTATTAACTCTAGACTTTATTGAGATTTCTCCTGTCTTCTACTAATGTTCATTTATTGTTTCAGAATCCAAACCAGTATATCACATTGCATTTAGGTGTCAGCCCAATCTGTGAAATTTCTGTAGTGTTTTTCTCTCAGAATCTTGACACTTTTGAAGAATAATGGTCAAGTATTTTGTTGAATGCCCCTCAATTTGAGTTTGTATGATATTTTATCATTATTAGACTATGGTTATGAATTTTGGGAAACAATAGCACAGAGATGAAGAGCTCTTCTTATTACATAATATCGGGGTTGTATGATATCAAAATGACCTATCATGGATGATGTTAACCTTGATCATTTTGTTAAGGCGGTGTCTGCTATTCTTCTTTACTAAAAATGTTCTATTTTTTCAGTTTCTGTACTCTGTTCATTTAAAGAAAATCAGCTAACACTCAAGGGAGAGAAATTTAACTCCAATAAAAGGATTAGTGCTCTTTGGAGAAGTGTCTGATTTTAGGGCTAGGACAGGGAAAACATAAGGTAGGGCTGGATCATCTTATAATGACAAAAATAAAGAAGTACTTATACAAAATTAATGTACATTAATTGTATAGCCCAGTGCCTGGTAAATAGTGGAATTTAGTAAATGGTGACTATAGTAGCAATTGAAGTTGTTATTATGATGACCATATTCATCATTATGCAAATACATACTTTTTAAAGACTAAAAAAAAGAAGTGCTTAGGAAAACAAAAGATAGAGCCATCTCAAAGATACGCAGGAGCTTACATGAAAGAGCTTCCAATGTTCAATACTTGAACAATTTGAACAACAAGCTAAGTAATGATAGCATTGTATTATAACCCAAATAATAACATAAATATCTATGAATCCAGACTAAGATAAATAAATGACCAAAATAATAAAGAAGAGATGTAACAACTATTTCTTACTGAATAATTCAAATTAATAAATGTAGAAGGAATGAGGAAAATAGAAAATAACTATTATAACACCACTGTAACAATTGCTGGAGGCAAATTCTACTGTTAATTGATAAAATAGTGGGTAAAGCTTTAAGGAGAAACAGGATGTTTGCATAGGCTCAAATTATATTTTCTAAAACACTTATTAATTCCTGTATTCCTTTTAACATATGCCCACATTTTTTATACTCCTCTATCCTGGAGATGGAGGGAGAGGTTGAAAATCCCCTGCACTTATTACTTCCTTCATTTGACAACTTCCCTTGCTGTACAATGTTGCCTAGGGCCAATCATGATTTTTAATCTCAACTTTGACCTATTTTCAGGATTCATCATCCTGGCTTCTTGTGACTTTGCACATCAACATGTTCTTCCCCTCCTTCCCAGTGTCTATGGTCTATAATCCAATTTATTTCTGTAGCAATAAAGACATTCATCATTAAAACTATTATTCTGAAAGGTTCTGTGCAGGAGCTCTTCTTCTATACAATTTTACAAAAAGTGATATTTTTATCCTCTTTATTCATAGCATTCTGCTTAATTTTAATGTGCCAATCAAGTGACACATGTTGGAATATCTTAATTATTGCACATTCATCATGGTAATCATTAGGAACAAGTACTTTTGATCATGATAAATCTTTTTTTAATTAAAATCTTTTGAAGACTAGAGAAATCAGAGTTTTACTATGAAAATAATACTTTCAGAGAACTATATTGATGTTTAATTTGCCTGTTAGTGTTGATGTGGTGTGGAAAGCAGTTTCTTCCAAGACTCCCTATGATCTTACCTAGAGTGTTGATTTCATGTGGGATGGAAGCTTCACAGAGACAGGCAGGGAATGTTGAGACCCAGTCAAGTTTGTTTCTAGTCAGTTTTTTTTTTCATTCATATTCTCTACAAATATTTGCTGAAGGCCTACTGTGCTGGGTTCTGTTTAAGTGATAGAGTTAGAACACTGGATAAACTAAAGCTCCTGTCACATAGCAATGACATTCTGTTGTCTAGTATGTGTGTTGAAGACATTTAAAAATGTAAATAAATAGAAATATCCTATATAATAAAGGGGGAATATGCAAATTGACCATCACTCTGCCACAAAGATGGCTGTGCCTACAACGGAGGCGGGGTTTCTGTAACACAAGATGGCTGCACCTACAGTGGAGGCCGAGTTCCCATAATGAGCTTTAATGAGCATTCAGTAGGGACCTGAGGTGGTGCCCTCTTGCCCCTAGTGGGGTTTGATGGGGGACCTCAGGCAGTGCCCCCCACCCAGCAGGGCTTGACGGAGGACCTCAGGCCACACCCCCCGCCTGGCAGGGCTTGATGGGGGTCCTCAGGCCATGCCCCTCGCCCCTGCGCCAGGCCAGAGAACCTCAGGCCATGCCCCCTGCCTGGCAGGGCTTGACAGGGGACCTCAAGGTGCTGGGCTGGGGGACCTCAGGCTGCTCCCCCTGCCAAGGTGCTGGGCTGGGGGACCGCACTCCCTGCCCAGCAGGGCTTGACAGGAGACCTAAGGTCATGCCCCCCTCCTGGTGGGGCTTGACGGGGGACCTGAGGCTGTGTCCACCACCTGATGGGGCTTGATGGGGGACCTCAAGGCATACCCCCTGCCCTGCGTCGGGCCAGGGGCCCTGAGGCTGCGCCCCCCACCCGGTGGGGCTTGACAAGGATAGGACCAGCCAGGTCTGGATCTAGCCCAATGGGGGGGGGGGGGCGGCCAGGCCTGGGTCTTGCATGATTTTGAGGCACACGTGGGTGGGCAGGAACTTGACTCTGTGTCCTGTGGTGTGCCCCAGACTCTGACAGGAGGAAGATTTTTATATACATTTTACTAATTTTCTTTCATCTCTGACACTTCTATTATACAGAAAGGGCAAATATTAAAATATTAGCAATATTAAAATATTTCCTCTAATTAAATCCTTTTTAATGTACACGAATTTCATGCACTGGGCCACTAGTGTGTGTGTGTGTGTGTGTGTGTGTGTGTGTGTGTGTGTGTGTGTGTGTATATATATATATATATATATATAATTTTAAATAGTGATAAGTGCAATGAAGGAAAGAAGTGCGCTACTGGGATAGAAAGGGCACTTGGAGTGAGTACAGGGCTATGCTGCTTTACCTAGGGATGTCCAATGAGAAGTAATTGCAGGAAGTTTTAAGTAGAGGAATCACATTATCTGAATAATGGATTGAAAATGATCACTCTGACTACTGTATAAAGAATGGTATATAAGGTGGCAAGAGTGAATGCAGGGAGATTAGAATGCAAGTCATAGTGCTTAGCCTACAATTTTAGCAATGTAGAGATAAGAAGTAGATGAATTTGTGAATATAATGAATTATAGAGTCATAGCCAACAGTACTTGCTGATGAGTTGGATATGGATATGGAATGGGAATAAAAGAGAAGAGGTGCCTGGGTTTTTGGTTTGAACAACTGTGAAGATGCTGGGGCATTTACCAAAATGGACAATAGTGGAAGGAGGAGCAAAAGTGAAAGGAAAATAAAAATTCTATTTTGGTCATATTGACTTTGAGATGTCTATAATAAAATGAAGATGCTGGATTGACATCATGACTGGCACCCAGAGGAGAGAGGTCGGAGGTAAAGATATATATTTGTAATTCATCAACATGTAGAGGGAATTTAAAGCCGTGGCCTGAATAAGATGCTTTGGCAAAGAGTGTAGAAGAAAGAAAAAAAGAGATCTGAAGTCTGAGCCCTGAAGCAATCTAAAGGTGAATGGTTAGGGAAATAAGGAGGAAGCAGAGGAGACTAAGAATGAGCAGCAAGGAAGGTATGAAGATAAACCCTGTTAGTACCTTTCCTAGAAATCCACATGAAAAAAGCAAATTCAGAGGAAGGAGTGATCAAATGTTCCACGCTGACTAGTGATGCTGAAAGACTTGTCCTGAGCAAATGTGATGTAGAGAATAGAATGTGTTTTGCAAAGCGGGAAACTTGAGTTTTAAGAATTAACTGGAACTAACTGCATCATCATCATTATAATAGTAGTAGTAGTCTACTTTTCCTTATCTAGTATGTATTCCAGTGATGGCGAACCTATGACACGAGTGTCAGAGGTGACACGCGAACTCATTTTTTGGGTTGATTTTCTTTGTTAAATGGCATTTAAATATATAAAATAAATATCAAAAATATAAGTCTTTGTTTTACTATGGTTGCAAATATCAAAAAATTTCTATATGTGACACGGCACCAGCGTTAAGTTAGGGTTTTTCAAAATGCTGACACGCTGAGCTCAAAAGGTTCACCATCACTGTTTAGGCACTGGCCTAAGTGTTTGAATTAGCTCAGTGAATCCTCTAAGCAACAATCGTGCTACCATCATTCCCATTTTACAGGTGGGGGAATTGAGGCTCACAGAGATAAAATCATTTGCTCAATGTTACACAGTGTATCTGGAGTGAATTATTTCCCTGTTTGAGCCTGTTTCCCTAATCTATAAAATGAGTGAGTGCATTATTTTAAATTCTTTTCAGCAAACAAAAAGAGATGCAGAAACTCAATATATAAAACAGCAAAGTTGCACTGTTTCAAACTTAGTGTGAGGTATGTAGTTTTATACCCTCGGCTTCTACCCCCAACCCCACTCTCTGCCCTGTGGTTTGCAAATCACTCAACTGGATGCATTCTATGTGTCCGTTGGCTTTTAAAACTCTTAAATTTGTATTCTTACCTGCCCCCACCCTGTGAACAACCATTGGCATTACAGGTTTATGGGTCAGTGTTAGGAAATTCTTCTGTGCTCTGGACCACATACCACAGAGACATCAGAACATGTAGGATGAAGTCATGGTAATATTCACTTCAGTAAACTGACAGTGATGTAAGGTCATCACTGCTCACATTTTGAAGTAAATATGTGTATGAATAAGGCTCAACATAATACCTTGAAAATTGGGTGTTCAAAATGTGCTTGATTTAAAAATAATTAATTAGGTAGTCTTTGCCATTCTTTTAGGAAAATATTTATTTATTTATTTATTTATAATAAATCTTTATTTTTGAAAGTATTAAATATGTCCCTCCCCCCCCCATTGCCCTCTTCTACCCCTCCAAGCCTTCACCACCCTATTGTCTGTGTCTATGGGTTATGCATATAAGCATATGAGTTCATTGGTTGACGTCTTTCCACCCTCCACATTCCCCTGCCTTCCCTCTGAGGTTTGACAGTCTGTTTCTATGTCTCTGGTTCTATTTTTGTTCATCAGTTTATGTTGTTCATTAGATTCCACAAATGAGTGATGTTATGTGATATTTATCTGACTCTGACTGGCTTATTTCGCTTAGCATAATGCTCTGTGGGTCCATCCATGCTGTTGCAAATGATAAGAGTTCTTTTTTACAGCTGCATAGTATTCCATTGTATAGATGTACCGCAGCTTTTTAATCCATTCATCTGCTCATGGGCACTTAGGCTTTTCCAAATCTTAGCTATTGTAAATTGTGCTGCCATGAACATAGGGGTGCATATATTCTTTCTGATGGGTGTTTCTTAATTCTTTGGATATGTTCCTAGAATTGGAATCACTATGTCAAATAGTAGTTCCATTTTTAATTTTTTGAGGAAACTCCAAACTATTTTCTACAGAGGCTGCACTAATCTGCATATGCAATAGCAGTGCATGAGGGTTCCTTTTTCTCCACATCGTAGCCAGCACTTGCCATTTGTTGATTTGTTGATGATGGCCATTATAACAGGTATGAGGTGGCAACTCATTGTCATTTTGATTTGCACCTCTCAGATGATTAGTGACTTTGAACATTTTTTAATATGCCTTTTGGCTTTCTGTATGTTCATTTTGGAGAAGTGTCCACTTAGGTCCATTGCTCATTTTTTAATTTGATTGTTATCTTCCTATTGTTAAGTTGTATTAGTTCCCTGTAGATTTTGGAGGTTAAACATTTATCAGATGTATTATTGGCAAATATGTTCTCCCATAGAGTGGGCTCTCTTGTTATTTTATTGATGGTTTATTTTGCTGTGCAGAAACTCTTTATTTTGATGTAGTCCCATTTGTTTATTTTCTCCTTAGTTTCCTTTGCCCTAGGACAGTGATGGCGAACCTATGACATGCGTGTCAGAGGTGACACCCGAACTCATTTTTTGGTTGATTTTTCTTTGTTAAATGGCATTTAAATATATAAAATAAATATCAAAAATATAAATCTTTGTTTTACTATGGTTGCAAATATAAAAAAATTTCTATATGTGACACGGCACCAGAGTTAAGTTAGGGTTTTCAAAATGCTGACACACCGAGCTAAAAGGTTTGCCATCATTGCCCTAGGATGTATATCCATAAACATTGCTATGAGAGGTGCATGAGATTTTGGTGCCTATGGTTTCTACTAGGATTTTTATGGGTTCACCTCTTATACTTAAGTCTTTTATCCATTTTGAGTATATTTTTGTGTATGGTGTAAGTTGGTGTTCTAATTTCCCTTTTTTGGATGTATCTGTCCAATTTTCCCAATATCATTTATTGAAGAAACTGTCTTGCCCTGACCAGTTTGGCTCAGTGGATAGAGCATCAGGCTGCGGACTCAGGGGTCCTGGGTTTGATTCCGGTCAAGGGCATGTACCTTGGTTGCGGGCACATTCCCAGTGGGGAGTGTGCAGGAGGCAGTTGATCGATGTTCCTCTCTCATCGATGTTTCTAACTCTCTATCCCTCTCCCTCTCTGTAAAAAACAAATAAAATATATTTTAAAAAAAGAAAAGAAAAAGAAACTGTCTTGACTCCATTGTTTACTCTTGCTTTCTCTGATATTAATTGAGCATAATGGCTTGGGTCAATTTCTGGGGTCTCTGTTCTGTTCCATTGGTCTGTATGCCTATTCTCATGCCAATACCAGGCTGTTTGAGTAAAGTGGCTTTGTAATATAACTTGATATTTGGTATTGTGATCTCTCCAACTTTGTTCTTCTTTCTCAAGATTACTGCGGCTATTCAGGGTCTTTTTTGATGCCATATAAATTTTTGGAATATATCTTCTAGGTCTGTGAAATAAGTCATTGGTATTTTGATAGGGATTTCTTTGAATCTATAGATTGGTTTGGGTAGCATTGCCATTTTAATGATGTTGATTCTACCAATCCATGAACATGGTATTTTCTTCCCCTACCTTCCCTCTGAGGTTTGATGATCTGACGGATGCTTCTCTGTCTCTGGATCAGTTTTTGTTCATCAGTTTATGTTCATTATATTCCATAAAAGAGTGAGATCACGTGATATTTATCTTTCTCTGACTGGTTCATTTCACTTAGCATAATGCTCTCCAATTCCATCCATGCTGTTGCAAATGGTAAGAATTCCTTCCTTTTTTTGCCACAGCATAGTATTCCATTGTGTAGATGTATCACAGTTTTTTAATCCACTCATCTGCTGATGGGCACTTAGGCTGTTTCCAAATCTTAGCTATGGTGAATTGTGCTGCTATGAACATGGGGGTGCATATATCCTTTCTGATTGGTGTTTCTAGTTTCTTGGGGTATATTCCTAGAAGTGGGATCACTGGGTCAAATGGGAGTTCCATTTTTAGTCTTTTCAGGTACTGGCACAAGAACAGACATATAGATCAATGGAATAGAATAGAGAACCCAGAAATCTACCCAAACCACTATGCTCAATTAATATTCAACAAAGGAGGCATGAATATACAATGGAGTCAAGACAGTCTCTTCAATAAATGGTGTTGGGAAAATTGGACAGATACATGCAAAAATATGAAACTAAACCACCAACATACACCATACACAAAAATAAACTCAAAATGGATAAAGGACTTAAACATAAGATGAAAAACCATAAGAAATACTAGAGGAATCCACAGGCAGCAATATCTCAGACATATGCTGAAGCAATTTCTTCACTGATACTGCTCTTAGGCAATGTAAACTAAAGGGAAAATAAACAAATGGGACTACATTAAAATAAAAAGCTTTTGCACAGCAAAAGAAACCATCAACAAAACAATAAGAAAGCCCACTGCGTGGTAGAACATATTTGCCAATGTTATCATCGATAAGGGTTTAATCTCCAACATTTACAGGGAACTCATACAACTTAACAAAAGGAAATAAACAACCCAATAAAAAAATGGGCAATGGACCTAAATATATACTTTTCAAAAGAAGACAGAAGGAAGGCCAAGAGACATATGACAACATGCTCAAAGTCACTAATGATCTGAGAGATGCAAATCAAAACGACAATGCGGTACCATCTCACACCTGTCAGAATGGCTATCATCAACAAATCAACAAACGACAAGTAATGGTGAGGATGAGCAGAAAAAGGAACCCTTGTACACTGCTGGTGGGACTGCAGACCATACAGCCACTGTGGTCTTCTATCTTTTTGGTTGAGTTAATTCCTAAGTATCTAAATTTTTTTTTGCAATAGTAAATGGGGTTGTTTGTTTGGTTTCCCTTTCTGAGAGTTCATCATTGGTGTATAAAAATGCCATAGATTTCTGGGTATTAACTTTATATCCTGCTACATTGCTGAATTCATTTATTAAATCTAGTAGTTTTCTATGGAGTCTTTAGGGTTTTCTATGTACAGTATCATATAGTTTGTAAATAGTGACAGTTTTACTTCCTCCTTTCCAATTTGGATACCTTTTATTTCTTCTCATTGTCTGAACACTACAGATAGCACTTCTAGTACTATGACAAACAGGAGTGGTGAAAGTGGGCATCCTGTCTTGTTCCTGTTCTTTTTTTTTTTTTTGCAAAACTTTAATTATTCCTGAGCAACAGAGGCAACAAAAGGAGGATTCTTGTTATGCCCAGATTTCAAGATTCCCAAGAAGCCACCAGGGAGCCAGCCAGTCCGATGCAAAAGCAAAGAGTCTTTTATTTCAAGCCCGGGCCTGGCTCTCCCACCTTCCTTACTGACGCAGCAGCAAGTGGCAAAGAGAGAGGGGACCGTGGGCCCCGCCGACTGGCCAGGCGTGAGTCGGCGTCTCACCTCACAGGATGCGGTCATAGTGATGGCGCGCACCTCCCCCGACCATCACTGGTCAGTCCAGAGAAATCCTGGGTGTGGCTAGCAGAAGCCTCCTCCGGGAAGAAGCCCCCGCTGAGCACATGGCCCTGCCCAAAAGTGGAGGACCCAGGGCAAGATGGAGGGCGCAGTCCCCGCCCCCCCCACTGAAAACGCAGGGAAGGGCGGGGGGTGTCCGCAGGTCCGAGATCTCACCCTTCCACTGAACACGGAGGAAGTCCTCGCCGTCCCCGGCGGGGGAGTCATTCTGTGTTGGCTCTGGAGGCCTCCCTCCGCTTTCCTGGGGTGCTCTGGGTCTGGATGTCGTGGGGGATCCCCACGCTCCCCGGCTGCGGGGAATTGTTCCTGTTCTTATGGGAAATGGTTTTAGCTTTTGTCTGTTGAGTATGATGTTGGCTGTAGTTTTGTCATATAAAGCTTATATTATGTTGAGGTATAATCCCTCTATACCCACTATATTGAGAGTTTTATAAAAAATCGGGTGTTGGATATTGACTAATGCTTTTTCTGCATCTATTGATATGATTATGTGGTTTTTATCTTTGGGTTTGTTTATGTAATATACTAGAGGCTCGGTGCACGAATTCGTGCACCAGTTGGGTCCCTCAGCCTGGCCTGAGGGATCGGGCAAAAACCAGCTCTCCGATATCCCCCGAGGTGTCCCGGATTGCGAGAGGGTGCAGGCCAGGCTGAGGGACCCCATAGATGCATGATCAGGGCCGGCGAGGGTCACAGGAGTTTGGCCAGCCGGGAAGGGACTGTGGGAGGGCTCCAGAGCATGTCCGGCCTGTCTTGCTCAGTCATGATCAGCCAGACCCCAGCAGCAAGCTAACCTACTAGTTGGAGCATCTGCCCCCTGGTGGTCAGTGCACATCATAGGGACTTATCGACTGGTCTACTGTCTGCCTTCTGGTGGTCAGTGCACATCATAGTGAGCAGTTAAGCGACCTTAGCATATCATTAGCATATTATGCTTTGATTGGTTGAACAGATGACTGGACAACCAGACACTTAGCATATTAGGCTTTTATTATATAGGATCATATTTATCTATTTAAGTATATTGTACCAGCCATGCATCCCTGGAATAAATCCCACTTGGTCATGGTGTCTGATCTTTCTAATGTATTGCTGGATCTGATTTGCTAGAATTTTGTTGAGGATGTTAGTTCTTCTTTGAATGTTTGGCAAAACTCTCCTGCAAAGCCATCTGGACCAGGGCCTTTAGTTGCTATTTTTTTAAAAAACTATTATTATTATTGCTTCTATTTCATCAGTAGTTATTGATCTATTCACATTTTCTGATTCTTTCTGATTGAGTTTTGGAACATTCTATTTTTTAAGAATATGTCCATTTGGTCAAGGTTGTCCAGTTTATTAGGGTAGAGTTGTTAATAATATTTTTTATGATCCTTTGTATCTCTGCGGGGTCAGTTGTTACTTCACCTCTTTAGTTTCTGATTTTGTTTATTTGGGTCCTCTCTGTTTCTTGGTGAGTCTGGTAAGAGGTTCATCAACCTTGTTTATCCTTTCAAAGAACCAGCTCTTGGTTCTATTGATCTTTTGTATTTTTTTTTTGGTCTCTATGTCATTTATTTCTGTTCTGAGCCTTATTATTTCCTTCCTTCTACTTTGGGTTTTTCTTATTGCTCTCTTTCTAATTCTTTAAGTTGCAGCATTAGATAACTTATTACAAATTTTCCTTTTTTATGAGGTAAGCCTCTAGTGCTGTGAACTTCCCTCTCAGGCTTTCACTGTGTCCCATAGATTTTGGGTTGTTGTGCTTTCATTATACTTTGTTTCCAGGATGCTTTTTATTTCTTGTTTGATCTCTTTGGAAACCCAATCGTTTTTTTTTTTCCAATCATTGTTTAATAGCATGCTATTTAGTCTCAAGTGTTTGATTTTTTAATTGTTTTTATTGTAGTTGTTTTCTATTTTTATGCCATTGTGCTCTGAGAAGATGCTTGATATGATTTCAATCTTCTTGAACTTTAGAGATCTTTTTTTTGTACTAATATGTGCTCTATCTTCGAAAATGTCCCATGTGCACTTGAATGTATATTCTGTAGCTTTGTGGTGAAATTTTCTGAACATGTCAATTAGTTCCATCTGATCTAGTGAGTCATTTAGGATTGCAGTTTCCTTGTTGATTTTTTGTCTAGAAGATTTAACCAATGATGTCAATGGGGTATTAAAGTCTCCTACTATGATTGTGTTGCTCCCTTGATATCTTCCAGAAGTTTTTTAAAAATATATATTTTATTGATTTTTTACAGCGAGGAAGGGAGAGGGATAGAGAGCCAGAAACATCGATGAGAGAAAAACATCGATCAGCTGCCTCCTGCACACCCCCTACTGGGGATGTGCTCGCAACCAAGGTACATGCCCTTGACCAAAATCGAACCTGAGACTCTTCAGTCCACAGGCCAACACTCTAGCCACTGAGCCAAACTGGTCAGGGCCAGAAGTTGTGTTTTTTTTTTAATGTATTGGATAGTCCTGTATTGGGTTCATATATTTTACCAGAGTTATATCCTCTTGTTGTATGGATCCCTTTAGTTTATGAAGTGGCCTTCATTATCTCTTGTTATGGCCTTCACTTTGAGACCTATTTTGTCAGATATAAGTATTGCTAACCCAGCTTTTTTTAAAATTTCCATTTGATTGAAAAACATTTTTCCATCCCTTCACTTTTAGTCTGTGTGAGTCCTTTGATCTGAGGTGGTAGGTCTTTTGTAGACAGCATATATATGGGTCATGTTTTCTTATCCATTCAGATACCCTATATCTTTTGATTGGAGCATTTAATCCATTTATGTTTCAGGTTATTATTGATAGTTACTTGTTTTTTGTTTTTATTCTTTATGCCTGTGTTCCTTCTTCCCTTCCTATTTCTTTTTTATAGCAGTCCCTTTAGCATTTTTTTTCACTGCTGGCTTGGTGGTAATAATCTCCCTTAGCCTTTTTTATTTGTAAACCTCCTGATTTCACCTTCAATTTTGAATTTGTTATATAGAGTATTCTTGAATTCAGTCCTTTGCTTTCCATCACTTTGTATACTTCATTCCATTTCCTTCTGGCCTGGTCTCTTTCTGTTGAGAAATCAGTTGTTAGTCTAATGGGAGATCCCTTATAGATAACTTTCTGTCTCTCTCTTTCAGCCTTTAAGATTCTTTCTTTGTCTTTTACATTTGTTAATTTGATTACAATGTGCCTTGGTGTGGGTCTTTTTGGTTTCATCTTGCTTGGGACTCTCTGTGCTTCTTGGATTTGTGTGTCTTTTTTCTTCCCTAAGTCAGGGAAGTTTTCTGTCATTATTTTGTCAAACAAGTTTTCTATTCCTTGCTCAGCTTCCTCTTCTTCTGACACCCCAATTACATGGATGTTGTTTTGTTTCAAGTTGTCACAAAGTTCCCTTTAGACTCTTCATTTTTCCTCCAGTTGCTGCTCTACTTGAATGGTTTTATTTTTCTACTTTGTCTTCTAACTCGCTGATTTGGTTCTCAGCTTCTTCTAGTCTACTGTTGAAACCTTCCATTGTGTTTTTTATTGCAGCTATGTCATTCTTCATTTCCTCTTGAATGTTATTTATACTGGCAAAATTCTCATTCAGCTCCTTATAATTCTAATTGAGTTGTTTATATTTGCTTCCAGACGTTTGAGCATCCTTATAACTATTACTCTGAATTCTTTCTCTGACAAATTACTTGCCTCCATTTCATTTAATTCCTTTTCTGGCAATTCCTGTTTTTCTTTCCTTTGGGGATTGTTTCTTTGTTTCCCCATTTTTGCTGTCCCATTTGAATTGTTCCTATGTCTTAGATCCAACTGATATGTCACCCAGGTTCTTTTGAGGGTAGTCCTATATAATTGCAGTTTTTGGGGACTCATTGATGCAGTCTCTCAGATCTTCTGAGCTTGGTGTTCTAGTGGAGCTACCTACTTGAGTTATTTGGGTTCTCCTGATGTAGTTGGGTCTTGAATGTTAGTTTCTTGTTCATGGATGAAATCTCCTCACAGGTTGTTTGATGATGTGACTCACCCCAACCTCATTGTGCAAGCTTTTATGGATGTGCACATGGTTCCAGCTCTTGTGGCCAGGGATGCCTGAGGTCTCACTGGCATGCAGCTCATTGTGGGGTCCCAGAGTCCACAGCCTGGGTGCCTGGGTTCCCAGCCCTGTGGCTGAGTTACTGAAACTCTGGCTGGTGTGGCATTACTCTTGCAGGGGTGGTGTCACTCTGTGAATCACTGTGAGGGTCCTGGAGCCCATGACAGGGGCTGGGCATCCTGAAGTTCATAGGTGAGGCAGCAGGACTCTAGCTGGGGTGGCTTCACTCTGCAAATCATGAGAGGGTCCAGGAGCTGGCATCTGGGGAGGCAGGAGTTGCAAGGTATGCTGCTGAAGAAGCATGACTAAGGTGTCCAGGAGCCCGCAGATGGTGGTGGGGGGTCATCATTCACAGGGTCTGCAGCTGAAGCAGCGTGCCCTTGGCTGGAGAAGAGCACTCAGCAACACACCAAGGGGTCCAGGAGACAGAGGCTGGGGAGGCGGGCATCCTGGGGTTTGCGGGTCTGCGGGTGAGGCAACATGACTTTGGCTGGAGTGGCTGAAGGGTCCTGGGTGGTGTCCAAGGCCAGTCTGGGTGATGGTGAGGCTAGGCTCCTAGTCGCGGCTGCTCTCCCCTTCAAGATGGCGAGTCATGTTGCTCAGGAAATGCCAGCGGTGGTAGCAGGGGCTCCCTGTCCAGGAGATCCTTGTCTGCCAGCCCCCTGAGATTCCTGCGAGATCTAACTGTCCCTCACTCACACATGCACACACCACACATGTCCACACACTCCCTTATCACTCCCTTACGCACACACACTCTCTTCCTCACTGCTGTCCTGCTGGCCTCCATCTTCTTCCTCTAGGAAAACCTTCTGCTACACCCTCTAGTAAAAATTAGATTTCCTCCTTCCTATATGTTCCCTGAACTCTTCTAATTTTCACTATATTTTTTTTGCCATGTTGGTAGTTATTTATCATCTGATTACACGTCTCTCTCCTACTAGATAGAATCACATGCATCTTTCTGTCCTTGGCACTGGCACAGGGCCTGGCCACTGAGCACATTCAACATACTAACATTGAATGAATAAGAGACTCTCCGTTTTGGGAGAGGATGGCTGTAAGAAGGGGAGGAAAATGATTTGACAGACCTCAAGGGAGTCTGGTGCCTCCTGTTCATTTGGTGTTAAGTGAAATGTTTTGTTTCTTCAAACTTGCTCTGTACAGTGATATAGGCTTGGAATTCCTTAGAGCCTATTAGCATGCCACAAACAAGGAGGAGTACATGTGTTTCACTTCTCTCAATGTGATCAGACTGCTATGTGACACTTAGAAGTGAGAAATTCTGGATTTGGTTTTCCAACTCCAGCTCTGCTAATGGAAATAATATAGAGTCAGACAAATACAGTCAACAGCCTGCAAAGGGAGAAGATTGACATTTGTCCTAATGTGCTGCAGGAGGCAGGCAGGGCAGAGATTTGTTTGTTTGTTTGTTTGTTTTAATCAACATGAATGACCTATTTATTTTTTCCTTTTTATTGAATTTATTGGGGTGACATTGGTTAACAAAATTATATAGGTTTCAGGTGCACAATTCTACAACACATCATCTGTTCACTGTACTGTGTGTTCACCACTCCAAGTCAAGTCTCTCTCCATCATTTATCCCCGCTTTACCCTCCTCCACCTCCCAAAACCTACCCCACATTCACCATAGCATTTTACATGTCCGTGAGTTTTTTCTTTTTTGCCCAATCCCTCTGCCCTCCTCCCCCCGCCCCAGTATGAATGGAAATATTCACTGTAAATAGCAAGTAATGCCAAGTCTGAGGATTTTGACATGTTGGTCAGAATTGAAACCTTGGATGAGGGTACATTTCTCTCTTCAAATACAGTAGGACAGAGTTCTAGTCACGTGACTTTTGGCAAGTTACTCAATTTCTCTGAGTATTAGTTTCCTCTTCCATAAAATGAGGATAATTACATATAACTTGATAAGTTTGTGTGAGGATTTTAGTTGGTTATATAAAGGGCTTAACACAGAGTAAATTCTCAATTTGTAATAGCTTGAAAATTAGTTTTATTTGTGCCAGAAGTAATCTCTGCATCTCATCTTATTGATGTGTCTTACCTGTTAAGCACTTTAGGTAGGGTGATTATGGCACATCTGAGGGCAGGTAGGGAAGACAGTCTCCTTGCCCTTAAGTATCTCAATACTTCCTGCAGCTGTTGGTGGATGGAGGCATATGTATTTTCATTTTTAGCCATTTAATTATTCTATTCTCTTGGAAATAAAAAATCCCCAGCTGATGATTATTTTAGCGCAGCTTAACTTAAAATATTAAAACTATTTCATTCATTCATTCACTCATTACTTATTTTCACAGATTTAGTTAATTGCCTATTATGAGTGAGGCCCTTTTCTAGGTACTAGGATACAAGGCAGACTAATAACCTCACTTTCATAGAGCTTAAAATGTTTTTGAGAGAAACAGACAATAAATAAGGCAAGTTAACTATATCATTGTACGTTATATAGTTCTAAGTACCAGGGAGAAAAAGCAAGAAAACATGATAGGAAGCATAAAAGTTATCCTAAAGTGATAGAGTTTAAGTTTTAGAGAGACCAGGGATGGGATCATTGAGAAGGTGACATTTGAGTAAAAGGCTGAAGAAATGCAAATATTTGAGGTAGAGCATTCTAGGCGAAGAATACAAGACAAGTGCAAAGGACATCCAGCAGGGGAATTGCCTATGCAAAGGGGCCAGTGTATTTTAGTGAACAATAAACACAGTAAATGAAATCAGAGAGGTAACTGGGGAGTTGGAAGGCAGGTGGTAGAGCCTTGTGGGAAACAGTAAGTACTTTGCCTTTTACTCAGTAAAGTAAAAATGGGGACCTATGGAGAATTTAGAAGGATCTCTCTGATTACTGCCCATTTCACTCACTGTCATCAACAGGGAAAATCGGTCTGAAACGATCACTCCTTGAGGATGTAACTGTAGAGCATAAAAAGTTGGATCAAAGCTCAAACTGATTTAACAATTTTGCTGTTGTCTCATTTTTTTTTTTCTTGCTATGGGGGGGGGGGGCGGTCGTTCTATCAAATCTCAAGGCATTGGGTCAACTCAGCTGTCATGGCCATTGTGACAACAGCCTCATCTTGAGTTTTACTCTGGCTCTGGAAAAATGCCAAAACTCATAGTGAAATGCCAAACTGCAAATGGTTCTTGCCTGCTATGTCTCTTTTTCATCCTTTTTTTTTTCTCAGATTTAATCTTAAGGCTTTTGCCATGCACTCATCACGAGTTCTTTAGTATAAACAACTGGCTGTCTGAGAGATCTGGGAAGTTTGTTACATATGCTCTTTCCTCTTCATATGAACAAATTGTAGGTTACGCATTCTCCAAGGTTCAAGGTTTTAATATTGTCAGTTTTCATCAATTACATTTACATTGAATATCTAGAAATATGAGCAAGGTGCTATTTCTAAGTTTTCTGTTATCTGAGAAGTAGTCTAGGTACTAATAGCAGGATGTCACATCCTGCCTACTGCTAATTGCACCCAGAGGCAGGGAACACATTTGGCAAATTTAGTAAATAAGTAAATAGGCTCCAAGAAGGATGTGAGAGTACTGTGTTCTTAGCCATCAGGTGGCCGTAACAAGGGCAAGGCTAAGGTTGTGTCTGTGTAGGTCAAATGATGTGATTGTGGCAGAGCTAATCTGTTGATTTCCACTGCCTTGATCTACTTCTTTCCTCACAAGGCTGAGTACAAAAACAGCTGACATGGACCAGGCTGTTCCACCACACACTACACAGGATGCCAGGCTCATCATCTGCCTCTCGCCTTTCTAATACAAGGCTGCTAATATACTTAGCCCTTTTAAAGTTATTTTTACACATATGTCATTTCATTATTATGAGATGGGCAGGGCAGGGATTATTAGGCCTATTTTCAGATGAGGAAATTGAGATCCAGAAGATGGGAAGGGTCTTTCCCATAACCAAAGAGTAGACCCATACCTTGAATCCAGGCTTCATTGCTCCTTTCTAAACATGAATCATGGTTCCTGTCATAGAATTATTAAACAGACATTGTTAAGTGTCTGTTTATACTGGATGCTGTATTAGGCATGAAACAAAAAGTACATAGATTTGTTGTCTCTAAATCTTCATTCTCTCTATATAAAAGGTATATTTATATATCTTATATGATAAACAAGAGCACAGGGACCAAACAAATATCAAATTTGGTACCATTCAATCTGGTTTGAAGTATGGGTACTGTAGGGTAGAAAGAAACATGTGTTTGTGGATATGGCCTGAGTGATAACTAGGGTGATGAACTAGGACAGAGAAGGTTCTTGGGACACAGGACTTTCAGGGCTAAAACCAAGAAAGACTTAAGCAAACTAAGGCAAGTTGTCACCCTAGACAACCAAGCTTTCCTTAGGGTCAAATATGGAAATAGAAGGATGTCATGAAAGGAGCACTGGGCTTGGTATTAAAAATCTAGGTTAAAATTCAGACTGTGGAATCTCAGAGGGAAAGTGGGGGTTAGTGGATGGGAAGTGATCAACCAAAGAACTTGTTTGCAAGTATGCATAACCCATGGACACAGACATTAGGGTGGTGAAGGTCTGAGGCAAGGGACGGGCTAGAAAGGGTCAATCAGGGGAAAATGGGACATATGTAATACTTTTAACAATTAAGATTTAATTTTTAAAATAAAAAATTCTGCCTTTGTCACCTACTAGCTATGTTGCCTGGGTAATGTCATTGTTCTTCTCTAGTTCATAGCTTACTCATGTGGAAAATGATATCAATAGTGCATATCTCATAGAGTTGTGAGCATTAAATGAAATAATCCTTATAGGTAAAAAATGCATGCTATGGATAATTATACAAATATAAAGTTTTATTTGATGGTGGCTTCAAAACAATCTCAAGAATAAAATGAGAGCAAGTTTTCTGTTTATTCTCATGTATCTGCTGTATATATGAAAATATAGTTTCAATGAACCTTAAGTGATTTGAAGAGTCAAATCAGTCAGCAAAATTGTCAAATCCAAAATAAGTGTAAGACTGGAATACATACCTGTGTCTTTTATAGATCTGAAGAATAAAACATTAGCAATTATAGAGGGTACCTATCTTTTCTCCTCTACTAAACTGAATATGAGAAAACATCCTTCTCTCACTTACTTCCATTGACCAATTTTCTCAAAATCTGTAGCCAGACTCCACATGAGTAATTACCACACAATATAAAAAATGGAAGGTAATATTTAAGAAAATATCTCTAAAACTTGGCAGGAAAATTCCACTGTCCCTATGAATAAAAGAATATGTGCACTGCCGTGGAAATTAGAATGATCCACTAATTAAGTCATCCATGTGATAGAACTTGTCAGAATATCACTTGGTAGCTTTTCTTAGAAATAAAAATTTTATTTTGGTACATAAAAAAGACTATAAAGACCACGAGATGGGAAGAATTTCAAGTGTGGCTATTATCTTGGTGTATAAGTAAAGGAACCTTGGTGCCAAGAATGAGGTTCTTAGAATGGATTTATTAATAAGGTAGTGTTTCTGAAATTGGAGCTTGAGGTTTATTTATTTCTTGAAAAAGCAGATAGAATGGAGAAGGCAAGTAATCTTGAGATTAAAGAACATGGCAGAGAGAGACCTAGGGAGTGGAGCTCCTTTTAGTTATCCCAACCAATTGTTCTTAACTGAAATGAATTATCCCCACCACCTGCCCAAACATAGCTACTTTTCTTTTACCTTTCTCTGCCCCCTTGAATCTGCTGAAACTCAATATGGAAGACATACTAGGTACAGATGTTCTGTAGTGGCAGCACACAAAACAGGGATGTTGAACCTTTTAGGAGTAAAAGATTCCATTGAGAATCTGATAAAACTATGAAATACCTTTTTAAAAAGTTCTATAGACATATGAATGTGAATTTTTGCCTATTTTCATAGGTTCATGGACCCCCTGATGCCCATCCATGGATGCTAAAGGAAACATGGGATTCAGCTTAAATAACTCTGTACTAAGAGGTCAATCGGGGCTTTTGCTTTAATAAAGGAAAATGTGGGACATGAAGAACTATGAGAGGAAACACTCAGGAACTATTACTCTGATAGCATTAATTGAAATTATTTTCTCACCTACGTATTTTCTCTGGACTCTGAAAAGCACTCTTTGTTTCTGCTCTTCTCAAGTGCTGACCATCTGGTTTGCACAAAGGATTTAGAGGGGTGTCAGGCAGGAACTTTTGAGGGCTCCTCTGTTTCTTATCATCCCATGGGAAAGGGATTTGACTACATTGTCTGAAATAAAGTCAAGAAAAAGAGAAGCTGTTGGGATAATCAAGGAACCCAAATCTCCTTTCATTTTAAATTCTTCCAAAAGGAAGGATTTCATTTTCAACCATGTTGAGGCATACAAGACAGCCCCAGGCTGGCTGTGAATGCTGATGTCAGTACATGGTCTCACAGAGGTTGTTCCATTGGGTATATTTTCTTTGTTTGGAACCTTCTTTTTTGTGCATGATTTCTAATCCTCTCACACAATATTCAATGGAAAAAGCTCAGGGCTGAGCCAAAGGCAATTATGAAGCACTTATAGAATTGGAGACTGGCAAGTGGTAATTATTTGAAGATGCTTGTTTTCCTCACCTCTTCACTACTCTCTTCAATCCCGCTCCATGACTTCATATGGACTGACCTTTCAGTTTATTCAGTTTATTTGGCTCATTACCAAAGTTTGCCTTTATCACTTTTACATTATGTGGAGAAATATCAGTAATAAAGCCATTTGGGCTACTTTTCCGGCACTGAAGTTAGTTAGAAGTCTGATAATTTCATGCCAATGCTGAATGTCTTTTCACGATTTCCTTTCATTAGCAATTGGGATAAGGAGGAAACAGATTTGATGGTATTCAGTATGCCTTCCTTGTTCCCCTGGAAGCAAAATGAGTTTAATTCATTTCTACAGTTTCACCTTTTGTTCCCTTTAGCAAAGCAGGTGTTCATGCAGCTTTAATCCATTCAAAGCAATGACTATTCAAACTATTTTGTAGCAATTCTGTTCTAAACCTTGACCTCATTGCTTCTCTGAACACAAAATCTCCATACAGGTTTACTTCCATACAGGTTTACAAATGGAATGCCAGAGGGAAACAAAGGAAAAGAAAGTAGCCCCCGTGGTTCAATATAGTTTTTCATATGCTTCTTGAGCATTTGAGTAAATCCATAAAGCAAAACACAATTTCTGAGGGTGTGGTTCTTCCTGTTAGATTTCTAAACTTCCAAAGACCAGTCAAAAACAAGGGGATAAGATTATAGTATCTTCTTCAGGGCACTTTCTTCTTTAGTTGAAATGAAAGTGCTCTCTTCATGAGCCTGAGAAGATCAAATGATAAAAGACTAGAGTTTACCCTAACAGCTTTGCAAGGTATAGTACTTTGGTCTTTAGGACTGTAAATGGGGCTCCAGAATAAAGGTAAGGGTTTCAAATTTTTGGCCAGTGTTCTGAAATTTGAAATATGCTGGGAAAAATCATTTGATCATTGCCTCCAAATTTTACTGGTAGGTGGCTAACAGATTTGGAGTGTACTTTGAAAGGCACAATAAACTCTGGAACTTAAATAAAAATTATACCTCACCAGACTGTAATCTCCATAAGAGTGGGTCCTGTGACTTTTTATGTTCACTGTTGTATCTCCAGGGTCTAGTGCAGTGTCTGGTCCATGATAGCTTTTTATTAAATATTTGCTGGACAAATGAATGAGTTACTCCTTTGGTTGCAAATTGACGTTATCTCCTCTCCTGCCCAAACACACAGGCACATAGGAAAGAAATATATATTTTTGTAGATTAACCCAGTTAGTCCTATAAAAAGAGGTTGGAAGAAGTGGCTTCTGACCCCTTCCCTGTCCTGTAAAGCTTCTGAAGTCTTTTTTCCAATAGGTTTATACTACTCTTACTCTTATCTTCAGTAGAGAATTAGACTCCATAGTACTTTGGTTCTTTATTGTATTTTTCTTCAATAACGTCCACAGTCTTTTAAAACTGTTTGAGACAGATTCTTCTGTTACATCAAAGTCTTACTGGCTTTCAGGAAAATACTTAAGGAAGTTGGATGAGCTTATTCCTGTCCTTAGAGGTCCTTAAAGATCCTGTATAAAACATTGCCCCAGTTATCCGAAAGCATTAAATAGCTACCAGCATACTTAATTTACAACCAGGTACAACAATTATTATGTATTTGAAGTCTAGAAAATGGAAAAGGTCAAATAAATAAATTTCATCCCAATACTTTGATGAGAAAGAATAAGCAAACTGACATAATTAAATTCATTTTTAAGTAACACCCAAGGACTGGTTAAGACTTATTGCATATTCATCCCAAGTTTCTAAATTGTATTTCAAGTACTGAATGATGAGAAATCATATTTTCCATTGGGACATTAAAGCAGTAAACAAGGTTCAATCACTGAAGAAAAAAATGGTCATACTCAATAGAGTAGATTTGGTGTTTTTTATAGTATTGTATCCCAATTATTTGGGGGAAAACCCCCACATGATTTATGTAAAGTAGAAAGAGGCAATACATTTTCACTTACCAGAGTAATCAATTATTAAATATGCCATTTCCCAATCAAACTGAATAAATGAAAGTTGATTGTTGAGATATTTCTGTAATGGTTTTTATGTTTTGATGCATTTAATAATCAAGATTTCCCCCCTGAGATAATTTGCTTGCAAGCATTTTGATTATGGATCCAAGATCCAAACAATCAGGCTTTCTGTAAGCTAACATAATAGCAAAGAAATAAACACAATTTCCCATACAGATATTCATTTCCATAGAAATAAAACTCTAATGTTTGTGTTTGACTGTTTGAATATAGGATGACATAGATAGTACTAAAGCATGCATTTTAAAATAAAAAATATAGAGAGATAATTAGGTACCATCCTTTCAAGATCTTTTTTTTAAATCTCAATTTCAAACAGTTTGATTAAGATGTGTTGTCAGAGAAACAGATATAGAAAAATTAGAGCCACCAAATCAATAAATAGTATTTAGTAAGAGTTTATTGAACATATAAAAACAGTTCATGAACTTGGAGTTTCAAAACTGAATTCAAAACTGATATGAAGCTCAGGGGCCTGATGTGACAGTATGGCTTGTAAAGTGAAAATGAAGTTGTTTAACCTTTATGATGATTGGTTATTCTAATGGAGTTTCCAGATGGCAAGGGATTAATTAAAAATTGATTATTTTACAACTTTTTTAAGAAGATGACTTAAGTTTTTCATGAGTATTAGAGGCACTTATATGAAGTGGCCCAAGTTAAGTTTCACATGTTATGCAGAATAAGCTAAATTAAGTTTCACTTTTTTGGCTTAAATGGTTTTGTGTACTCAGGGAATTTTCAAGTTTGGTCTCCATTTTGTATTTAATTTCAACAGTGTCTAGGTGTGGATCTCTGAGTTTGTTCCACCTAGAGTTCATTGAACAGATTAAGGTGTTTTAAAAAAATAAAATTAGCAAAGTTTATCCATTATTCATCAAATTATTTCTGCCCCCTTTTCTTTCTCTTCTCCTTTTAGAACTCTTATTAGGTAAATTTTGGTATTCTTAATGGTGTCCACAGGTCTCTTAGGCTCTGCTCATTTTTTTTATTCTCTTCTCTATCTGTTCCTCAGACTGGATAATCTCAATTGATCTATATATAAGTTTACTTATTCTTTCTACTTTCTCAGATACGATGTTGAACCCCGCTAGTGAATGTCTAATTTCAATTATTGTCCTTTTAGATTCCAGAATTTCTATTTGGTTCTGTTTATAATTTCTATTTCTTCACTGATGTCTTCTAGTTAATAAGACATCATATTCATACTTTCCTTCAGTTCTCTAGACTTTTTTTTGTTTTTTAAAATATTTAAATGCTGATTTAAAGTCTTTATCTAGTAAATCCAACAGCTGCGTTTCCTCAGGAATAATTTCTACTTACTGCTTCTTTTCCTATTTATAGGCTATGAGTTCATATGTCCTTGCATGTATCATAAATTTTTGTAGAAATGTGGACATTTTGAAAATATAATGTATCAGATTTGAAAATCAGATTCTCACTGCCCCAGAGTTTATTGCTGCCTTTTGTTTTTCTTTGTTTATTTAATGTCTTTTCTGTATTAATTCCTTAAAGCTTGTATTTTTTGTCATGTGTAGTCACTGAGGTCTTTGCTTGGTTATCATAGCAGTCAGCTAATAAGTGGACTAATATTTCCTTAAATAATTTGAACCCAAAAGTCTTCCAGCCTTTGCATAGGTTACCTGTTATTTTGGGGGCATGCTTTCAGCCCTCTAGCATATTATAACTCTGCCTTACTAAAGAGCATGTGCAGAACCTCAAGGTCAGCCAGAGGGTGGAGATAGAAGCCTTCTTAATTCATACTTGGGCAAACACACAGTCTTACCCATTTTCATGGCCTTTTAGATTCCGAGGAATATGTTCAAGCATTTGAAAACCCCCAACTGCATCTTATTTCCTAGCTTTTCCTTGTAAGTTTTTAGATTACCTTTTTATTTGCCCCAAGTTTTATTGCTATTTTAGGCAGATATGATATTAAATGACTGCCACAGATTGTTTTCAAAGATCCAAGGAAAAGTCTTTTTGCACTGAGCAATGTCTATGGTCAAATAAAGACAAGCCCTGTGAATTGGGGTTTTAATAGAACTGAAAGATAGGTCAATTAATGACAATTCTCTGAGTAGTGGTTTGGGGAAGCTCTAAACTGATTCTGCCCCATCCGGTGGCCACTGGGCTGATGTTTTTCATTCTGAGTATGGGGTTGTTGGTTTTCAAGGTTACTGTGGAGCTGGGGGTTGTAAACAGGCCAAGTAAAAATCACAAAGCTGCTGTTCTTAACCAGAGTCAACCATTTTTCTTGAATAAATGTTGATTAGATTGTTGAATGCCTGTGATTAATTTCCAGAGTTCTGAAAATTTTGATTTTGTCAATTTTTTGCCCAGTGTTCTCATTACTTTATAAGGGGGAAGCTTTTTGGAGGTCTTTACTCTGCATTCTCACTGACATATATATAGTTTTGAATTAAGACTTCATCAAAGTGCATCGTAGACTTCTTATGGATGGATCTGTGAGTTTTAGGGCAAGTTTCCAGCTGTTTAGCATCACATGCGCTTGTAAGGTGTGGCTATTGGGTTTCAGACCAAGACATCATTCTGGTTATTATCCTCCTATAAAGCCTATTCAGAAATAATTTCTCAGTGATTTCAGCTGCCTTATTTTCAGGATTTTTAAAATGTGTTTAACTTTCCTAAAGAGAGAGACAGTAGTATTCCCCTGTGTGATAAAAACTCCAGGATGACTTTTTTCTTTGAGTCATTTAATATTTCACCTGTGACATGTAGGTCAAAGAGCAAAATTATTTTAAAATCAACTAACAAATAAAAATTAATGAAGGATGCTTCAGAAGTCATTCAATCAAAATGGCATAGGCAGCTCATGCTTGGAGAATCTTCCCTTTCCTAACACTGAGCGATGGGTCTCAGGCTCTAATGCTTGATTGAATAGAGGAGAATATAAGTATTTTTGAAAATCAATATATTGTGAATTAAACTGCTATGCATTATCCTTCCACAAAATACATCAGAACTATTAGTGTTTTGTACATTTACACATTTTTATTTTATGATTGTAAAATAAAAATATACTAAATTTACAGAAAATAAGTATACTCTAAATTAACAAAGTTTAAAATTTTACCTCTACTAATTAAAATTACAATAGATTTTGATAAATAAAATAACTGGAATATGTCTCATTTTTCACTCCTAAAAATTCCCCCTCCCTTTTTTTTAATTGTAAGAGGTTTCTTTGTTAAGGGGTTTTCTGCTAAAATCTTTATAAAAACAATGAGATGCTTGTTTGAATTTGGTGGTCTGTAACATTTTTCAGATCATATTAAAATGGGGGGGAAGAATATAAAGAGAGAGAAAAAATTCAGTATTTCCAACTTGATTGATAGATTCAATGTAATTCCAATCAAAATCCTGGTATGTTATATGTGGATATTGACAAACTGATCCTAAACTTTATAATGAGAGACAAAAGACCTAGAATAGCCAACCCAATATTAAAGGTGAACAGAGTTGGAGAACTGAAACTACTTGACTTCATGACTTAATAAAGAGCTAAAGAATAGACAAATAGATCAATGGAAAATAATGGGGAACCCAGAAATAGATTCACATAAATGTAGTCAACTAATCTTTATATATATATTGATTTCAGAGAGGAAGGGAGAGGGAGAGAGAGATAGAAGCATCAATGATGAGAATCATTGATCAGCTGCCTCCTGCATGCCCCCTACTGGGGATCCAGCCCACAACCTGGGCATGTGCCCTGACTGGGAATTGAACCGTTCATAGGCTGATGCTCAACCGCTGAGCCAAGCTGGCTGGGCTAGTCAACTAATCTTTAACAAAGGATCAAAGGCAATACAATGGATCAGAGATAGTCTTTTCCACAAATGGTACTGTAACAACAGGACACCAAATTTCAAAGTAATGAATCAGTACACAGACCTTATACCCCCAACAAAAATTAATTCAAAATGGATCACAAAACTAAATGTAAAATGTGAAACTATAAAATTCCTAAAGGTAACATAGGATAAACCCTAAATGACTTTGGACTTGGTGATGGCTTTTTTTTAAATACATAACACCAAGCAAATTGAATCCAACAATAAGAATCTAACAAAACAGTTTATCCAACGGCACTAACTAAAGGATTAATGATATGATACATGAGCTACATAATTAATAAGCTGGAATCCATTAAAGTTAAAAATTCTGCTCTGCTAAATACACTATCAAGAGAAATAAAAAGATATGGCACATAATGAAAGAAAATATTTGCAAAAGACTCATCTGATAAAGGACTGTTATCCAAAATATATAAAGAACTTAAAAATTCAACAATAAGAAAACAATTAAAAAATGGCCCAATACCTTAACAAAGACCTCTCCATAGAATATATATAGATGATAAATAAGGATATGAAAAGATGTGCTATGTCATATGCCATCAGGAACATGCAAATTAAAAAATAAGATATCACCACAGGTTTGTTAGAATGACCAAAATCCAGAATACTGATAAACATCAAATGCTGTTAAGGATGTGGAGCAATTGGAACTCTCATTCATTGTTTGTGGAAATGAGAAATGGTACCGCCACTTTAGAAGATATTGTTTTTCAAAACTAAACATACATTTATCAGCCATCACATTTGTTGTTATTTATCCAAATGAATTGAAAACTTATATCTATGCATAAACGTGCATGTTAATGTTTATAGCAGCTATATTCCTAATTGCCAAAACTTGGAAGCAACCAAGATGTCTTTCAGTAGGCAAATGGATAAATTATGGTACATCCAGACAATGAAATATTATTTAACACTAAAAGGAAATGTTATCAAGCCATATAAAGACAGAGAAAAGTTAAATGCATATTAATAAGTGAAAGAAGCCAATCTGAAAAGGTTCCCTCTATATGATTCCAAGTACATGGCATTCAGGAAAAGGCAACACTATGGAGAGAGTAAAAAATATATATGGTTGCCAGTGGTAAAAGGGGAAGAAGGGAGTGATAAATAGATAGAGCACAGAAGACTTTTTGGGCAGTGCAGATACACTTCATGATACCCTTCTGATGAATACATATCATTATATATTTGTTTAAACCTATGACTGAACCCTAATGTAAAACATAGTGGACTTTGAGTTATACAGATGTGTCAGTGTAGGTTCTTCAGTTGCAACGTGTGTCACTCTGGTGTGAGAAGGTGTTGATAATGAGGGAGATTATGCATGTGTGGAGTCAGGGGGTAGATGGAGAATCTCTGTAGCTTCCTCTCTTTTTTGTGAACTTAAACTAGTCTTAAAAAAAGAACTACTTAAGATTGTATGTTAACAAACAGGAAGTGAACTCAGGAGGAAGGAGCAGATACAAGAAACACTGGTGAGGACAGAAACAATAAAACTCACTGAATACTTAGTTAACTATACACTGTATAAAATAATGATATTAATGCACTTATAACAGAAGACATAACTAACATTCTAGAAAGCAATCACAAGAAATATGTAGATATTAAGTGTTATTCAACACACTAAAGTCTTTGAGAAGGTAGAGATACTGGATAACTTTAGATTTTGTTAGATAAGTTTATAATTAATGTTTGTTAAAAGTTTAAAGATACCCACTAAAAATGTAAACAAAACATAATTTGCAACTAGCTGGGGGTAAGTGGGATAAATAAAACTTTGTCAATTCAACAAAAATTAGGAATGGATAAAAACTAAAGCCAAATAAAGGTAAGAGATCAACCGAAGGACTTTTATTCATGCATATAAGCAAAACCAATGAACACAAGACACTGCGAGGTAGGAGAGGCCGGGGGAAGGTCAAGGGGTAAAAAAAGGAGACATATGTAATACTCTTTGTAATACTTTAAGTAATAAACCAAAATTTTTAAAAAAGGCCAAAAACAGATGGCAGAAACAGGTAAAAAGAAATCATTAGCAGATATGTTCTCCCATGCAGTGGGCCTTCTTGTTGTTTTGTTGATGGTTTCTTTTGCTGTGCAAAAGCTTTTTGTTTTGATGTAGTCCCATTTGTTTATTTTTTCTTTAGTTTCCATTACCCTAGGAACAGTATCAGTGAAGAAATTGCTTCAGCATATGTCTGAGATTTTGCTGCCTGTGCATTCCTCTAGTATTTTTATGGTTTCTCTTCTTATGTTTAAGTCCTTCATCCATTGAGTTAATTTTTTATTAATTTTAATATTTAATATTTTAATTCTTAAGTATTACAAAGAGTATTACATATGTCTCTTTATAACAGATGAACATTCCCCGGGGCCCTTCCTTCCCCGCAGGGGCTGGGGGTGCTTGGGGTTTCTTTGATAACCGAAAAAAAAAAGAC
>NW_005871050.1:23563939-23627731 GCF_000147115.1 Myotis lucifugus | reverse complement strand
CGGCCCCTACCCCCCGCCCCCCCTGCCCCGTGTCTTGTGTCCATTGGTTAATCTTATATGCATGCATATAAGTCCTTCAGTTGATCTCTTAATCCCCCCCCAAACCCTCCCCAGGCTTCCCACTGTAGTTTGACATTCTGTTCAATGTTGCTCTGCTTCTGTATCTACCCCTGTTCATCAGTCTATACTGGTCCCCTTTATTTGTCCCAACCTCACTGGAGTAGTCTCAACCTCACCAGGGCCGTCTGAGCCTCACCAGGGCTGTTTCAACCTCACCGGGGCCGTCCCTACCTCACGGGGGCCGTTTCAACCTCACCAGGGTCGTCCCTACCACACCGGGGCCATTTCAACCTCACCGGGGCCGTCCCGACCTCACCGGGGCCGTTTCAACCTCACCGGGGTTGTCCCTACCACACCAGGGCCGTTTCAACCTCACCGGGGCCGTCCCGACCTCACTGGGGCCGTTTCAACCTCACCGGGGTCGTCCCTACCACACCGAGGCCGTTTCAACCTCACCGGGGTCATCCCTACCACACCGGGGCCGTTTCAACCTGACCGGGGTCGTCCCTACCTCACGGGGGCCGTTTCAACCTCACCGGGGTCGTCCCTACCTCACGGGGGCCGTTTCAACCTCACCGGGGTCGTCCCGACCTCACGGGGGCCGTTTCAACCTCACCGGGGCTGTCCCTACCTCACGGGGGCCGTTTCAACAGCACAGGGGCCATCCCGACCTCACCGGGGCCGTTTCAACCTCACCAGGGCCGTCCCTACCACACCGGGGCCGTTTCAACCTCACCGGGGCCATCCCGACCTCACCGGGGCCGTATCGTTCTCACCGGGGCTGTCCCGACCTCACCGGGGCCATCCCAGGTTACCGGGGAAACAGGAAGTTTGGCCCTCTGTCCCCTGCCGGCGGCTCCCCACCATACAAAATCTCCAGGCGTTCCTGGTGGCTGAACATCCAGCACTCCTGCCCTCCACCAAGTGCACAGACTGCCTGTCTGCTGTCCCCCAGCGCCCCACGAGAGACTGGAACCAGTGGGCATGTTTGTGCGCTTGCTGGTACAGCGGTTCCACAGTGCCGGCCCAGTCAGGCCCAGCCCTGGCCTGCCCCGGACCCGACCCCGCCCCCCGATTGCGTCCCTTCCAGATGCAAGGAGCTGAAATCTGCAGCCTGCTGGGATGGGCTCTGTACTTGGTGCCTCTGCACATCCTACTCAGTCTCAATGCGCTTCTTGCTATGAGAGGAGTTGAAATCTGCAGTTTGTTGGGTTGGGCTCTGTACTTGGTGTCACATCCTACTCAGTCTCAATGTTCTTTCTCTCCTTCCAGTTGTAGAGCTTCCACTGGGCCAACTTTCCCATGGTTCTGTATGATAGGTGTTTGTCTGATATTTGGTAGTTTCGATGTTGTTGTGTGAGGTAGCACGCACAGGTCTCTTCCTTATGCCGCCATCCTGGTTCTCCTGGGTCTGCTTCTTGAGTGTGTCTCCCATGGCTGCGAGCAGTTGAAGTCTGCAATTTGTTGGGATAGGCTCTGGTTTTGGTGCCTCCGTAGCTCCCACTCAGTCTCACTGCGCTTCTTTCTTTTCTTCCAGTTGTAGATCTCCCACTGGGCCAACTTCCCCATGGTTCTGAGTGGTGGTTGTTTACCTCATAGTTGATAGTTTCAATGATGTTGTGAGAGAGCAGCACGCACAGGTCCACTCCCTACGCCGCCATCTTGGTTCCTCCTTTGCAGGTTTGTTCTGCTGCCTGGTCTGGTTGCGTGTAGGAGGCAACCGATTGATGTGCCGCTCTCACATCAATTTTTCTCATTCTCTCCATTTTGAGTTTATTTTTGTGTATGGTGTAAGTTGGTGGTCTAGTTTCATTTTTTGCATGTATCTGTCCAATTTTTCCAACACCATTTATTGAAGTGACTGTCTTGATTCCATTGGATGTTCATGCCTCTTTTGTCAAATATTAATTGAGTATAGTGGTTTGGATCAATTTCTGGGTTCTCTATTCTATTCCATTGATCTATATGTCTGTTTTTGTGCCAGTACCAGGCTGTTTTGAGAACAATGGCTTTGCAATACAGCTTGATATCTGGTATTGAGATCCCACCTACTTTGTTCTTCTTTCTCAGGATTGCTGCAGCTATTCGGGGTCTTTTTTTATTCCAGATGAATGTATGGAAAGTTTGTTCTAAGTCTGTGAAATATGCCGTTGGCATTTTAATGGAGAATGCATTGAATCTATAGATTGCTTTGGGTAGTATGGACATTTTAATGATGTTGATTCTTCCAATCCATGAACACGGTATGTTCTTCCATCTGTTTATGTCTTCCTCTACCTCTTTTTTCAGTGTTGCATATAGGTCTTTTACCTCTTTAGTTAAGTTTATTCCTAGGTATCTTAGTTTTTTTGGTGCGATAATAAATGGGATTGCTTTTTTAGTCTCTCTTTCTGTAAGTTTACTATTGGTGTATAGAAATGTCATAGATTTCTTGGAGTTAATTTTGTATCCTGCTACATTGCTGAATTCATTTATTAAGTCTAATAATTTTTTGATGGAGTCTTTAGGGTTTTCTATATACAGTATCATGTCATCTGCGAATAAGGACAGTTTTAATTCTTCTTTTCCAATTTGGATGCCTTTGATTTCTTCTTGTCTGATCACAATGGCTTGTACTTCCAGTACTATGTTGAACAGGAGTGGTGAGAGTGGGCATCCCTGTCTTGTTACTCTTCTCAGGGGAAATGGTTTTAGTATTTGCCCATTGAGTATGATGTTGGCTGTGGGTTTTTCATATATGGCTTTTATTATGTTGAGGTATAATCCTTCAATTCCCACCTTGCTGAGAGTTTTTATCAAGAAAAGGTGTTGGATTTTGTCAAATGCTTTTTCTGCCTCAATTGATATGACTATGTGATTTTTATCTCTCAATTTGTTTATGTGATGTATCACATTTATTGATTTGCGGATATTGTACCATCCTTGCATCTCTGATAAGGGTTTAATCCCCAACATTTAGAGGGAACTCATACAACTTAACAAAAGGAAGATAAACAACCCAATCAAAAAATGGGCAACAGGCCTACATAGATACTTTTGAAAGAAGACAGAAGAAAGGCCAAGAGACATATGAAAACATGCTCAAAGTCACTAATTATCTGAGAGATGCAAATCAAAACAACAATGCGGTATCATCTCACACCTGTCAGAATGGCTATCATCAACAAATCAACAAACAACAAGTGTTGTAGAGGATGCAGAGAAAAAGGAACCCTCGTGCACTGCTGGTGGGAATGCAGACTGGTGCAGCCACTGTGGTGAACAGTATGGAGTTTCCTCAAAAAACTAAAAATGGAACTCCCATTTGACCCTGTGATCCCACTTGTAGGAATATATCCCAAGAAACTAGAAACACCAATCAGAAAGGATATATGCACCCCATGTTAATAGCAGCACAATTCACCATAGCTAAGATTTGGAAACAGCCTAAGTGCCCATCAGCAGATGAGTGGATGAAAAAACTGTGGTACATCTACACAATGGAATACTACACTGCGGTAAAAAAGAAGAAATTCTTACCATTTGCAACAGCATGGATGGAACTGGAGAGCATTATGCTAAGTGAAATAAGCCAGTCAGAGAAAGATAAATATCACATGATCTCACTCATTTATGGAATATAATGAACAACATAAACTGATGAACAAAAACAGATCCAGAGACAGAGAATCATTGATCAGAACGTCAAACCTCAGAGGGAAGGTAGGGGAGGGTGGGATAAGGGGAAGAGATCAACCAAAGGACTTGTATGCATGCATATAAGCCTAACCAATGGGCACAGACAACAGGGGGGTGAGGGCATGAGTGGGGGGTATTGGGGGGATAAGGACACATATGTAATATCTTAATCAATAAAGAAATTAAGTCAAAAAAGAAATGATTAATCACAATCAATGTAAATTAAACAAAACTTTTCTAAGACACGATCTGTCAGATTGGATTAAAAATAATAAAATGCAGCTATACACAAATTATAAGAGACACTTCTAAAAGCAAAAGATACAGAAAATAAAAATAAAGGAATTAAGAAAAACAAATGAGACAAACACTAGCCAAAAGAAAAGCTGCTATGCCAAAATTAATATCAGACAAAATAGAATGTAAGCCAAATAGCATTAATGGTAATAAAAAAGGAGACCGCCTAGTAATAAAAGGAACAACATATTTTATAGATCAGCTAGTGTTACTAATAAGAGAATTCAGCAAGTTGTCTAAATATAAGATAAATACTAAAAAAAACAACAAAGAAATAGTATATATCAGCAATTAAACTTAGAAAAAGATGATGGAAAAATCTACTTTATAAAAAGAACAGAAACTGTAAGATTATGAAGGGAGTAAAAATAGTCCTGAAGAACAAGACATGGATATAACATTGTAGTAACCAGAAGGCTTGACATTATAAAGACTTAAATAGTAGCCTGGCCGGAGTGGCTCAGTTGAGCTTCATCCTGTGTACCAAAAGGTTGTGGTTTAAATTTTTCATCACGGCACATAACTGGGTTATGAGTTTGGGGTTGTGAGTGGTTCGATCCCCAGGTGGAACGCAGCCAATTGATGTTTCCCTCTCAAATCCATCTCTCTCTCTCTCTCTCTCTCTCTCTCTCTCTCTCTCTCTCTCTCCCTCTCCCTCTCTCCCTTCCTGTCTCTAAGTATGTCCTCTGATGAGAATTTTAAAAAATACATAAATAGGAAAAGCAAAATTTTATAATTTTTGTGTAGGTGAACCTATAACTTCAGAGCAGGGAGGGATTTCATAAACATGACATAAGAAGGACAAACCATAAAGGAAACTATTGATAAATGCATTTAAATGAAATCTTATGTGCATCAAAAGACAGCTCACAGAATGTGAGATGTTAACAGTGCATTTAGCTGGCAAAAATGATCCAGAACATATTACGAATATGTACACATTATAAGAAAAGGGCTGACAACCCAATTTAAAAAATTGGAAATGTATATAAGCAGGCAATTCACAGAAGAGGAAACCAGAATGGTTAAGAAACATGTTAAGTGGGAAATGCAAATTCAAACATTTGCGGATACCACTCTTCATCTGTTACAATGGCAAATTTTAAAAAGTCTGAATATTCCAAATGTGAATGTGGGAAAACGGTGCTGAGGGAGTGCAAATTGGCATAGACATTTTTGGTGAGCAATTTGCCAATGTCTAGTCAACCTGAAGATGTTCATATTCTATGATCTTGCATGCTTCCTCCTCACTTCCACATTGACAGAGTTCCACTAATGTAGCACTTCCGGCCTCTCCCTGCCCCTTCACTCACTCCACCTCAGGGGGCAGAAGTGATTGATTTTTATTGGTGAGTTTGGGAGGAACTGAGTCTGTGAGGCTCAGTCCTTCTGTGATTAATTTCCTCCTTGGAGGCTTGGGAGAAGGCTGAGCACTTGTCCTCTTGTACTCTTCTATGTTTTAAATTTTAAACTTGCTTGTGACGGGGGTGGGTGTAAATTTCCTTTTAGAATACCTGGCTGCAGATATAAACAACTTCTCTAATGACAGCTTTATTTGTTAATAATAATCTTTCTTATTTTTAAACAACAACCAATCCTCTGGATTGATTGATAGCCTGAGTGAGGGAGATGCTATTTATTGGAATCTCTTCAACACTCAATACCCATCATTTTACTTTTATGTATATAAACCTTGAGTAAACTAAAGAAATAATCATATATGTATACAAAAAGATATTTACAAGGATGTATATGGCATTTCTGTGACAGTGAAACTTTAATTTTTCTCAATAGAAGAATGGATAAATACAATGAAGTAGCCTACGTGTATCAACACATCACAAAACATGTTGAGTGAAAACAGCAAGTTGCAGGATGATATGAGCTGTACGTGACCATTTACATAAAAATTTAAAACACACAAAATGATACCATCAATTGTACAAGCACATAGGAAGAGGAAAAGTAAAACTAAATCTTTTTGAGTAACTGTACCTATTTAAGAGCATGGATTCACCTCTTGTGGGTCCAGGTGAGAATGGAAGTGATTCTGGGGAAGCATACAAAGAGAATTTCAACTGTATATGTAGAGCTGTGTTTCTTAAAAATAACTAGAGCAAAGCCTTCAGGGTATTAAAAATTGTGATATCTGGGGACTCTTTCCCCCTCCCCACGTGGGAGTCTGTACTTGTTCTTTAATAAATCTCCACTTTTGCTATACCACCTTAAAAAATAAAAAAAATTGTGATATCTGGACAGTGGGCACATGGTTGTCTGTTACTTTTTTCTGTCTTTTCTCTATGCTTAAATCATTCAATGATAAATAAGATACCTCAGAATATCAGCTTTACTATACTAACCTCAATTTCTCACTGAAATATTTAAAATATATTTTGACCCAGAATGCAGGATATGGGCTGTTGAATGAACTTGATTATTTTCTCCCTGTGTTTATATTGTATTGTATTGTATTGTGTTAAGTGAAGCTTTAAGTATATCCTTTGTTCTCTTTATCCTTTGAAGTTTCTCATAAATCAAAGGAGGTTGGGCTAAATGATCTCTAAGTATAGTTCTATATAGTTCTCACTCTGATATTCTGCGAAATTGGAATGTGTTTTGTGTGTGTGTGTGTGTGTGTATGTGTGTGTGTGTGTTTTAGGCAGATGTTGAAACAAAGAAAAGTTACATAGAAGTAGTCCATCTTGGGAAAACTGTAATCTACCCACCTCCACCCTAGGCTTCTCAGCTGGTCTACTCTTCTCTCCATCCTCAGTTTCAGCAATATCTTAGCTGGTGTAGTTCAGGTTGGTAATGATAGAAAGGTGCTATGTATTTGCCTAGGCAGCAATGACCTCAAATGCCTATACTGGCAAATGCCATATTCCTCAGATAAGCAGTGCACATCTGGCAATCTTTTTCTGTTTATGCAAGGAGGGCTACTCAAACCCAGCACAGAAAGTCTCAACACTCATGCTTTTCTGTGCTGCTTCCTGAGCTGTAGTCCCTGTTCTCTGACTAGTCTCTATTCTTCAACTATTTCTTTTTACCTGATTTGAAGCCCTGGCCCTGGTTCTCCTAACTTTTCACTTCAGCTCTGTCTCTCACTGTGGAAACTGACCTTTGCTAGGTTCTTCTGCTGACGTTTTGTCTGTAGCCTGCTCTATCTGGGTCAGGGACCTTATTGACTTCCCTGGACTCTGTTCCTGCCTGCCTGTTGCTCTACTGCACTTGTAACCTCTCTTGCCTTTATCACACTAACCTGGCCCCACCTGTCCTGAACCATTGACTCCTAGGTGGCTGCCTTGAAGGACAATGTGAATATTATTTGGTTCCAAAAGTCATAGTAATTTCAACCTAGACTAGAAACTCTTCAAAGGAACTAATATTTTTTAAAATATATTTTATTGATCTTTTACAGAGAGGAAGGGAGAAGGATAGAGTGTTGGAAACATTGATGAGAGAGAAACATCAACCAGCTGCCTCCTGCACACTCCCTACTGGGGATGTGCCAGCAGCCAAGGTACATGCCCTTGACCGAAATCCAACCTGGGACCCTTCAGTCCGCAGGCTGACGCTCTATCCACTGAGCCAAACCGGTTAGGGTGGAACTAATATTTTTTAAAAAAACAAGTAGTTTTTAATAAGTAGTTAATAGACACCCAATGTGATTTTTAAAAGTTTTAAATATATACAAAATAATGTTTTCAAATGTAGAATACAGACAAGCAAAAAGATGATAAAAATATTTGCTATCCCACCACTGAGAGAGATGACTACTAATATGTTAGTATGTATCCTTCTCAGTCTTCACTCATATATATATATTATAATAACTAGAATTTTACTTCAGTATATATTTATAATTAAAAGTAATTAAATATAGGTGTATATATATATGTTCATATATGTACACACATACATGTATATGTAGATACACATATATACACACACAATTTGACTTTTTATCAAACATGATCAGATTGTATATATTTTCTCAATTAGTGATATATGATAGCCATCTTTCATGTCATCATATATTTCTCTAAACATTTTTAATGGCTGCATAGTATCTATTATAGACATACTAAGATATAATTAAACCATTCTTCAATTGTTGGACATATAAATTGTTTGCAGTTATTTTTGCTATTATAATTAATTATGTAATTAATCTTTCTGTGGATAAATCTTTGTGTCATTCTCTGATAATTTCCTGAGGATCAATTCCTAGAAATGAAAACACTGGCTCAAAGAGTATACATATTTTGAAAGTCTTTGCAATGTATATCCAGACTGACTTTCAAAAAGTTTGCACATATATACACTCTAACTAGTGTATAAGACAAAGACTGTTTCTGGAAACTCTTGTCACACTGGGTATTATCTATCTTTTAAGTCTTTAATGAATTGTTAGAAAAAATGCTATTTTATTCTTGCTTTGCTGTTTTATTCTTAATTTACATTCTTTGATTACCACTGAGATTTTTATTTTACCATATGTTTATTGGTCACTTGTATTTTTTCTATGAATTGTCATTTTGTATCCTTTGCCCATTTGCATATTAGTGCATTTTCCTTTGTCACATTGATTTGTAACATCTTCTAATGATATTTTTAAAACATAGATATGAAGTGATTTCACTATAACCATCACAGGCAATTTTAGTTATAGGCAGGAATAGAATCTTTTGCTTATTTATTATTTCAGCATCATTGTAAGTCAGGACTGGAGTTAAAATGCAGGGTAGACATGTTTGAAAGCATGAAATTAAGTCCCAGAGAGGTTCTGTGGCTTAGCCAACATTACTGTAGAGTTCAGTGGCTGAGCTGAGATGTGATACTCATCTTCCCAAATATTGTTATATTAAATCCTAATCCCATATTCCAAAGAGATCCATACAGGAAATCTTAAAATTACCTCTCTTGCTGCCAATGTGTTTAGACTTAAATGAATCCAAAAGCTCAGTTTTACACAGGGTATTTAATAATTGACTGGACAAAGTAAAGCAAATATTTTATCACTTTATTCCTCATCACACAAACCTGTAGTAGCTCTCCATTGTCTCCAGGCAAGTGCAGACTCCCAAGCTCGTAATTCAAGACCCATAATAATCTGCTTCCATGTGGCCTCTTTCTCCACTGCCCCAGATATACTCCACTCAGAATGCTCTCCTCAGTGATACCACCCTGTGATATCACTGTACTCCACATCTGCAATGCTCTTTCTCCTCCCGTTTTCTGTGTCTGTATAAATATGTCCTGTCCTCCAGGGTTCAGATAAAGGGCCACTTCCATGAAGCCTCCACATCTCAGCTTTTACAGACTCTTTCCTTCTCACACACTCTGTTGCTTTACTGTAATCTTTCCTGTGCCATCCTGCCTCTTAGGATGTGCTTTTAGTTTGGTCTTGTGTAGAAGGTATACCCATGTATAAGGTATAGATCTTGGGGAGGTTGGGACAGAACTTCAATACATCTTGCCTATTCGTATGGGATAATCTGGAGCAGAAGTTTATAAATTGGTAGGTGTTGATTTGTATTTATTGAGTTGCCCATTTCATTAAAACATATATTAAGTATTCATTGTGTGCCTCCATTTGGCTAAGCGCTGAAAGGTTTGTGCCTTTAAGGAAGTCACAGTTCACTGAGTGAGGTAGACTTCAATTCTAAACCTGCTGCTGCTAACATCTTAATAGTTTACCTTGGGAATGCCATCTAATCATCTCATTCATTCATTCCACAAGCATTTACCTATGTGGCAGGCAGTGTGCTTGGCACTGGGCATATGGAGATAAATACCTTCCAAAAGCATATATGTACACAGCTCCTTATAATACAATGTGGTGGGTACTGTGGTAAAAGTATCTACAAAGTGCTATGGAATTAGTGGGAAAGTCACACTTGAGGGCTTCATATATGGCAAGCACTATCTTTGTAAATGTTTTCAGCTTGGGTAAGGATGATGCACTGAGGCAGAGTTTAGGGGACAGCTTTGTGAAAAGTGAACTTTTGAACTGGATAATTGGTTATTGACTTAAAAGGTATAGGGATAGAGAAATATGTTATAGGAACTGAGGGGTGCATGGCTATGTGTGTCTTGTGTGTGCATTTTGGAAAGGGGAAAGAGTGGGAGAGCTTAGTTAGGTTAGGAATAGATTATGAAGGACTTTGAATGCATACTAAGGAATGAGGAAAGAGAAAGGTTTGTAATGTTAACTCTGTGGAAGGAGAAAAGAATTGATAAATAAGAGGAAATTTTAAAAAGCATGTTCTGTATAAGACATTTTAATACAAGGGGAAGTCCCCTTTATAGGTCCCTATGTGGTGTATGTACATAAAGGAGCTTGGTAAACTGTAAAATATTGTGGTTGTATTCTTCTTGTTGTTGCTTAAGTGGAAAACATGTGATTCCTAGCTCCAGTTTAAAAAGCTCTCTCCAATTATTCAATTGAAAATTCCTGGTCTCCTCTTTTAAAAAAATGTTGTTTCATTGCTTAAAGTATTACAAAAAGTATCACATATGTCTCCTATTTTTTTCTCCCCTTGACCTTCCCCTAGCCTCCCCTACCCCCAGTGTCTTGTGTCCATTGGTTATGCTTATATGCATGCATACAAGTCCTTCGGTTGATCTCTTACCCCCCCCCCCCCACAACCCTTCCCGGATTTCCCGTTGTAGTTTGACAGTCTGTTCGATGTTGCTCTGCCTCTGTATCTATTTTTGTTCATCAGTTTATAATGGTCTTAATTATCCATAAATGAGTGAGATAATGTGGTATTTTTCTTTCATTGACTTGTTTTACTTAGCATAATGCTCTCCAGTTCCATCCATGCTATTGCAAATGGTAAGAATTCCTTCTTTTTTACAGCAGCATAGTATTCCATTGTGTAGATGTACCACAGTTTTCTAATCCATTCATCTGCTGATGGGCACTTAGGCTGTTTCCAGATCTTAGCTATGGTAAATTGTGCTTCTGTGAACATGGGGGTGCATATATCCTTTCTGATTGGTGTTTCTGTTTTCTTGGGATATATTCCTAGAAGTGGGACCACTGGGTCAAATGGGAGTTCCATTTTCAACTTTCTGAGGAAACTCCATACTGTCTTCCATAGTGGCTGCACCAGTCTGCATTCTCACCAGTAGTGCATCCTCTTAATGTTCAATTGATAGTTTACATGGAAAGAAAACAGGTTCTAAAGAGAAGATAGGCATGAACCATGCAGCCAAGCAGAAAATCTTAGGTTCCCTGCCAATCTGTCCAATCACTTACTATTTATATTATTGGTGTCTACCATGAGCATAGCAGCATCCTAGTCAATATTGAGGTAAACAAAATAAGCAGAAGACAAGTTCCTCACTTTCAATCATTTTAAATTTTATTAATAGCATATAGTGCAACCTTTCTATCATTTCAATTGAACTTTACATTTTAGATTGAGAGGCTAAACACAAATTGTGAATATGACATTCTTATTGTCACATGGAGCTTGAAAATTAGAATATTGAAAAGGTTATCCATGACTCTATATCTGATCCTGCAATTTGGATACTCTTGCATTAGGTAGTTAGTATATACCTTGGTTGATAACATTTGTACAACAGTAATATGTTGTCTGAGGTCCAATTACAGCTATTATTTGTTGTTCTCCTTTACAATATCTATGTCTTATCTGTACCCATAGATCTTAAAATAAATAAACATAATGCAGATAAGTAGATAATTTCTCAGAGCAAGCTTTGAGGAAACCAAACATGTAGATACAATATGGTAACTTTCTTATCAATCCTTAACCATAGTTTCAGCTTAGTATACCCTGATATTTGCCCCAGACATTGATTAGATTTAGACTCTATCCTGAGTTCTATCTTCAATTTAATTCACATGAAAGACTATTGGAACTTCAATGCTAGAATTTTATAACAGTTGAGTATCAAAAGCCATCTTAGAGTTTCACAGTTGTCAACTAGTGTACATCAGCCTAGGAGTCATTACACAGCCTGTTGTCAGATGCATTTTCTGCACATTTCACCTTTTATTTCTCTCCTTTATATGGGCTGAAGAACGAAGAGTGAGGGAGAGTCTCTGAGCACCAGCAGGCCTTGAGCTTGCCAGGACTGCACTGCCAAATTGCTGTTCTTTCTTTCTCTTTTTCTTTGAGGAAAAATCCATTGAAATGCCCCTTCTCCTTTCTGATCAATATCTTTTTTCCACTTGTATACCATGACTTGTCATAGTAATGCCCTTGGAACCAACAACTTTTATAATTGGCTTCAATAGGATAGATTTTTAGAAATAACTTTTATTTTTCTTAAACATAATTATATTTGTTGTTTACAAAAGAGTGTTTTGGAAATAAATTTTGGACATCACAGGGAATACTGGTATATTGTCCATGGCTAACCAAATTAATCTGTTTTAACAATAATAACAAAAACAACAATAAGACTCTATGGAACATTTGTTTTACTTTGAATCAATCCTGACTGAAGATAATCTTTCTGAGGCGACAAACGACCATCCCAAGAGGTGGGTTTTCTGCTTGAAATATCTATGAAAACTCTCCTTTTCCATTTTTTTCTCATTGTTCTCCTTGGTAGATTGGTATTTGGTATGGATGTTGTAGGGACAGTGTTCGCATGGTTGGTTATAAAACCAATAAAAACTGTGAGATAACCTTTTCCAGTTGAGAATACATTAGCCTTGCACATTTTCTAATTAAGGAAAAGAGAGATTATTTGCCTGACATCATTAGGGATAGATTTTGGTTTAAAACCTCTTGCCCATAGTACTTCTACTACACAATATATCTTAGCAGGCCTGTCCTGCCCTGATTAAACTGAGATTGTTCTTTAGATAAAATTAAATGGGAGAGGGTAAACCACAGGGTAAAAAAGTGTCTTTAGCATTAAGCAACCAGGAGTTATGGTTAATTGTCTTTAACTCCATCTCAGAAATTTGTGGGTTCACTTCATCATCTTTGCCATGTAAAGTAGACAAGTTTCCTCTAAATATAGTTTCAGGAATTCCTACTGCTATTTTGTTTTCTTCAATTTTGCTCAATATTTTCTGCTCCTGAAGATCCTAAGGAGATAGAATTTCATCTTGAAAAGCCAGCATAATTTATTACTATTAGTGTCGTGCCAGAGAAAAGAGATGAATTTATTTAGCGGCATCTGAAAATAGAATTGCCTCAACATTGACGTCTGCTGCTGATGCTAAATGATGAATACTAAGCACCTGGCATGCACTTTGCACTTTTCTTGATCTGTTCTTCCTGTTCTGGTGCTTTAGGATGCATAGAGCACATTTTCGCTGTGTTCTATTCTTGGTTGGGAGCCACGCAGTAGATGTCATTGATTATTTGTTGGAAAATCATACCACGTGGGGAACTGTACAAAGCACACAACATGGAATTGTAGAAAGAACATAAGTGTGTGGAATCCAGACAGAAATCCTACATTGAGTATTGGCTCTGTCATATTCCTAGCTTTTGACCTTGGGCAAATTACTGAACTTCCCTGAGATTCACTATCCTTAACTCTGTAAAATGGGAGTAATAGTAGCAGTCCTGTGTGCCTTAGAAGGTTGACTTGAGGCTCCAATGTGTTATCACTTAGGTGAGAGTTCTGCAAACTCTGATGTATCTCTGTGAGCTGCAAAGGACAGCCCTTACCATTGGTATATGGGCACCCTTCTCCTTGCTTCACAAGTACCTTTCAGTGCTTCCACTCTTGAGGCCTATATTTCTTTTATTTTAGGGTAAAAAGTCTTTTGTTGCACAACTAGAAACTGTTTCAAATGGTGGTCACATATGGAATGGGAAGTGTGGGCATGAACTTTGGAGTCAGACACATTCAAGTACTAACTGTGTGATCTTGGGAAAGACATATAAGCTCTCTTAGCCTCAATTTCCTTGACTGTAAACTGCATATGAATAATAGTACCTACTTTCATATGGTTGTTGGAAGGTTTATATGAAACCAAGTATGCAAAATACTTATTAGTAAATGGTCTTTCACTAAATTATAATTCCTTTTGGAGACAGGAATTGAGGCAAGTGTTCACAATGCTCTCCCACTCTTAAATTTTAATATAGTATCTTAAGGCTGGCAGGATTTGCATGAGCATCTTGGGAATGGGGCAACTCGTCTCTGAAGTCATGGCAAGATAGTTTGGTGAAGGATAAAAATATGACATGCATCCTTTTGAAAACTCAGCTATCTTATCAGTAAAACTGGACTAATTTTGTAGCTAAGGAAACTCAGGTCCAGAGGGTGGAAGTGATTTGTCCATGGTGGGCCAATTAGTATAAGTGGTAGATCTGGGATGAAACCCAGGCAGTCTAACCCCAAAGCCTTTGTGATTTCTAATGATTCCAAGCAGCCTCACATAGCAGCCTTAGATACTTCTCATAGAAGGTTACATGTTGACTCTCCCTGCAGGCATTCCATCTTCTGACCTCCAGGTCTGTCCTCTAATGGGGGGTAGTTTCACCTTAGCTGCACCCCCCTCCATAAACATCCTGCTGAAGTTCCCAATGGCTGCTGAGCTTTTTACTAAAGAAATACAAACTGTTCTCTGGAAGAAAGAATTAGGCAGGTCAAATCTCTTGGCTCTAGTCAGTTGCTAAGACCACAGAGGAGTGGGATATGTTAAGTCCTGTCTCTCTTTGGCTTCTCTTCTCACTTGCCAGCTCTTGACTGTTTATAGATGGCCCATCAGGGTATGTAGGTGTGTCATTGTAGTACTGCTGCTGGCTATGTTTGTTGCCCAGAAGGGACTGAGTCTCACTATCTTTATTCTACCTATCTAGATACAAGAACCTGTCTATAATCTGCTTCCAGTTTGCTATTTCTTGTTGTAGAACCCCCTTAACTGCAACTCTGTCCTGAGCCTGTTTCCTGTTTTTTTAAAAATATTTTTATTGATTTTAGAGAGGAAAGGAGAGGGAGAGAGAGAGAGAGAAACATCAATGATGAGAGAGAATCATTGATTGGCTGTCTCCTGCATGCCCCCTACTGGGGATCGAGCCCGCAACCTAGGTACATGCCTTTGACCGGAATCAAACCTGGGACCCTTCAGTCCACAGGCCGACACTCTATCCACTGAGCCAAACTAGCTAGGGCTCCTGTTGTTTTTTAAATCTGTTTCCTTACAGCTGCTTCTCAAAGGCTAACCCTTCAGACTCACCTGAGGGTGCCTTCCTCAATCAGCTCATTTCCTGAACATGGCTATTTGGATCTAGGATACCTTATACTGCAGGCCTCCTACCTATTTCTTCTGCCTGATCTCCTAACAGTGTTGTAAACAACATCACCTCCAGCAGGCTTCTCTACCTATTTTCAGGCCACATTCATTTCTGTACCTGACATTGTGATTCTCTGTCCCTTCCCACTAACCAAACCAGAAGAGCCTAATGACTATCTAATTCTATTTCATTCATTTTTCAGGTCCCTGATCTGAAACTGCCTCATGAGTAGTGACTATCCTTCATATTGGGATCACAGATATTGTTTCTATTTTAGAGACTCAGAGCCCATATAGCATATTTATATCATTCCAAGATGCACCATTGGTTTTTTTTAAAATATATTTTATTGATTTTTCACAGAGAGGAAGGGAGAGAGACAGAGAGTTAGAAACATCGATGAGAGAGAAACATCGATCAGGTGCCTCCTGCACATCTCCTACTGGGGATGTGCCCGCAACCAAGGTACATGCCCTTGACCGGAATCGAACCCGGGACCTTTCAGTCCGCAGGCCAATGCTCTATCCACTGAGCCAAACCGGTTTCGGCAACACCATTGGTTTTAAAAACAACTTTTCAGAAAACAAAATGAAACACTGCATGAAATGTACACAGTAGCTGTATCATAGCCTTCATTTTCAGAAGTGTTGAAATGCTAAAGGTAAATGCACAGCATACTGTACCTACATCATCTTATTCAACACATGTTTATAGATTGGGGTGAACTATCCTCTGTGTCCTGTCAATGTATCTTATCTCCCAACTAAGTGCTCCAGTCATTGAAGGAAAGAGCTTCCTATTTTTTTTTCTTATTTCTTCTTATTTTGTACTCCATACTCCAGATCCCTCATTCTTCCCTCCTGCCTTGGCTCTGAGCACAAAGCCAGGCACATAGTAGGGCCTCAGCAAATCCTAGGGGAATTTGATTGAGTCCAATCAGATTGAAACACCTTTTTCCTGTTGGGCCAAGACCAAGATGAAATTGCATTCTCTGCAGACAGAGCTCACTGGCTTAAATCTATTCCCTCTTTTATTTTTAATATTGTTGACTCTAGTTTATTTTTTGTACTTTTTATTATTTTAGTTTTGTATTCATATCACTCTTCCTACATAGTCAGGTAACAACCAAGAAAGGCCTTGCTGAGAACACAGTGAATGATCTGTCACTGTAACTGTGCTCTTCTAGCATCAAGATGGTCAGGTCCTGTGGGTACATTGTAAGGGGCCTCAGGTTTCCTTTCTGTCAAGGAGTATCAACATTGTAGCACTTTCCTTTCTACTCAAATGCTATTAATGGAGAACATATTCATTAGAAATGGAACATATGTCCATTAAAACCAATTCATATTAAAAAACCAGAACTCTTTAAGAGGAAGGAGATTAAGATTTGCAACATGAGGAATAATTGACTTGTTGAAACCTCTTTCATCCAAAAAAATCTGTCCTTTCTTAAAAGCTTTAAACAGTACTTAATATAGTGTTCTTGACAAAAGTGCTGATTAGTCTTGGCTTATGGATCCATATTATTCAGCAATGTCTTTCAGAGGCTCTATCCAATGAAAACACTCTAAGTGCCAGTGTAGCCACTGGGTCCGCTAATTGGGAAGGTAAAAATAGAGTGCAGTATGTTCTTTGGCTGTTAAATTCTTTCAGTTTTCTTTCTCATTTTCTATAAAGATCATGTTTTTGAATGACCTGAATTGGCAAGAGGAAGGAGAGTAGTAAAATTGCAGGAAACAGAGCAGTTTTTTATATAGACAACTATGAAGGGGACAAGATCCAGTGAGCTCAGATAAATGGAACACCAGGAAGAAGGTAAGAGGTTAATCTTTAGGAGCTGCTGGACACAATGTCCTGCTGAAGTGTCTTTTTGAAGATCCCAAGTGTCACTAAGTGTAGGCTAGAGAAGGTGAGTAAGTAGTGATAAAGATGTACGTCCAAAAAGGAAAACAGCCTGGATAAACAGAGAAAGAACACTTAGGGGATTTCCCTTTTACTCAGGTTAACTGCAGCCTGTGTTTGAAAGTGCTTTGTTTCTTACAGAGGCAACATAGTGCTGCATTTACAAGCAGAAACTCTGGATCATGCTGTCTGGTTCTACCACTTACTAACTAGCTGGATGACCTGAGTGAGTCTGTATTTCAGTTTCTTTAACTGTAAATTGGATAGTAAAGGAACCTACCTCATGAGGTTGTGTGAAGATTAAATGAGTTGATGCATAGGAAGTATTAAGAACAGGGCCTGCCCTGACCGGTTTGGCTCAGTGGATAGAGCGTCGGCCTGCATACTCAAAGGTCCCACGTTCGATTCCAGTCAACGGCATGTACTTTGGTTGCGGGCACATCCCCAGTAGGGGGTGTGCAGGAGGCAGCTGATCGATGTTTCTCTCTCATCGATGTTTCTAACTCTCTATCTCTCTCCCTTCCTCTCTGTAAAAAATCAATAAAATATATTAAAAAAAAGAACAGGGTCTGATGCACAGTAACTACTACATAAGAAATTTTGATTAATTTTTTGAGTTTGACTTTCTGAGTCCATTCCCCTTCGGCCATGGCTGCTCATCCTCTCCTTTTGGCTTGGCGGGTATTTCCTATTCTGTTTTCTTACTTGTTTTATTCTGTTTAAAGATACAGAAGCTTTTATTTTTGTGTGCCTGACAGGAAGAAATGAGATACAACAAAAACTCCCTTCAAAAAATATATACCACAGATCACAGGTTTGTGAACTCAGTAGGACAGATGGACTCGAGCCAAATTCTGTGTTCATTTAGAGTCTCAGATCATTATGGTCACTGACAAAAGTACATATTTTCATCTGTGTGTTAGATTTACTTCTAACAAGATATATCTTCCAGTGACATACTTAGGGAGCCAAGTAAATTTCTTAATTTTTCATATCATTAAGGAAAGGAAAACTAAGGCAAAATAGGAGTAAACAATGGCACAGCAAAGTGTGTTAGTAGAATTTGGGTAAGTTTCCTTCTTGGTAATAAGGTTCCTTATTCTACTTATCTTGCTTCATCTGTTGCTTGTCCCTGACCTCTAGAGACACAAAGGCTAAGCAGTCTGATCCTGAAACTGAGGGCTTCTATTGTTATTATTTCCTTTTTTTTCAGAAATAACCTCATATTTATATCACTAATACTCTCCTTTTGGAGGGATTTTAAAAATGTTTGTTTTTTGTTAAATATTTTCCTACTTATTTAGCCTTATCCTCCAAATGTAAAAAGCCTGGGTAACATTTGCTTTGTGAATGACACTGCATACATTTCTAAATGTTTGAATTCCTGCTATGTTCTGCTACTCTTTCTTTTGATTGTTATAACAACCTGTAGGGCACTGATATTATCCTTGCTTTATAGGGAAACTGAGTTTAAGTGAGGTTTAGATATATCCAAGGTCATGTGGTACTTTGTTTATTGTGGTGGCATTTTCCAAAATGGAAATAGTTTTATTGCCATTATTGTCTATGATAGGGAAATTCATATTCAGTATTAAAATAAATAAGACAATACAGAAAAGCCTCAAGGCCCAAAGCAAAAACTTTTGCTATATAGCCTTCCGAGACAGTTTCTCTTTACCTATATATCTATTTCTCTATCACCTCATCTGTATTTGGGTAATCCCCAAGATATCAGTACATATTTAATCAGGGCTGATCTGACTGATACAAGTATTGCAGAAAGGTTCATCTATTTGTGAATAGGCACATTTCCACATATACATCTATCTTTCATACTGAGCAAAATATTTATCAAGAGAGCTGGAATTCTTCTAATGTAGACACAAGTTCACCTTGAGTGCCATTAGCCCCCGCTCCCCCCCCACTCTGGGTAGACTCTGCTTCCCTTTCACAGTTCCTCTCATATAGTAGTCTCCTGAAATCCTCATAGTGGCATCCTTAGCCTCTGATGTCATAGCAGACCAGAAGAAAATAAATGGTTTTATATTAGGTATAAGACATGACATGGTGCCTTTGGTAGCCAGAATATCAGTATAGCTATTTTCAATGTTAGTGCCTTCCAAACTTTGCACTGCAACCATGCATAAGTATAAAATATTTCTTTGAAACCCTGGTATACAGAGTGAGACTTGTAGCACTGAGAGGCAATCAGCACTGGGACCCTGAGGCTGAGGGAACTATATGTCATCAGTATAGTGGCAAACCTGTAACTCATTTGGAGCACACCAGAGTGCTGGGGCAGACTGATTAGAAAGAAATGCTAGTTTACAGCATTCTTCTGGACTTTTTCCCCATATAGCTCTTCTGCTTATATCTCTTTTGAACTCTCATGGTTCCAACTACCACACAGCTTCTGGCAAATGTTCTATCAGACAAGATTTGGCCTACAGACTGTAATTAGATTGCTGGTGATAATATTTTGGTTCCAAGAAAGAAGAGTGGGTTGGTAACAGTTGCTGCCAGAACATAAAGTGAGTTTGTGAATTCTCCGCTGCCCCTACAGAAACATTAGGCAGTTGCATCAGGTACTCTAGGAAAGCATCTGATCATAAAATAATTTTTTAAAGTCTATTGCTTTTCTGATGTTTCACATTTAGCAACAAGCCATGGTGGAGAATTGTAGAAGATCTGAAAGAGTATGTAGTGTGGTGGTCAAGAGTGTAGTGCTCCAATTATTCCAAGCTGTGTTACACACCTGAGACTTACTGGCTATGCGACCTCAGGCAAGTTGCTTGGCCTCACTAAACCTCAGTTTTCTCACCTCTAAAATGAAGACAATAAAAGAAATTATGGTTGTATGATTTCAGAGGTATAGAGGAATGAGCAATCTGTTCTTGAGCTCCAGGGGAAGCTGGGGCCTATGGTAGAGGCAGATTGCAGTTAAGCAAAGAAGTGTTTTTTGAAGAAGTTGTATGCATGCATATAAGCACAACCAATGGACACAAGACACTGGGGGGGGGGGTGAAGGCATGTGCCAGGGGGTAGGGGAAGCTGGGGGAAGGTCAATGGGGAATAAAGAGAAGATATATGTACTACTATTTGTAATACTTTAAACCAGTGGTCGTCAAACTGTGGCTCACGAGCCACATGCGGCTCTTTGGCCCCTTGAGTGTGGCTCTCCCACAAAATACCGACTTCTGCGCGTGGGCCACGAAGTTTCAATTGCACTGTATATGCGCGCCCGCACGTAGTATTTTGTGGAAGAGCCACACTCAAGGGGCCAAAGAGCTGCATGTGGCTCGCCAGCTGCAGTTTGCCAACCACTGCTTTAAATAATAAAATAAAATTTAAAATAAAAAAGAAGTTGAGCTTGACATTGAGTTTGCTTACCTTGAAATTGTGGTTCCAGAAATCACAATGGAAAAGGTTGAAAGGATGATATAGGGAAGAAATTACAGAGCAGTCCTAGGATAAGAGGGGATTGGGACTAAATTAGGGCATTTAGACATTTTGATACTTTATTGTACTTTTATTATAGGTGGACAGATGAGTGTCTTTTATTCTTCACTAAAATCGTAAGGGTTTAACTTCTCTTTGTAATCACAGAGGGCCATGCTCTAAGTGTTCTATAAGGACTTGAGCGATAAAAATATTCTCTTATCTGATGGTAAACTAATATTTTAAAGTCATCCTGAAGATACAACATTATCAAAAAAAAGCATTTAAGATATATTAGTAGTTTATACCCACGAGTTTTCCTTATATCTGTTTCTCAACATTACTGTATCTTGCAAAGGTCTCTCAACACTGGACAGGAGTGATTTCCCCCTTCCCACCACGATGCTTTTCTAGCCTTTCTGTGGCTCAGTGATCTACCGTTAACTAGAGATTCCAGCAGCTTGAGTCTGGGGTAGAATCCAGGCTCAGCAGTCTTTGTTCCTAGAGTTTCCAAGGAAGCCTCACTCATTACTGGGCATGCCACTGACATAGGTTACACACTTAGGCTGATAGTTGAACAATTTCCACTTGGTAGAGGTCACACAGGCTCTTATTTCTCTACCTGTTGTTTAAATCTAAATTAATTTTTCTATAATGGGCAAGATAGTAAATATTTTGGGCTTTGAGGGCCAAAGGGTCTCTGTTTCAACTATTCAAGTTATGTCTCTGTAATGCAAAAGCAGCCATAGACCATATGTTAACAGATAGAAGTGGCTGTGTGTTCCAATAAATATTTATAAAAAAAAAAAACAACCAGGCAGCAGGCAATATTTGGCTTAAAGGGTTATAGTTTGCTAACCCCTGATTTATAACATTCCATGTGTTTGGCACACTTTGATTTAGTAACCCTAACATGGTTACTTTATAATACAGTTTTGTCGTACTTGATATAGTTGGAGGCAGGGGATTCATTATGTGTCAGCCTGAATGCCTGGCCATAATTCTTTTCATGCCTAAGCATAACCCTTCCTGCCACTGTATTCATTATGGAGTCCTACTGAATTCTTGGTGGTTTCTTCTTCTTGATGCATTTACAGAAACTCTGCTAAGTGATTTTGGAATCTCTAGGATATGACTATCAAATTCCCCCCTTTTTCCAACTAATCTCTAATTGGCAACTAATGTTGTTCTCTTTCTTTTCCTCATGCTATTCTTTTATCTGAAAGGTGTCCTTCACTATGCAATATCCTTTTACATTTTGCTATTTAGCCAAGCTCCCACTAGTTGCACCATGCAGTGCTGACTAATCAGGATTTACTAAAAGTTAAAAAAAAGGCCCATGTGAGCAGCTTTCCCCCCAATGAGCTGGGCTTAGGCTTGGCCTTTTGATTAGATCTTCTCCCATTATACCAAAAAGCTATCTGTTCATTGCAATATGGGATCCTAGATTGAACCCTGAAACAATAAGAGAACACTAGTGGAGAACTGGTTAAATCCAGTAGTTTAGCTAATAGGACTGCACCAATGTTAATTTTTTATTTTTGACAAATGTACTATGAATAGATAGGATGCTAACATTAGGGGAAAGTGAGTGAAGTTGTACATGGAACTCTGTGGTATTCTTCAACTTCCCTATGAATCTAAAATCATTCCAAAATACATAGTTTAGGAAAAAAATACACCTCTCTGCTTAACTGATATCCTATCCTCCACCATCCCACTTTATTGTTAGGCAATCTCATCTGTGATAACATATGTAAAGTGTAATCTGCCCCCCCCAACTCCAATTCATCATTGCTTCCTTAGAATAACATACCAAGGATACATCCAACAGGAATAGGAATGTAATTCTCATCATATTTCTCTCTGACTCCACACTTCTTAGAAAATAGATCCTTAACATACAGTGAGAGCAAAGAGAATGTGAAGAGACTCTTGAATTGTCAATAGACAAAAGAGTACCCTTGGATTCTTGGCCTAATGGACAATAAGCTATAACAGTTAGTTGGCAAAGAAAATAATGGTTCGTTGGGTTGATTCCTTCTTGAGGAACAGTATTTAATGTTTTCTAAACACTTTTTTTCAAGCATGACCTACCCAGTATGCTAGTGGAAGACTGGACCAGATAGAGATAAGAGGTTACAAAGTACCCAGTTTCTCTTGCTCCCTAATTAATGTGGCCCATAATTCTTCACTTTTGTGAGTTAGGCCTAGGGCATTAAAGTGTTCCCTATTAAAATTCAAATACTGCCTAGGAAGTGTGATAAGTTAAGGCTAAACAGAGCCCATGTGAAGGATGAGGACCTGGAAAGGCTGTGGTGGATAGTTATGTTTCTGCCTCTTATATTTAGGTTAAAACCATTTTAAGTACCCAGGAATACAGTCATACAAACAAACAGCTTTAAGCAAAAATGAATAAATAAGTAGCTTTGTGAATGGGGCATTTTGCATGAAAAATGCTTTGATTTAGCTACTTTTTCCTCTGGGTTAAATGTGAGTCCAGTTCACCAATCAGAATCCAGTTTTATCAGGTAAGGCAAACAAAGGATTGATGCTCAAGGAATAGGAAGATTAGATTGATGTGACAGATCTGAGACAGATGGAGATTGAAGTCCAAAGAGTCACCTAAGGCAAAAAGGAATAGTCAAACATCACTCATTTATTAATTTATGAAATTCATTATTTTTTACTCTTCTATTTCTTTTTTTAAAAATTTATCTTTATTATTGAAAGTATTACGGATGTCCCTTTTTTTTCCAATTGACCACTTTTGCCCCATACCCACCCCTCCCAGACCTTCACCACACTATTTTCTGTGTCCATGGATTATGCATACATGCATATAAATTCTTCAGTAAATCTCTCCTTACCCACCACCCACCCCCACCTTCCCTCTGAGATTCGTCAGTCTGTTCCATGCTTCTATGTCTCTGGATCTATTTTGTTCACCATTTTATTTTGTTCATTAGATTCCATATACGAGTGAGATCATGTAATACTTATCTTTCTCTGACTGGCTCATTTCATGTAGCATAATACTCTTGAGGTTCCTCTATGCTGTCTCAAAGGGTAAGATATCCTTTTTTGGTACAACTGCATAGTATTCCATGGTGTAAATCTACCACAGCTTTTTTATTCATTCATCTATTGATGGCACTTGGTTTATTTCCAGATCTTAGCTACTGTAAATTGTGCTGCAATTAACATGGAGGAGGATTTATTCTTTCTGATTAGTGTTTTGGGTTCCTTAGGATATATTCCTAGAAGTGGGATCACTGGTCAAAAGACAGTCACATTTTTAATATTTTGAGGAAACTCCATACTGTTTTCCATAGTGGCTGTACCAGTCTGCTTTCCCACCAGCAGTGCACTAGGGCTCCCTTTTCTCCACATCCTTGTCAGCACTTGTCATTTGTTGATTTGTTAATAACAGCCATTCTGGCAGGTGTGTGGTGATATCTCATTGTTGTTTTAATTTGGATCTCTTTGATGATTAGGGACTTTGAGTATTTTTCCTCTCTCTTGACTTTCTGTATGTTCACTTTGGAGAAATTTCTATTTAGGTACTTTGCCCATTTTTTAAAAATATATTTTTATTGATTTCAGAGAGGAAAGGAGAGGAGAAGGAGAGAGAGGTAAAAACATCAATGATGAGAGTGAATCATTGATCAGCTGCCTCCTACACACCCTTTACTGGGGTTTGAATCCATAACCCGGGCATGTGCCCTGACCAGGAATCGAACTGGTAATTGAACTGTGATCTCCTGGTTCATAGGTAGACGCTCAAGCACTTAGCCACACCGGCAGGGTGCTTTTGCCCATTTTTAACTGGATTATTTGTCTTCCTTTTGTTAAGTTGTATGAATTCCTTGTATATTTTGGAAATTAACACCTTATCAGATGTATATGTTCTACCATGCAGAGGGCTCCCTTTTCATTTTGTTGATGGTTTCTTTTGCTGTGCAGAAGCTTTCTATTTTGGTGTAGTCCCATTTTTGTTTATTTTCTTTTTAGTTTCCCTTGCCCTAAGAGATGTTTTGGAAAACATATTGCTACAAGAGATGTCTGAGATTTTGCCACCTATGGTTTCTTCTAGGATTTTTATAGTTTCATGACTTACATTCAAGTGCATTATTTTGAGTGCTTAACTATGTACCAAACACTATTGTAGACGCTGAATAAACAAAACAGAATTCCTTGTCTTCTTGTGACTTATACAGATTGCAAACAGATAAATATATAATATTTTAGGAGGTGGTAAATGCTATGACATAAAAAGCAGGGTAAGGGAATAGATAATGATGATGATAGGTGGGAATACTGTCTCAGAACTAGGTGAGTCTGACTTAGAAGATGAAAAATTCCAATGTAACAACAAACCAGCATTAGTAAGGGATGCTAAATACAAGTGCCAATACTAGGGCAAATGTATTTGCTCTCTGATTTAATTTATCCTTTGTTGGATATGGCAGAATTCTGTCCCCAGGTATTGATCAGAATTCTCAAGGAGTCTGAAGAAGAGATGAATATCTTTTCTCTGATTGAGAGTGGTGTAAATTGCTATATATGACCATTAAAACATCTTGATGTTTGAAAACATTACCTTATAAACCAACTGTGACTTGCACTTATGTTATCTTGCATGCCACATCCCCTTTCCAGGTAGCCTAGACAGTGGTCGGCAAACTGTGGCTCGGCAAACCATGGCTGGTGAGCCACATGTGGCTCTTTGGCCCCTTGAGTGTGGCTCTTCCACAAAATACCGGCTCTTCTACAAAATACTGACTTCTGCGCATGGGCCACGAAGTTTCAATCACACTGTACATGCACGCCTGCACGTGGTATTTTGTGGGAGAGCCACACTCAAGGGATCAAAGAGCCGCATGTGGCTCCCGAGCCACGGTTTGCCAACCACAGGCCTAGAATCTGGATTAAAGGAGAGAGAGAAAAAACTAGAAATGGAGGAAATTCCAAAGCAAAGTGAAAATCTTAAAATTGTTATTGAAGTCCCAGCTCTGGTGGCTCAATATATAAACACAGTTCTTAAAGGCCAAAGAGATATGAAAGTACCTAACACAGTTCTTGACATAAAACCCATGCTCCATAAATATTTGAATGAATTGAACAAATGCCAGAACAAAAGGAGCAACTAGATGAAAAAGAAGGTAAAATTGCTTCCTGTGAGATGAGGTAGACTTTTTCTCCAAGCATAAATTCCCACTTTTTAAATAGGAGCATTTATAAGCAATTAATTAAGCCTATCTCTTTCTTAAAAAAAAAACAATCCATGCTAATTAAATAAGGTAAGTTCATTTTTCTCAAAAGACTAGTTAGTATACCTTATGGACTTGTAAGCCAAAGCAATTCAATCTCATTGCATCCATATACTTTTAGGACCATGGTCTTCATGGACCTAAGAGCAATCTCTTTAAATCACCTCATTTTCTTTCATGATAAACAGAAGATTTTATCCCTCAGATCTTTAGTTATCTGATCCAGATGCTTCAGGGTATAATGTTAACTCTGTAGCTGTTATCTTTCTTTGAGACATGGGTGCTGGAATTATGACCTTAGCCATGATACCTAAACTTCTCACTTACTAAACTCTATTTTACGAATGGCCTTTATTGGTTAACAGGAAGTGGAAAAGAAAGGGAGGGGATATGTCAGCTCCAGCTCCAGTGGTGGCTTCAGAATCTATGGCTGTCCTCAGAAAGCAACTCTTTTATTTTAAAATTTAATTAGAAAAATGTATTCAGATCAAACTGTAGAGAAACAAACATAATTGAACAGGACATGTATTTTATCTCTCTTAACTTGCACATATCAAGAAATACAAAGATTTGAATCCAGACTCTAAAATGAAATTTCTAATGCCCTCACTCCTACTTTCTCCCAAGAGAAGAAAGCAAATCAGTTCTAGTTCATGTTTTCCTTCCTGGTCAAGGCAGAAAATATTTATCATTCTTTGAGCAGAAGGTCATGTGGTTGTCTAGAATCATGCTTTACTTTCACATTCTGCTATTTGATAAAATTTTCCCTGGAGATTTTTTTGGATGAAGATATCACCTGCCCAAAATGAATGTGTTCATCGTTTTTATTGCAACATGATAATTCAGTTGAGATATTGGTGAGGAAAATGGCTTATTGTGTATAGCCAGTGATTGAAAAACTGGTTTATGACCAGGTAAACTGGCCCAGTTATTCCTTCTTTCTCATCAGGAGTTCCAGTAAAACTACCTAAATGTTAGCTATCTTGTTTTCTATTAAAAGTTTGCAAATAATTACCCAGGAGTCTGCAGCTAATTACCCAGGTGTTTTCTTAACTGAGCTGGAAACCTGGACAGACTATAATTTCATAGGCCACTGGGTACAGAATCCTAGAACTAGGAGTGTTAGAGAGCATAGAGTCTAGGCAAGTCATCTTACAAAAGGGGAAACTGAGCCTCAGAGAGATGAAGTCACTTGTACAGAGTTATACAATGAATCAGTAGTAGATCTAGGATTATAAGGCAATTTTCTTGATTTCTAATCTAGTGCACTTTGTACTATCCTCTCATAAATGTTCAGCACTGCAAACAACTTGTGCATGGTTATAATCTTGGTAGGTTGATTTCTCTTTTGTGCAGTAGATAGCATATGTACCCTAATATTGGTGTCAGGGGGAAAAGAAGGGGTTCTGTTTTTTTGTCACCTTTGCCCAAATTTAGTCAGGTCAGTCTTTCCTCTTGCTTGAGTTATACTGTTTAAGATATATTTTTTTCTAAGCATATAGATAAATAGGATTGGTATAGACATATAATTTCATTCAGGCTCCTTTTTAAATATGCTGTGCTGTCATAGAATTGTGTTCTTTTTCTCATAGTACTTATTTACCTCTCTGTGCATAATTTCAAACTGAGGTTTGAGAAGCAGATAATATGGTGGTTGATCATACACACACACACACACACACACACACACACACACACACACACATTCTTGGGTTCAAAACTTGGCTTCCCTCATTTATTACCCATGTGACTTTGGGCAAGATGCTTAATTTCTCTGAGTCTTAGTATCCTCAATCTTTAGTCTATAGGTCGACGCTCTATCCACTGAACCAAACCAATTTGTTATATCCTCAATCTTTAAAATGGGGATACTAATAACACCCACCTTAGTCTCAGTTAAGGTTCAATCAAAGAAGTAGAACCACTATAGTTAATAGAGAATAAAGGGTTTTGTTAATGAGGATTAGCCATTAAGTAATTATGGGAGCTAATTGAGTCATTTTCATAAAACATATTTCAACATTTGGTGTTGAGCCTAAAATCATCAGGGGAACTGAGGGAGAAGAAAGACAAATTGGAACCTAAGAGGATAAACTGGATCCCACAATGACAGTCTGGAAACTGTGCCTGTCGTTCACCACCTGCAGCCATAATGATGTGTGTAACATGTAGGAGAAGCTGGTGCCCTTCACAACAGAGCTGCACATGTACCTAGCCCAGAATTCAAGAATCTCAAGGAGGACTTTCTGGAGGAGCTGTGAGTCTGGCTGGCAATGAGATGGGCCAGTAAATTAGCAACCATGATCATGAACTGAGACAGCACCTGGCCCCACAATGACCTTGAATGTTAGAAATGGTTGTTTTTTCACCTTTACTTTTCAAATCTCATGTGATTTTCTCTTGTGGCCAATTCTAACTTGGAACCATACAGGGAAAGTAATGCAGGGAAGCATAGCTTTAGATTAAAACTAATTTGACATAATACAAAAAGACCACACAGTGCCTGACATTTTATAAACAATTACTAGACATTAGGTCTTATACTTTCAAGTATGGTTCCTTTATTAGTTTTTTCTCTTGTTCTAGATTGCAAGTGCCATGAGAGGAGTGACTGTGTATAATTTTGTGTACCATTGTAACCCACCACCTAGCTCAGTGACATATGGTGGAAACTCATGAAATCTTGTTGACTGAATAGAAAGGTAAACAGAAAGGAGACAATATGGAGAAACTGTAAAACTTGGAGAACAATACCTCAGCAAGTATTATGCTATGAGGGAATATAGATATATGTATAACATCTAGTCTCTAGCATAACTTTCAGCTGAGGGATAGGGAAGTAGACATTAGAGGGACAAGAACCTCAGTAGCACAAGTAGTTTCTGGGTAGAGAAGGGCTGGTGATAGCAGAACTGATCCTCCTGTTAATGTACTCTCCCATAGAAGTATCCACGTGTGTTGAATATTTTCTATCTGTTCCTCTAAGTTTAGTCCTTCAGCATTCTGCTATGTGCCTCAGGAGGCTGATCTTTATGGATGTAACAACCAGGTTATTTGGCTTCTCAGTTTGCACAGCTAATGGAAGACAGCAGCAGATGGAAGGAGATGGAGGTTAGAATATTTATTTCTTCAAGTTGATGTTGGTTGTCAATGACCAAATTCATCCTTGAAAGGCCACAATTTTTTGGGGGTGGGGGTAATCTCCTATAGTCACAGCTATGGGTTTCTTTCTAGGTTCCAGTAACTGTTTTTACCACTTGTCCCTTTAGGCCTAAGAGTGGTAAAGGCTCCTCTGTCATTGTCAGCTTTAGGGTACTTCATCATCCTTTGTTGGTTTCTCTTAGCCTTTTGCACACCTTTTGAATAGCCTCTTTCATTAAACTCTCCTCAATTAACCTCACTGAGTGTGTCATTTATTTCTTTTTGTGACCCTGACTTAAACATCATCAGTCCAATATGATACTCTGAGAAATGCACTGTGGTGTGAGGCATCGAGTCAACAAAATCTAGACAGACAACACTCAAAGTCTGGTGTGGGGAGGCTTCAGGGTTCTCAATTATCAGTGTGTTGTAATAAGAACCCCAACCATAGCTGAGGGTACCATAATACAGAAGCCAGCTTCCTGATAAGAAACTTAATAGATTTAGGCATACACATAAGATAGACATCATTTCCACCAGGAAATAGGCAGAAGTTCAGTCCTTGATGGAATCACCGTGGGTTAAGGAAGAGACATGGCAGATACACAATATCTTAATTGATCTTTACAATAGTGCTTTTGTAGTTAATATTACTATGATCTTCATTTTACACACGAAGTAACTGAGGCTCCTAAAAAGGTTAAACACCTTGCTTGAAGTGTTGGAGCTAGAGTTGAGCCTAGGACTCAATGGCTCTAAACCCCGTACTTGTAATCTCTATAAAAGATCGTCTCCATTTACCATTTACCATTTAATTGTCTTCTCCTGACATCCAACCTACCCATGGCCTTTTTGTCTTAAAGTTGGCATTGTCCCCTCAGCAATATTACAGAGTATACCAATTTACAGCCTTATTCATGAGCACCAAACCCTGTCTTCATTCTCAGGCAGATAGTGGGCTCTCTGCCAAATTAATGGCACTGATAGGAATCTTTCAATCCTCCTGCATTTGGACAGCAGATGATGAGAAAGGAAAGTTTAGAAAATTTGAAGCTGACTTTGGAATTGTCCTTTATAGTTTCCTTGAGGATCTTAGAATGAGTCACCAATGACAGAGGAGCCTTTACCACTCTTAGGCCTAAAGGGACAAGTGGTAAAAACAGTTACTGGAACCCAGAAAGAAACCCATAGCTGTGACTATAGGAGATTACCCCCACCCCCCAAAAATTGTGGCCTTTCAAGGATGAATTTGGTCATTAACAACCAACATCAACTTTAAGAAATAAATATTCTAACCTCCATCTGAGTTATAAAGGCCCTTTAGGATTTAGTCCAACCTCTTCAGCTTACACATGGGAAAATTGAGACCCATAGAGGAGAAAGAGCCTGCCCATGGTTACATAGTATTTTAAGGTTAGGGCCAGAACTAAAGCCCAGGTCTCTTGGCCTCCTGATCAGGTACTTTTTCCAAATTCTTTTTATAGCTAGTGTGTGAACTCTTGAAGACAGTTACTTAATCTATATTTCTTTCTGTAACTACAAAATGCTAAAAGGTTCTTGGCATGCAGTGGATTCTCTGTGAATGTTGATTAAACATTTTTCAGTTGACCATAATTGGAGCAAAAAGAGATCTCTTTCAGATTTAGGGTATTGGCTCAGTTTGGAACTATCTTTTCCATTTTAATTTCATCTTGGTCTAGTGGAAAATTCAGTGGAATCTTTTCACTTACCTAAAGCACTATTAAAGAGGCCCAAATCCCAAGAGAATATTGTTTAATCCTTAGCCTTAGAAAAACTCCTCAGGAAACCCATTTTTTAACAAAGCCTGATTCCATTTCTTTCTTGAGAGTTAAAGTTGGTGAAGTCTCATCAGAAATTCATTTTCACAGATTATATGCTACAGGAGTCCCTCCTGATTTTTCTCTTCATGTGGGAAATTTATGAATGTTATTAACATTTTACAACTAATTTGTCTTCTCTCATCAGGATTGCTAATTTACATATATCAATTTGTTTCTCTCTTCTTAGATCGAGCAAATCTGAGAGTGGTTTAGAAGCACCTCAAGATGCATTGGAAATGAAATAGCTGTATCTTATGGCAGGACCTCTCTTCCCTTTTTAGGGTCAACTGCCTGCATGTAGTTCATCCCTGATATGATATTTGATGATGGGTAACTCAGCAGTGTGGCTACAGTGTCTGTGCATTGACCTTTACCTTCTACAAAAATAGGGGATTCCCTTTCCCCATAAATGTGGTCTTCATGCTCTACTGATTGCTGTTTCTGTCTTTGAGTAATAGCTTCCTTTTCCTCCAAATGCCTCATTCTGGCCTGTTCTTTTGGAAGATTGCATGTGTTCTTTCCTAATACTTCCTTTTCATTAAAATAGTCTTGATCTCTGACATTTTCCCTTTAGAAGGCACATGTATGCCATGCAAAAAACAATGGACTTGGATACAGCATATCTACATTCTTCATTAACTTTAAAGACTGATAAATTTTAATGGCTATTGGGAACCCTTCTCTTGCCTTCCATTCTCTTCCCCACTCCTCACCATTCTTGTCATCCGTAACTTCCTTGGAAACCTAGGATATTATAGAAAAAAGCCTAAACTAGTTTTGCTTGAGAGAATATTAGAAATTTCGTTGATTTTTTTTTGCCCACTCTCAACATGGAATTAGGTATTAGATATCTTAAGCATAACTCAAAGTAGAACTCTTTGGCTGTATTGTATTTACTGACCTTGTTTATTGTCTCTCTTTCCCCACTAGTATATCAGCTCTATGATGGCAGAAATTTTTATCTCAATTGTTTACTAATGTATCCCCAAAACCTAGAGTGGTGTCTGGCATGTAGTAGTGCTGCCAGTAGAAATAGGATTTTTCCACCGAGTTGCAAGAAATGCATTTCAGGAACCCACACATAGGAGGACTTGAGACATAGTGGTAAGATTTATTGAAGTGAAAACAAAGGACTGCCCTCAGATGTCCGATGTCTCATCCACGACCAGGTGGATCAGCTCTGTCTCACTGCAGAAGCCCTGGCCCTGGTAAACACAAGTTCCCACCAGGAAGGTCAGGATCCAGAACTATACAGCCATCACCCTGGACTCCAGTAGTTCAGCATAGTCTCTGCTCCTGGCTGCACTCAGGCCAGATTGGTAAATGCACTTCAGCCCTCATGGTTACTATAGGAAGAAACGAGCCTCCGGCCTTTGTTAAGCTTTGTTTATATTTCTTTGGGTTTGGGAAGATGTAGCTTTCTTCCAAACTAAACAATCTTCTTCCTAATTCTTCACAGGCTTGTGCTGGACCCTCTTCCTAACCAATCCCTTTTCTGAATCTTCTGGGGTTCCATGCCCTTATCTTATCTGATCCTATCCCCAGGCTAGATTCTCCCCTTTCATGTTGCCATTTTGAATCCTCTTGAGCATGCCTCATAGTGGAAGGACCTCCTCCTGCACCATCTTGGCTTCTATTGTACATGCCTCAGGAGAGGAATTTCCCCCTTACTGTTTTACCTCTCTCTCTGGTAATCCAAGCTAACAGGCTTGTTTTCCCCTGGTATATTGGAAAGCCAGTTTTTCCTGCCTGCTTGAGGATTAGCCTCCATTTGGAGACAGATAGGGCTGTCCCCTGGGGAGTCTGTGAATGCTACAGCTTCCTATTCAATCACATTTAATAACTGATTCCATTTTCTCCATTCCTTTATTAATAATTAACTAGGTACCTACCTTAACAGTAGGATTCCAATAAATATTGGTTGAATGAATGTATGAGAGAGTAAATGAATGACTTGGAATTGGGTGACCAAGGTTATGGTCCTGATTTTGTCACTAACTGGAGATTTTACCAGACCACGTTCCTTTTTCTGTGCTGAGTTTCTAAATTTATGAAAAATGATGATTGCACTAAAAGATCATTCAGGTCCTTTTATCCTCTATTATTCAGTACTTCTGTGAAGATTTATACTTATATATAACATATTCATGATATCCATTCATCCATTTACTCATCCCTTCACTCACCAATTCGCTCATTCATCCCTCCATCCATTCATCCATTTATCCATTCACCCATCCACCCAACATTTGTTGAATACTGACTACGTGACAAGGACTTCAAGATATATAAGGATTTGTGTCAAAGGTAAAGCAGGTGATTAAAGTTGTTCAGAGTACTGTGAGCTGTATAAATGGACTGTGTAGCCAGCTGAGTAACACGATTTCAGAAAGGGCAGGAAGACTGTAATGACTTACTTCTCCCCAAATCTTCCTACTCATTAGCCTAAGCCTAAAATTACATAATCACTTTTCTGTCTTTACCTTACTGTATTTCTCAGAAACATTTAACACAGGTGAACACGCCATCCTTTTTTAAACACTTTTCTATCTAGACTTTAATGACCACACTTTCCTGGATTTTCTCCTTCCTGCCAGAGTGCTTTTTTCCTGCTACTTTGTTGGTTCTCCCCTTTCTTTGGCTTCTAAAATTGGGAATTTAGTGCTTAAATGTGATCTGCCTTCTTTATACTCATTACATAGATGATCTCATTTACTTTTATGGCTTTTATATAATCTCTATGCTGATGACATCCAAATTTGTATCTCCTTAGTACTTCAGATGCTTCTATTCATTTGACTTCTTGATATTTCTTAGATGTCTAACAGGTATCACAAACAAAATATGCTCAAAAATAATTTACTTGGTTCTGTCCTCTTCTTCTCTCCTCTGCCCTGGTCAAATCTCTCTGTTCTTTACACTACTGCATAAAGTACCTTAACAGTACTACTATTATCCAAAATGCTTAACCCTAAAACACAAGAATCATTCTTGATTTCTCTGTCTCGCACAACTCACATTCAATCCATAATCAAACACTTTCAACCTTATCCTGTAACTATATTCCACATATATCTACTTTTCTCAATCTTTCCTATTACCATTCTAATTAGTCAACATCATCACTCAACTGAACTATTGTAATAGTCTCCTTAATGCTTTTAATAGTTCCTCTCTTGCCCTCCTTTATAACCAGACCCTGGACTAATATTTTGAAAATGTTAATCAATCCATGCTTAAACTCCTTTGGTGGCTGCATGAACTATCGCTCAGATGTCAACTTGAGTCACTTTATGTATAATGCACCGACTTACTGAGTTCCCACTGAATTGTCTTTCTCTCTATACCATCTCATCTCAAATGTCACATCCTGGGGGTCTTTCATGATCTTCCATCCTATCTAACATAGTTTCTTTATTCACCACTCAAGCAATGCTATTCCATTGCAATTTCATTACCTTGTTCTATTTTCTTCTTTGTACTTATGGCTATCTGAAAAATGATTAAAAATTAATGTGAGAAATTAATGGATGGCAAAATTAACCATGTACTTTTGAATATGGAGTTTTTCTTGACACTCCAATTTTACTACTTGGATACTCCATCCATGTTCATGGTCAAGCATGTCTGGATTGATTGTATAATGGCTTATAAAATTAATATTTTCCATCAGTAGCATCATATTTTTCAAGTAAAGTCTTCTGTTGAACCAAATAAATCAGACAGATAAAAATGAAATTGCTTTGGTGAAGCAGGGGATATAGCCTGCCCAGGCATTCTTGTCCCTTGAAGCTTTTCTAAAGGCCCCCTAAGACCCCCCAGAGATAGAATCCTGGGGCTCTAAACATGGCTTGAACTATTGAATTAGAGATTTAATAGAATGAAATGTAGGGTCAAACACTGGGCACAACTCCCTCATGCTCATTCTAAATATATATTTAGTAGTAGTGATGGAAATCAGAGACCCTATGCAAATTGACTCCACTGATATCCATGGTCTGAGAATATGTCCCATTTGACAGATATTAGACCATTACATTGTTCAGTTGCTCAAAAGAGGAACTTGTGGCACTAAAGTAAAATATTAAATCAAAGCATCTACTGCAATACCAGAGAAAAGTTCCCTGGAAATTAATGGATGGGGTTTAATTCCAAACTGCTATTAGTTGGAAAGGAGTTCAGCTGTGAAGGTCACTGAGTAATTGTGTAGAGAAGATGTTTGTGTTCCTCTTGTTTCTTTATAAATCATTGGTAGTAATACAAATTATGACTTCTGCAGTGCTGGGAAATAGAACCTATTGAGAGTGGCCAGTTCAGAAGATGTGCTTGATCTGACAGGCCTCACCATCATTAATCAAACCCAGATATTGTTCTGTCTGCAGGATTATGTCCCTACGATAGTGAATAGGTATGAGGACAGGAGGTGACTTGGCAACAGTTTATCTGTATTCTTTTAGGAATAAATTCAAAAAGTAAAATCCTTGACATCTTCACTAAGATTATTTCCATGAACTAGAATGATAGCCAATAGCAGGGACCATTTGTAGAGACTGCAAAAGCCAATGTAGCTATCATATACCTATGGCTGCAACTAAACTGAGCCTCTAATCAAGGGAGAAAGTCAGTTTCAACATGTCTTGCTAGATAAAGAAACCTGTTCAGATGCTTCAAAACAGGTTAAATTATGGGTGTGTATGTGAAAACACAACCATACATACACTACCTTGTTTTAGGCTAGAAACTGACCTAAGGAGCATAATTCAACTGCCTATAGAAGTCCTTGAGATAAAGGTCTATGTTTTAGCCTCTTTCAACAACCTTGATATATAGCCAACCTCCACCATTATATCAGAAACTGAAGGAGTGTATTGTGGTCTATCTAGGTCCTCAATCCTTAATTGGTATCAGTTCACGGGACCCTCATACTCTATTCCTAGTGATGGCAACATAAACCTTAAGATTGATGCACCAATTAGCTCTCCACAAATAGGATTGGGTTAGAAATAAGATCAACCTGTTTACAAAAATGCACCTAAAGAAAGAAGGTTCATTTGACCCGGTGATCCCACTTCTAGGAATATATCCTAAGACACCCAAAACACCAATCAGAAAGAATGTATGCATCCCTATGTTCATAGCAGCACAATTCACAATAGGTAAAATCTGGAAGCAGCCCAAGAGCCCATCAGTAGATGAGTGGATAAAAAAAAAAATCTGTAGATTTACACCATGGAATACTATGCAGCTGTAGAAAAGAAGGATATCTTACCCTTTGAGATAGCATGGAGGAACCTGGAGAGTATTATGCTAAGCAAAATAAGTCAGTCAGAGAAAGACAAGTATCACATGATCTCACTTATATGTGGAATCTAATAAACAAAATAAACTCTTGAGCAAAATAGATCCAGAAACATAGAACAGACTGTGAAATCTCAGAGGGAAGGTGTGGATGGGTGGGTGGGAAGAGATCAACCATAGAACTTGTATGCATATATGCATAATCCATGGACACAGACAATAGAGTGATGGAGGCCTGGGGACAGGGGGCGAGGGCAGGCTAGAAGGGGTCAATGGGGGGAAAACAGAGAACATATGTAATACTTTCAACAATAAAGATTTAAAATAAAAATAAAAAAGAAAGAAGAAAGAAGGTTCAATGTAACTCTATACTCTTTCCCCACCCACTTCCACCCCATATACAAATGCCTGAAAGGAGGCACTGCAGGGTAGTCAGGAAGTGTTACTGTCTTCTAGGGGTCCTGGCAGGCTTGGGAATAAAGTTCTTGGTGTCTCCAAAGGGGTAGCTTATAACCTTGAACTTCCAGCTCTTTCAGATCTCTATCTCTGAAGCAAAGTTCTGCCAACATGTTCCAAAGCCTTCTGATTTCATTGTCACCTCATTTAAAAAAGTAACAGCTTTATTGAGATATAATTCACATACTATAAAATTTGCTATTTTAAAACATATAATTCAGTGATTTTCAGTATATTGAGAAAGTTGTGTAACCATTTGCATTATCTAATTCCAGAACATTTTTATCATCCCATAAAGAAACACAAACTTGTTAGCAGTTACTTTTCATCCCCGCTCCCACCCAGCTACTTCTATCTCTGTAGATTTGCCTGTTCTGGAAATTCTCATGTTAACTGCATTCTTTTTTTTCTAAAAGTCGTTTCCTAGACATTAGGATAATGTTTCAGTTTTATTTTAAAGCTGGCTTAGAATATTTATATTCTTAGAGTTTGCTTTCCTGTAAAAACAGCACCACAATAATTTCATATTCTAAAATTTTTTCATCTATCCCTCTTCAACCTGTATTCATTGTCTTATCCAAGAAGCAGTATAAGATAGTGAGTCAGCAGACCTGTTGTATTTCAGCTCTGTGATCATGGGGCAAGTTATTTACTCCTCTGTACTTCAGCATCTGCATGTATAAAATGAGTATAGTAATAGTACCTACATCAGAGGGTTGTTGTGAAGACTGAAGAACTCAATAAATGAAAACACATGGCACAGTGCCTGAAAATTGCTTATTTAATGATAGCTTTTATCATTCCTAAGCTACGGAATATAACATAACTTGGGTTGTGTGACAACATGAAGTCATGACAGGTTCTGTATGACTTAGTTCAGAGATAACAAGAACATTGAAGATATTGACATACATAAGTAATATTTTAGTTTCTTGTACACTACTGCATTTTCATTGTATCTTATCCAAAATTCATGTAATTACTTTCCTGAAAATCAGAAATCCCTTTACCTTTTCATCCCAGATACAAGCTGAGCTCTCCTAAGGCAGTGGGGACTCCACAAAGACAGCAACACAAACAAGTGACCTAGTCAGTTGATTTGCATTCATTAAAGTTCCAACTGAAATTTTCAGATGGTGTTCAGGGCATCAGCTCCAAGGGGGGGAAATGTTTCTAGTAGCAGGTCTTAGATTTTTCAGCTCCTGTGAGAACTTGAGGGGAAAAAATATTTGCATTTTAGCTTGGATTTCACCAAGTCTTAAAAAACAAGTTTCTCTGAAAGAAAGCTATTTTTCTTTGAGAACTATCTCCACTATGCCGTGAAAATATATTAACTCTTCACCATTAGAATACAGTAATAGAAATGACAAGAACATAAAGAATTCCTTCAAAAACAGTTGGTTTATGTGTTCTCAAACTCTCTTTAAAAAAAGAATAGTAAGGCATTGGAGATGAGATTTCATCCTTTTCAGAAAATGACACCACATGGAAAGCTGAATACATCTCACTCTGCATGAGACGATATTAGTGGCCTAGAAATAGAACTTAGAAAAATGAAGCTCACAGTCATAAATAGACAACTGAAGGTTTGGAAGTGCAGGGAGGGGATTTAATCAGGAAAACAGTCTTTCAATTTTAATGGTTTTTCATAGCAAAGCCACTGAGGAGCTTAAGAAGAGGACTAATTAAAACAGAGGGACAGAGGGTGAAATAAATGATTCTTGTATCAGTGCTGCTGAAATGCAGGAGAAGTGCACTGGCATATTTGCTTCTGAAGAAAATTATAAACCTGTTTGTGTGAACCTCAACCCAAGATGCACCGTTAGAATGTTTATTCCAGTTAGAACCGTGCCGCATAGGAAATGACCATGGAGGTGACCAACAGGGTAAGACATAATTTAATAGACTGTCTTAGGAGGTCTGTCTGCTGTTGAATTGGCTGCTTTCACACAGTGGATCTGGATATTTTGTGAACTTTGCAGATGACTAAACCAGAGTGTTGCCCAAAATTTGGTGCTGGTAGCCTATGCCAATTCAGCAGTGATGCAATTTGATGATTAAGAGCACAAGCTTTGGAGTTAGATCTACCTGAGTTTTAGTTTCTCCTTTCTTCTTGGCTTTCCTTCCTCCCATAGGTGTTTATTGAGTGCTCAGTAATATACAGGCACTGTGCTAAACAGTAGAGATATGATGTGGAAAAAAACTAGGTATGGTTTTTGCCCCTTTAGAGTTTATAGCCTCCTTAGTGGATGAGCAAAACATAAAATAAATACAAATGGTAGGAATTGCTATGGAAGAAGCAAACAGGGTTTGGTGATAGGGGTAAACAGGGAGTGTGTAATCAGGTAGTGTGGTAAGTTTGACTACTAACTCACTTTCCAAACTTACCCTCTCTCAGCCTAACATTATCTTGCCTGTAAGCTAGGGTAACAATATACCTTATTTATAGTTGTGTGTGTGTGTGTGTGTGTGTGTGTGTGTGTGTGTGAGAGAGAGAGAGAGAGAGAGAGAGAGAGAGAGAGAGAGAGAGAATTTTAAAAAGTGATGGGCAAAGAGGGGGGAAATGGGGGACATCTGTAATAGTGTCAACAATAAAAAAGAGGTGATGCATAGGCAGTGCATAGGTCAGTTCTTGGCACTCAGTACAACCATTGCTACTGCTATTCTATTATTAACAAGGCCTAGTGGCACTAAACCTTCTCTTCTCCAAACTAATATCCTAGGTCCTTTGGCTATTCTTTTCTTAAAATGCTTTCCTGATCTCTAGCTGTTTTGGTTTTCTTCTTTGCAGACATTGAGGCTGGGCTTTTTAGTACTATTGCCATAGTCTCATAACCTAGCACTGGGAGAGGACGCAACTAAGATTTTGAGAGAGTTGCCAGTGGCAAAGATGAAATGCAAACATATTGGCAGTGCGGGCCTGTGTCAGAATAGCTAGCAAGATATTTATTGTTCAGTATTTCTCTAGTAACCTTTCAGTGTTGCTCACTTGATCAGTGGATGTTTTCCTTCCCAAGTTTAACCAAGATTATCTCTCCCTACTAAAAGCTATTTACATAGGAGCTGCAACATTTAATTACATTGATGTACAAATGACTAAGTTGGCTTACCATGTGGGCTTGAACTGGCTGACCCCACACCCACATTGTTGGCTTTAGGCACCAAATGACTCTGGAGTGCATATATTAGTATGCTATGTGACTAGCAATATTTGTTTTCTCCAGTATATTTGTCCTATGGGAAAAGCTGACAAGCTCACTTCTGTCTTTATTCCATGTTGGGAGGAATAACCAGTAAAATAGAAAACACAATTATCACAGCAGCGGGGAAGAAGCATTAGTTCATGGAAATGAAAAAAAAAGTCTGGGGTTTTTAGTGGGCTTCAAGATTATTATGTATTGAATGTTTTAGAAGCCACACGATGCTGTTGGCATGCTTCAGCTTCTTCTTCAGTAAAATAAGGTTAATAACATTCTTTGCTTCACAGGGTTGTAAAGGATTAAGTGAGTTAATAAGTGAGTGATTCTTGGAACAACGCCTTTCATGTTACAAGTATTCAAAAAGTGTCATTGTCTTAGAGTATGAGATTAAGTCTGTGCTTATTAAAATCTATGCTCTGGATCAAGGGAAGTGACAAAGTCTATTGCATGTGATGCAGGCCAAAGAATTAGATCCAGTTCTTGGTGTCATACAGGCATGTTTTGTTTGTAAAACCAAATACTATTTTATTTTACTATTAATTAAGCTCCAGAATTTATTCAGATTTTACCAGGATCGTTTTCAAATTGTGGTAAAATACTAGAATACATAATAAAATGTATCACTTTAGTCATTTTTAAGTGTCTACTTTAACGGCATTAAGGATATTCACATTGTTCTCCAACTATCTTCACCACCCATCTCTAGAACTTTCTGTTCTTCCTCAACTGAAACTCTGTACCCATTAAAAAATACCTCCTCATTTATCTCTGCCCCCTACCTTTGGTAATTATAATTCTTATATTTGTATTTATGAATTTTATTACTCTTGGTACCTCATATAAGTGGAATAGAAAAATATTTGTCCTTTTGTGTCTGACATTTCACTTAGCATAATGTTTTTTCAAAGTTCATCCATGTAGTAGCATGTGTAGGTATTTTCCTTTTTAAGGCTGAGTAGTGTTCCATTGTATGGCTATACCACATATGTTTATCCACTATTCTGTTGATGAACATTTGGGTTGTTTTTACCTTTTGGCTATTTTGAATAATGCTGCTATGAACATGAGTGTACACATCTGTTTGAATCCCTGCTTTAAAATCTATGGGGTATACACTCAGAAGTGGAATTGCTGGTCCATATGGTAATTCTTTGCTAATTTTTTAAAACTGCCATACTGTTTTCCACAGTGGCTTTACTATTTTCCATCTCTACCAGTAATGAAAAAGGGTTCCAATTTCTCACCAATGACTATTTTTAAAGGCTTTCAAATTAGTTGCCAACACATAAAAAGGAAATTTCACATCTGTCAACACTATTTTCCTTTATGTCAAGGGCTGAGGGCAGGATGCTATTTGCTTTAATTTCAGATTGTAGGTCCAGGAACTAGCACCAAGGCCAAGGAATAGAGGTTCTAAAGAAGTGAATCTGGACTCAGTTTGAAGCACTTGCAGCACAGTGGGCTTCCTTGGAAAGTAGAGTTACCAGTCATCTCTTGGGGCCCTATCTGTCAGGGATATTGCAGGGAAGATTGGTAAGCTCGGGGGAAGTTTGAAATAGAAGGCCTTCTGGCCTCATCCAATTTCTTAAAACACATTACACACTAGAAATACAATTAAGCAACAGGAGTGGTTTCATGAATGCTTTAGAACATCATGCTTTTATAATCACTATTCCTCTAACTGTAGGATATTTCTATTTTAATAATTGGAAAACCTTAAGTCCCCAAGATTGAATCTGTCTCTTAAACCCCCAATAACAAATCTATCTCTAAAGGAAGAATTTTTAGGGATTTATGTATGGGCACTATAAGAATATTTTGGCTGTACTGGCTCATTACCTAATTCACCTATAAATTCTGGTTGTAGGAACTTATAAGAAAACTTTTTTAATATTCTTGGTTAAATTTGAGGTCTGTAATCTTGCTTTCCCCTACTTGCTCAGCTTTGCCATGCAAAGCTTTCCTACAATGATGAATGGCCCCTATTTTTAATGGACTTGTGAAGATGGAAGGTATGATTGATTTAGAGGGCTCTGAAATAAAATTGTCTCCTTAGGAATGTTTATTTTAGTACAAAAGGAATAAGAAATCCTCTCCAGCATCTGTAGGATGAGAAATTAGCTCATTTCCCCCAATGGCAGCGAGGCAGCCCATTGACATCTATTCATAAATTGAATGCATCGTGTTGCTTATTTCAAAGTCTTTGGCCCCAGCATACTTAATGAGAAATTTAATCCTGCAGTCATTCACTAGTTGTGTGAAGAGTTAATGATCCATTCTTGACAACAGGGATCCTCCAGAACTTTATTAGCCTTGAAATCATTAGCTCTCATTAAACATTAGAAAAATTGACATTTCTTGGCCAGAGGTTAGCACTGGTCAATGCTACCCTAAGGGAAAGGAGATTAGAGAATGAGATCAGAAGAGAGAGGAGAATAGATACAAAGTTTTCATTGCCTATGATCCCAGGGAAGCTGAGTACTAACAGTGCAGAGGTCTCTTGCCCGCCTGCGCTCCTGCCCTCCTGCCCTCCTGCAGGAGTCTGAAATAGTGGCAGTAGGCAGTGTCAGAGAGTTCTTTAAAAGTAAGAGCCCTGCCCTAACCGGTTTGACTCAGTGGATAGAGCGTAGGCCTGCGGACTCAAGGGTCCCGGGTTCAATTCCGGACAAGGGCATGTACCTTGGTTGCGGGCACATCCCCAGTGGGGAGTGTGCAGGAGGCAGCTGATCAATGTTTCTCTCTCATCGATGTTTCTAACTCTCTATCCCTCTCTCTTCCTCATTGTAAAAAATCAATAAAATATATATTTTTAAAAAATAAAAGTAAGAGCCCTGAGGATGCCCTAAGTTTGTAGGGCACATGAATATAGAAGGTGGGGACCAGAAGAGGCCTGAATCTGAGGACCTTGCCTTTTTTCATTATAAGTGACTTGATGTCAACAACACTCTTACCTCTTTCATTTGTCTCTACTTCTCAATAGGCAGTAAAATGCAGTTTTAAGAACTCCAACTCCAGAGAGCAGTTGGGTTCCAATGTCAGCTCTGCCAAGTACTACCGGTATGCTCTCATGCAATTATTTAACCTCTTTGGATTTTCATTTATTCATCTGTTAGTGGGGGAAATCATGACAGCAGGCCACATAAGATTGTTGTATCAAATGTGATAATGCACAAAAGAAACAACCAAATGTTGGCTAAGGAGAAAAGAATATGCCCATAATATTTTCTGCCAATAGTACAGTATATACACAATAAAAAAAATCTAATTGCTCTGCTTAACACAGAAGTGGCCTTAAAGGAGCTTAGGTAGTATGATTCAAAATTATTGGGCAGTTACCCTGCATAAAATATTTCCTTTATTCTCTATCACAGAGTGAAATTTCATTAAGATTTCATTTTCTTGTCTACTTTCTAGTCTTCATAAGTAGCTTGTGAAAATGAAAAGAAAAAAGAAAAAAAAGAAACCTCTGTGGGAGGGAATACTGTAAGCCATTACTAGACAATTTATCAATTTAACAAAAAATCTTATTAAAGGTTAATTGACACTAGCTAGAAATAACCTTTTGGGAACAACATCTAGGCTAAGGATTGGAAGAATCAGAAGTATCTGGAAATGGATAAGGGAAATGAGGGATGAAGCAAATATTGCCAATCACACATCTTTGCCCAGTAGCTCATCAAGAGTTTAGAACATTTAGGAAAGCGGGTAACTTTGGTAAGAACCAAAGTGAACAACAAAATGTTTATAAGCAAGGGACACAACCTCTGGCTATGTGTCTTTTCCTTGGCTGAGATGAACTAACCTCTCAATGTCTTAGTGTCCCTGTCTCTGGGATGCCGGTCTGCATTGAGCCATCTACCAAGATGCCAAATAGTCAGGCTATGTGTTGCTAGCTGGTACAGAAGCCAAGCTGCTTTTCATGTTTTTCCATCTGAGCAAAGAAGGAGGCAGCTGTCACATGACCAGAGTGTGAAGGCCAAGAGCCAGTCTAGGATCAAGCTACCGGAAGGCCTTTTCCCATAGGGTCTGACTCTGGAACACTGTTGTTGTTTTTTAATGTCTTCCCCTATTTTCTACTGCCTGCCTACTGGCAACTGGTATTCCCAGTCCATCTGCACCCAAATTCAGTATCCCTCAGTTAAAGAACAAAGTAGTTTAAGCCATTTATATCCTTAGCAAAAATTTCCCACTAGTGGTTGCTCTCCATCATACTTTCACAGACATATCTGGGTGTGGTATGATTCTAGTTCTTGGTTTATAATAAAAATTCAATGGAAATATTGGATTCTGATTAGATATCTATCTGCAATTTAAGTAACTAACTGTGTTACTAGCTATTTGGTTACCAGCTCTGGGGTGAAGATCTGAGTGCCTTGAAATTGCTAATAGGTGTAGCTGGTTATGGTTGACAGTGTCTGAAATTCATGTTGCTTCTGCCAGCTTTTGCATTTTAATTCTATTATCAACAAATAAGGACAGAAAGCCAGGTTTCCTTTTAAAATTCATTTTAGGAGCTACTACATTGTGATTTTCTCTTTAAGATGTAAGCAGGAGCCCTGGCTGGTGTTGCTCAGTGGTTGAAGCATCAGCCTGCACACCAAAGGATCGTGGGTTCGATTCCCGGTCTAGGGCACATACCTGGGTGTCAGGTTCTATCCCTGGCCCCAGTCCAAGCACATGTGGGAGACAATCAATTGATGTGTCTGTCCCACATTGATGTTTCTCTCCCTCTTCTCTCTCTCCTCCCCTCCCTCCCTTCCTCTCTCTAAAAATCAATGGGGAGAATATACTCAGGTGAGGATTAAAAAAAAAAGAAGTAGGCAGGGTAGATCCTGCTACCACATTAGAACCATCCAGTGGATAATAAACTAAACATGGCTTAGGCCTTTTATGATGGTACATGTCTGTATGTTGTGCTGAGGAGTGTGCTAGAGCAGTGGTCTCCAAAATGGTGTGCTGAAAGAAAATATTAGAAATTCTAGTGATATATTAACTTTCATTAAATGAAATGAATTAGGATGCACTGTGTTTATATTAGATAGTCTCATGCCATCTAAGATTTACAGGGTATCCTGAAGAAAGGGTAATAATTCCACAACTAGAAAGTTATTGATTTGCATTCAGAACATTGCAATTTACATATGTCCAGATCAGAGAATTTATGAATCACATTAACTTATTCTAATTAAATAAACCCCCACAGAATGGATATGTTGCTTAATAAATATTTCTTCAAAGCAATTGTAAATTGAAGACTATACTTATAAACACAAATGAGCAACAACAACAAAAGAACTGGCACCTTTCCTATTTGTGGCATGAACTTTTCATCAGCTATTGATTTATCATAAAACAGAGGTGATCTAATACATTTGGAAAAGCAGTGTCCAAAAACAAAACAAAATTATTAAGAAGAGTATTCAAAATTGTTGATTATCATTAATGATCATATCTTATCCTAAGTGTACATTTTGCCTTGAGATATTAGTGAATCACAATGGAGCATGTACAAAATTTATAGATAAGCAAATTTACAGATATTTGGACATATCCTCCAAAAATTTTTTTTTGTAATGTGGTCCATGATCCCTGCCTTTTTGCTGGGTGTAGGTCTGGTTAGACTATTAGAAACTTAATCCTAAGAATTGCTTAAGATAGAAAAATCCTTCCTCTACATCTTCTCCCCTTCTCTTCCTCTGGCTTTACCCCATCTCCTCCTTCTCTGTTTGTTTCCCCAGATCCTTAGTTCCATATTATCCCAATATTTCTATCCCCACCTCCACCTGCTCTGTCAAATCAATAGTCTTCTTTATATATTATCAGTTATATTTACTCATTAGAAACTCATAGTAGTTTTATAGTCTGGCTCTTGATACTAATATTTCTCTTCAAAGGGACTCTGCCCCCTTTTCCTAGAACATAATTAATTTTTAAGTAATCCTATAAAATAATGACTTCTTTAAGAATAATGTCCAATTGTTTTTCTAGTCTACATTGTATTGCTGATTTAAAAAATATTTCTCCTTATGGGCTCATAGTATAGTACATATTTTTAAAAGGACTCTAGTCAAGTTGAAGACATGGCCCAATTGAGGCAATGGTGACACTATTAATAGTAAAGTAAGTAATCGTTCAATTCATTAGATTCAAAGGGACTCCAAGGTGCTCTCCAAATAACAGATATAATGATTTGGTTGTGTATTAATCAGGAGTATTTCAGTTATGTGTAAGAAAAAATACACACACCTCCAAGCTGTTTGGGAAGAAAAAATGACTCATATAACTAAACAGTCCAGAGATATATTTGGTATCAAGTATAGTTTGATCAAGGTGTTCCATCCAGATCATGAGTAATATGTTTCTATCTCTGGGTTCTGGCTTTCTCTATGTCAGTGTTGTTCTCAGCCAAGTTTTTCTCAAATGCTGAGGAAGATGGGCATGGATATCTCTAGACTTACATCTTACTAGTGTGTTAACCCTAGCAGTAATTTCAATTAATAAGGTTTACTCTTGTTGTCCAGACCTGGGATACTTGCTTTTCCAAGAAATCAGGGGATGAAGTCAGCCTTATCCAAACAACATGAACCTGAGAGTCAATGACTTAATTTTTTTTCTTGATTTTATGTAAGCTCACTAGACCCACAAAGTCTGAAGTCGTGACTTAAAAACATTGAAATGAAGGTTATTAATCTCCCTGTGTTGTCTTGGAAACAAACATTAAGATGTTTACCATCTCTCCAGAAATTCCCATCTCTCTTTTCACCCCACCTATTAAAGTGGGTTCTCTTACAACTGGGGATAGGAAATATGTTTTGAAGTCCTGGAAGATCAACTGGGGAGGGAAATCTTCAATAATGTTTTCACTCTCATTAAGTCCAGGTTGAACATATTATGATACAAGTGTTGATATATTATGAAAACAGAATTATTGACAAATCTCAGCAGGGACTGAAGCATACACAGGATGATGAACACTGCTCTTTGGGCTGAAATTTCACAAACAGCCTGAACTGTGTGTATGAAAAAGGAAGAGGGGTCAGGAGATGAGATTATCATCACTAGGATTTTTTCGGCCTATTCAAGCTACCATTTGTTAATTGTATTCAGTTCTCATCGCTGTTGGTAAAGAAGGGCAACTGGAATTATGAATTTAAAATCTTCCAGCTTTTAAATTCATTTTTAACCAATGACTAATTGGCTAGCACAATTGGTTTTGTGTTGCATTTTAAATAGCTTTTTTGGCTTTGTTCCATCACCTAATACAATATAGATTATCCCCTGACAGCCTGGCAGAGCTAATACAATTATTGAGTTTCCTTAGACATGTTTTATATTATCTACTTAAAAGAATCCTATTTCCTTGCTGTAATTGAATCTAACTTGGACCTTAACTATCTTAAATGAGACAGTTTAAAGACAAAAGGATAAACTGTAGATGGGCTAAGGTGCTTGCTACCTGTGCCCCCCCCTGTGAGACAGCATATTCTGTGTAATCTATGTCAGAGGTTACAGCCCCCAGTTCTGCATCCTTATGTCCCCAGGGATGTCTGTGGATAACTTCAGGCTATTTCCATTGATGTTTCTGTTATTATATTTATAGGAAGAGATCTTGAGGTGACATTTAGTTAATTTTCTACCTCCTAGTAGGAGCTACTGTACATTGGGACTATTCCAGCAGACCATGTCCCAAGTTCAAAACTCTGCTTGAGTAAGGTCTTTCAGCCTCTCTCTGCCCTACCCTATAATTCACAATAGTGTACATTACGATTTTCTCTCAGCAAGTTTTTCTTTATATCTGATTTTAAGTTACTGACAGTGTAACTTAGTGTTCAATTTTCCTTAATAGAGATTTACAATGTTAACATAAAAAACCATTGAAAAGTAAAGAATTTTTCTGAGTTTATTTGAGCCAAACTGTTGATATATGCAGGGAGGCAGAACCTCAATAAATTGAGATAATGCTCTGGAGAATGGCGGGTTACATCTGTATTTATACATTGCAATCAAAGGAAAGGGACATAGGTGGGTTACATGATATCCATTGGTGATATACTAGAGAGGTGGGAGAAAGCAAAGTGGGGAAACCCCTGGGATTGGGTAAAAAGTAAAATGATAGACACATACTTAGGTGGGTGCAGGAAAAATTAACATGATAATGAAGGAATTTGTGCTATCTGTCGTGGTGCCCAGCACATCAGGTTGTGCCCCAAGGGGTCCAGAAAAAGGGAAGTTACAACTTACCCAGACATTTCAAAGGGTATGTTATTATAGACTAGAGGCCTGGTGCACAAAATTCATGCATGGAGGGGGGGTTCCCTCAGCCCAGCCTGCACCCTTTCCAATTGGGGACCCCTTGGGGGATGTCCGACATCCCTCTTGCAATCTGGGACCACTGGCTCCTAACTGCTCACCTGCCTGCCTGCCTGATAGCCCCTAACTGCCTCTGCCTGCCTGCCTGATTGCCCCTAACTGCCCTCCCCTGTCAGCCTGGTTGCCCACAACTGCCCTCCCCCTGATCTCGCCCCCAACTGCCTTCCCCTCCAAGCCTGGTTGCCCTCAACTGCCCTCCCCTGCAGGCCTGATCCCACCCCAAACTGCCCTCCTCTGCTGGTCAATTTGGTTCTGATTGGTCAGTTTCTATGCCAGTCAGCATCAGAAGCTCTGCCTCCTAGTCAGCTATTGGTTCTTCACAGCACCCACATTTGGTTCTGATTGGTTGGTTCCTATGCCAATCAACGTCAAAAGCTCCGCCTCCTAGGTAGCCATTTGTTTTTCACAGCACCCACATTTGTTTCTGATTGGTCGGTTCTTATGCCAGTCAGCATCTCCGGGCCTATCTCTGGGCCTGCTCAAAGAAGCAGGGCTGAACAGCAGCCCCTACTTGGCAGGGAGAGAAAGAAAAGCCTGGCTGCTGGCAAGCTCAGAAAGAAAGAGGGAGAGAAAGAGAGAGGCAAGTACAGATCAACAGCTGCCACTGAGGCTGTGGATCAGACCCTGACTCTCTCTCTTTGGGTCTCAAACCCCTGGGCAGTCAGTGCTAGGTCGCCAGGTTGCAATGGGGTAGTCAGTGCTGGATCGCAATGACTGAAGGACTTCCAGGTTGGTCAGCCTTTAGTCGTGATCAGTTGTTACAACCCTGGCCTTTTATATATTAGGATGCAAAAAGATAGATAGACTCAGTTAAGGTAAAGGTTGACCTTGTCAGTGAAGATACTGGCCTAGGATATAACTACCCACCATAACTGCTTTTAGTTAAAGTTTAATTCCAGACCATCCTTTGTGATTACTTTAGGTCTCTGAGTTTGCAAGACTGCCATGCAGGCCTTCCCTGAGCTTGTCAGGTTAGCATGTGGCCCCTTTTGTCCACAACAATTCTATCTTTCTTTTCATGTGACGAATTTTAAATTATGCCTTATAATTCCTGGAAACCACAGATAAGTCATTCTTTGGTCTTTCCTGATAAAACTGTTCATTTCCTTTATTTTTTTATTTTAGACGTTAGTTTTTAATATGTGTTAATAAGCTATCTACTCTCCTTGCTCCCTCCCCCACTGGTTCTCCACATCCTCTGAAGTTGTGGAGCCAAGAATTGGTGCCTATTGTCACAGCCAGAATAGGTGCAGACAGAGACTTCTGGAGAATCAGGGAAAGACAGTCAGTCTGACTGAGAATCATGCCAGTAGAGACATGGCCCACAAAGGGAAATAATGCAACTCTGTAGTTTGGGTAACATCAAATGAGCTTGGAGAATTGCACTATTTGTATGAATAATACACATAATTACAAACTTTTCAGATTCTTTCAGAAAATTACATCAGCCACTCACAGCAGGGAGGTTTATGCTTCCCACTCATTCATATGTCACCTCAATGTAAGCTAGCTCTCATATTGGTCACATAAAACAACCACAGTGGTTTCCATTCCCAGGTGGGTGGTAGTTTGTTGGAGAGAATCAATGTTGTAGTCTCCATCCCCCAATTTTATTTTCATTAAGCAAGTAGGCAGAGTCTAATTTAGCAATGAAAACAATTTCTGGCACATAGCCCTCAGGATTGTTTTACTTTTGGACTGGCCATTTATTAATTTAAACAACATATGTAGTGTTTCTTATGTGCCAGGTACTGTTCTAAATGCTTTGTAAATATTAATTTATGTAATCTTCATGAAAACCCCAGGAGGTAGTTATTAATAATAGCCTCATTTCACAGGATAAGTAATGTGTACCACAGATTTAATAAGTAACTTGCCTGAGGTCACAACATTAATAAGTGGCAGGACAGAGATTTAAACTGAGGCAGTTTGATTCCAAGACCTACCTGTTTATCTACTATACTTCTCTGCCTTTTAAAATTTCTTCTCAATCCCACCGTCCAGGCCTACCTCATCTCCAAGACTAGACTTTGATCTTTCCTAAACTTGTCTTTCTAGTAATTTTCTCTGGCATATTATTCATGTACATAGTGCATGATTCAGGGAGTGGGGTGGCAGGGAGAAATCACCCTGCCTAAATGGTGAGCTCTCTTTTACTTTGTGCATTTTGTTCTTGTGCTCTTTTTTTGCCACCTTCATTAGGATAAAAGGTTTCTCTCCAACTGCTTAATCAATTGCCTTTTCCCCATGGTAAAAACAGAAAGCCTGGTGAGAAATTCGAGCGATTCTGTTTATTTCTCAGATGGCTGTGATTGGCATGGGCAGAAAGCCTTGCATTTTGCTCTGCTTCCATTACCTACAGTGCCTGTACACTTGAGGTGAGACAAAATGCTCAAGATCAACTCCAACAGAATCTTGGTTGGGGGAGGGGGCGTGGATCTTGTAACGATAAAGATTCCTGGGCTCCGCTTCTGACTAATAGCACATATTAGCACAAATATTAGCAACCTCCCCTTCAATGATTCTGATGCATACCTGCTTGAAATCCACTGCCGCAGGAAGATTTGTGAATTGCAAGGCTGCATAATTAACGTGGAGCTTTTTGGGGGGGTGGGGGTGGGGGAGTAGATGTCCTGGTTCCATCCCTAGAGAATTGGTGCAATGGTGTGCTGGTAAATGTTTGACAACCATCTCTCTAAAAGAAAGAAAATAATTCTAATCTGTAGCATTTGCCAATTTCCAGGTGTAAATATTCTCACCATGCTTTATTTCCAACTACATATGTGAAATCACTGAACTCAGAGTTGGGAAGACATGTGCACAGTTGGTTCTTGCAAGCCAGGATAAGCTGACATCTACACACTGAAACGGTGAATGTGAGAGGGTGTGAATAGGAAGTTGGCAGTAAAATAGTGGCATTGAATGCAGCTAGTAGGTGACAGAGCTGGGATTTGAACTTAACTTTTCTCATTCCAAAGTCCATGCCTTTAACTCCTGCATTTTTCATGCATTTATGCATATTATAGCCAGTTTCAGGAATATCATTTCCCTTCAGCTTTATCTGTAAAAATTATGTTCATTTTCAAGGACCAGGTAAGTGGCAATTTCTTCCCCAAAGCCTCCCCTGTATCATTTTTTTCACTCCCAACAGTTGTGTACTCTCACATCGCTATGGGATGGGTTATGGAGAGACACAACTATTGGAAGTGTGCACTTTAAGCAGATCCACTCTTCTTAAAATAGGGTAGCATGGTGCAGGAAAGCAGTGGGGCACAGTAAAGAGAGTATGGGTTTTGGATCTAGACATACAAAAACCCAAACCACAGCTCTAATACTGATCAGCTGTATAGAGAGGAAATCACCTCTTTAAGCCTCAGTCTCCATGACCGTACAATGGGGATAAGAACAACCCTGCAGGATTACTGTAAAGATTAGTAGTAATTTATGGGAAGTGCCAGGCACATATTAAATGCCCAATAAATGATGGCTATTATTTTTCCTGAGTTTGCCCTACACTAACAAATGCCATTCATGGCTTCACATCCTAACTTATTTGATATGAAAGGCACATCCTATAGCATAGATTTTCCTTTATCAAACTTGAATACCATTTCTCCACTCACCCGATATGAGGGCAGCATTTGAGCTTGTCTTTGGTGACTCTCAGCCTCTCCCTGGCTTTGGTCAGGGCTGCTAACCCATGCAGGAACTATGTCCTTAGTTGTCCTTTACCCAGCTAGGTTATAAATGGCAGACTTGCCTGATATCCATTCACCCCTCCTGCCTCATTTTTGTGGCTGTCAGGGCAGTGAGTAAGCAGAAGGGATAAAGTCAGGATTGATGTGGGGCTCATGTCCTATAGTACCAGTGTACCAAAACTCACTTCCCAGGCACTGCAGCCTTTTAAGTGGCAGTCAGTCTCTGTGGGCCGATGAAGCAATGAAGTGGTTGTCAAACAAACAGCCAATACCAACCCATGAACTCAGTCTTTGGCCTGCAGGCAGGAGAGAATCTGATGTGTCTGGAGTTCACAAGCCTAGGCCTGGATCCTCCAGGATGAAGATTGTAAGGCTGGTGTGCTGGAGAATATGCTATTCTACAGAACTCTCTGGTGTCTAAAATCTTTCTGGAATGATCTTCTTTAAGGCATTATTGAAGGCTGCTGTTCAAAGTGGGGCCATTATCTGCTATTGACACCTATGCAGAAATGAGTTTATCAGTTTAGTCAGTCATCCAGAAAGGCAGAGTGAGATTCAGAAAAGTGAGGTTTAAAATTGTGACCAGGAGGGGATGATTGGGTTTCAAAACTGGGCAGGGTTACCTAAGGACTTGAATAATAGGGTGGGAGAAGAGGGAAAATATTGGGAGTGACGTGGCTTAGGAGACAAACTTTCAAACCAGTGGTCGGCAAACTCATTAGTCAACAGAGCCAAATATCAACAGTACAACAATCGAAATTTCTTCTGAGAGCCAAATTTTTTAAACTTAAACTATATAGGTAGGTATATTGTTATTAACTTAATTAGGGTACTCCTAAGCTGACCTTTGCTAAAAATGTCCTCAATCTGATTGAAGTATGTTCGCTGAGGTCGACCCCTTCCAACTCTCCCATCCTCAACTCCTGTATGAATCTAGCACACGCTTCTCCTGCACTGCGTATCCCGTGGCCCGCCTGCACCGCATCTCCCTTTGCCTGACGGACGGACACCCCCCACTTCTTCTAATGCCACTTCTTCAAAATAGACTCGCCCAGGCCGAAAACCTACTTCTGCACATGGGCCACAAAGTTTCAATCGCACTGTATGTGCGCGCCCACACATGGTATTTTGTGGAAGAGCCACACTCAAGGGGCCAAAGAGCTGCATGTGGCTTGCGAGCTGTGTTTTGCCGACCACTGGTCTAGACGATGCCATCTTGCCTGAGGCTGATTCTGGGTCTCAGTTTCAGAGCAGTTTCTGAATTGCCAAGCCGCAAATTGTTGGCCTGCACAGAGCAACAATAGATAATGGTCTGACAATACTTGGACATACTTGTATGTACTTGCTGACAGCCCAGAGACTGGGAGGTTGCAGAGTTGTATTTCAAAAGACTTTTTCAATGCTCCCTCTTTCTACCTGTGGATGCAGGGATCCTGGGGATATCACTGAGTCAGAACTAAGGATTTGAATAACACTGAGGGAAGTCAATGCTGACCCCATTTCCTAGAAGCCCTTTAGTTGAGGAGAGTGGTAGCTGGTGAGGGCAGGGACCCAGGATCATGATTGGCTCTGGTTTAACTTCTTCCTTAGACCCACAGATTCAAAGAACCATTTTCATTGTAACACACTGAAGTCTGTGAGGGATGTGTTTTCTCTCCGTGTAATTCTAATTTTATCTCAACAAGATCTGATTAGTTGGGAATTATCTCAGAAAAAAATTCAAATCAATTTACTAAAACCAAGCAACCACACCCAGAGTCTTCCATCACTGACTTCATAATAAAGACAAAATGCTAGGCACCCAAACCCTCTCTATGAGATGAGTGAAGCTTGATATTTATACCAAAAATCGTGTCCCCTCTAGGGGACATAAGTACCTCCACAAGCATTCAACATCATTAATCCTCATTCAGCTTACTGATTATCTTGTCCTCTCCTATTGAGTCTCTGGAGGGATGATATTTTGCTTACTTTGTCCCTCCTATTGCAAGTGCTGAGCCGTTCAGGCCCAATAGCCCTATGCAGATAGGAACTATTATTATCCCCATTTTACTGCTGAGCAAACTGATGCACAGAGAGGCTAAACATCTTGCTCATAGTCATAAGTGGTAGAAGTAGGCCTTTAAACCTAGTTTTCCCTGGCTCAAGAGTCAAATCTTTTGTTCTATTATGTACATTACTGTGATAAGGGCTTTGGCTTAAATTATGTGATACAAAAAACGCTATAAGGTAAGTATTGTTATTCCTTTTATTTTACAGATGAGTAGACTGAGACTAGGAGAGGTTATGTGACTTTCCTGAGGTCATATGAAGAATCCGTGGAAGGGCCAGGAGTTGAACCCTGGTAGTCAGATTCCAGAGCATATATGCTTAACTGCTGTGTTCCACCACCTCTTTGAAAGCAATCTCTGATTATTACATGAGGGTGAAAAGGCCAGTGAGATTATCAGTGACAACAAGACAGGGAAAAATAGAATCAGAAGCCCCTGTAGATGAGCTTGTGATTGGTAGGTATTGTAATTCAGGTGGACCAATGGAATTCCAGAAAGATTACAAGGAGCAGAAAGCAGGTAACTTAGGTTCAAGCACAGGTAATAAAGCCCAGAAGTGTCAGCTAAGGCTGGTAATAGCATAGCTACATTAAGCGAAGAGATTATAGCAGTGATCTTCACAGAAGTCAGGAGATATGGGTCCTAGTCTGAGCCCTACCATCACCTCCCTGGAAATAGCAGGCAAGTTAGATATCTTTGGGCCTCAGTTTTCCATTAGTAAAATCCAAATTAGAGTCGCTATTCTGTATATCTTACAGAGTTATTGTGAAGATAAAAGAAAATAATAGACATCGAAGTGCTGTTCAAATGTTTTCATTTCTATTAAATTCACTTTTGGGGTAATTAGAACCATTTTCTATGTTTAGGAGACAAACTTTCTAGACCAGTGGTTGGCAAACTCATTAGTCAACAGAGCCAAATATCAACAGTACAACGACTGAAATTTCTTTTGAGAGCCAAATTTTTAAACTTAAACTATATAGGTAGGTACATTGTTATTAACTTAATTAGGGTACTCCTAAGTACCCTAATTATATAGGCATATATATATGCATTGCCTGAGTTTATCTGACACTTGGTGATTAATGGACCCAAATAGATCCCCATATTGTCTTTAGAAATATCTAGAAATGAGAGTCAACCACTATTCAACAGGTGTCTCCCTGGGATCTTACACTGAATGATCTGGGCATAGGGCTGAACTGATATTCCATCATTTTTACTGTTGACTCATTTTTTAAATTGCTCATTTGATTAAGGGAGAGGATATTGGAGTGGGCTTTCCTAAATTTGACAGAAAATTCCCTCTTTCCTTTGTTTCTTGAGCTGTTTACTATAATTTTTCTTGCCTCCCCATCCAGGTTACAAATTTAATACCCTAACCTAGCCCCCACCTTCCCCAGTACTTGAGGGTAACTGAGCTAAGACCCCAAATCCTTACCCTATTTTGGACCTAATTTTCAGGAAAGGAAGATGGGGATATTATTACAGCCACCATCACCACTATTTACAAAGCAGTAGGAAAAAAAGTCAACTACTCATTTTAAAGTCTTCTGCTTCTTCGGGACAAAAAAAAAGGTTGTAACTGTATAGTAGTATTTAATCACCCCTTTGGACTCGGAAGCACATTAGTTTATTTTGGTGGGCATAAAGGGGAGAAGAGGCTTCACTCCTACTTCCAACTGGTCATCTCTGTCACCCACCAATCATGAACCAGCCAACAGAGTATGAACTCACAGAAAGGTCAGAGTGGGCATACTTGAGCATGTTACTGAGAGGAAAATAAAGAAAATAGCCAATATTCATCTCCTTCAAATTGGTTCACTTATTCATCTTGTAGTTATAACCTGTATTTGGGGCTGTGGCTGTTTGATGCTGGAGAGAGCTCAGATGAATCTGAAACACATTGTTCTGGCATAGAGTCAACTGACTTTGGAGCCAAGCCCTGTTATAGCTCTTGAGGCAAAGAGAGAATCTTCCACTCTCAATCCGGGCAAGACTGAGCTTTTAGATGCCTCATCAGGAGTCAGCTATTTGTTACGGAAGGAGTAGCAGTTAAAGGAATGTTGTTGGAATTTCTAAATCTTTCTATTATCTCTCTACAATTTTGATTTTATTTATTAGATTTTTCTCAACAGTCAACAATCTATCGATTATTACTTTGAAGTCAGATAAAACTCTTACTGGCTATGTGAGTCGTCTCATAAGTAAAGCTGAGCAAATGATCCATTTTAGAGTTGTTAATGTTTGTAGAAATAGCTCCTTACAAGTACTCATATGGAGTCATGTATCCCAGGCTGTACCAAATGCTTTTGGCAACAGAGAAACTATTGCTTTGGAGGCGAGGTGGGAAAGAGATGAAGAGAGGAGGGAAACTGTAAAAAAAATTATACTGCAAAGTTGGCCCAAGTGTCAGAGATGGGAAGAGAATGGTTCGAATGAACCTAGCAACTCACCTAGCAGTTTATTTTTGCCTAATTTTGATGAATTGTTTCACGGAATTTAGTATCAGAACAGCATTCTTTTAATTATAGTTTCCTATCTGTGTGATGTAAATAGGTGATGTGACCTCTAGAATCCTCATTTTATTCACTTAAAGATGGAGATAATAGTATATACCTCACAAATTTACTGTGAGGATTAAATGTCCTTCCCTTCCACTCTTCATGATACAGTGCCTGCTCTTCACTCTACCTTATATATATAGTATATTATCCTTTCTGAGTAACCAAAAGTAGGAGAAATTCACAATGTCCACACTCAAACCAGGGTAAATACCAGGAATCAGTGGAGACACCAGAGTCAAATTTTGGATTATAAATCCAGACCATGCCTTGGATAAAAGAACAAAGCATAATAACCTCCCACCCCAGGAAATAACCTAATCTCTGGAATCCACATGTTACCTTACATGGCAAAAGGAGCTTTGCACATGTGACTAAATTAAGAATCTTGAGATGGGTAGGTTATTTTAGATTATATAGGTTGGTTTGGGCTAATATAATTACAAGGTTCCTTATAAGAGAGAGCCAGAGGATCAAAGGCAGAGGAAGGGAATGTGACAACAGAAGCAGAGGTTGGAGTGATGCCATTGCAGGTTTTGAAGACTGAAGAGCATGATGAGCCAAGAGAAGTGGGCAGACCCTAGAAGCTTTAAAAACAAAATAAACAAACAACAAACAAACAAACAAACAAACAAGAAAAGAGATTCTTTTCTACAGCTTCCAGAAAAGAACCAAAGAGCCCCAATAATAAATGGTCTCAAGTACCCTTCTCTTGATCAGGTCTGACCTTCTGTGTGAGAGGTCAGCCATCAAGATGGTTTCATTTCAGGGGTATAACATCTTGACATAAAAGGGCTGCCTTGCTCATAAGATTTTACATTAGAATCATGGAGGGAAGACTTATATGGTTTACTGAGGAAGTAGGACATCATCTAGATAGTGGCCTATGGGATTAGAGTGGTTTGCCACCTAGCTACTTCCCTTGTACAATTCACAGGGTATGCAGGGACTAGACCAGTGGTTCTCAACCTTAGCTGCACATTAGAATCACCTGGGAATCTTTTGAAAATCCTGATTTCTGGGCCTCATCTTCCAGAAATTCTGTTTCTTTGTTATGGGGTGAGGTCACAACATTAGTAACAAAGAAACAGAATTTCCGGAGGATGAGGCCCAGAAATCAGGATTTTAAAAAGATTCCCAGGTGATTCTAATGTGCAGCCAAGGTTGAGAACCACTGGACTAGACTATTGCCCTTGGAATTCCCTAAAAATCAGGGTAATGACTCCAACGTGATCCCCCTCAAAGTTGAATGGTCTCCGAAGGGCAAATTCACAAGGTAAGAATTGCAGCCAGCATGAAGCAGATGGCTACTATTTACTAACTGGCAAATTTGCTAGGGATTAGCTCTTCAATTATTCTAGTTTAAGTACATAATAAGGGAGGGCAGCAGATTTTACCTCCCTCCAAATCTTTACAGCTCACCTGTTGTGTCCTATCAAACTCAAAGGGGAAATTAATCTAAACATATATAATAGAGGTATACATACTCTGTATACATTTCTACTATAGTTCTTATATAATATACTAGAGGCTTGGTGCATGGATTAGTGCACCAGTGAGGTCCCTCGGACTGGCCTGCAGGGATAGGACTGAAACTGGCTCTGCAACATTCCCCGAGGGGTCCTGGATTGCGAGAGGGTGCAGGCTAGGCTGAGGGACCCCATGGGTGCACGATCAGGGCTGGGGAGGGATCGCAGGAGGGCTCCAGGGCATGTCTGGCCCATCTCACCCCAGTCCCAATCAGATGGTCCCCAGCAGCAAGGACACTTAGCATATTAGGCTTTTATTATATAGGATTTTATTGCTAAACATTGCCTGGGTCTTTTTCACCAGTGTATGCTCAGCACCTAGCATAGAGAGAGGCACTTACTACATTCATTGTGACTGAATGAGAAGCATTTTGTTATGGGAGTCAAATGATGCCATGATCTATTGAAATAATATGTCATGCTTTTCTAGAATTTGGTAGGTGGCCTGCTACAGATTACATAATGACCACCTCTTCATAAAAAGTCCAATTTCACTTACATGGTTCCTACTACAAAGTAAATGTGTTATTTGCCTTCAATTGATACATATTAAAAATACAGAAAAGTGAAAAGAATAATAACACCTATACCCTTCCCAGTCCTATAATTAACTATTAGTATTTTGTTTTACTTCCTTCTAGTCCAGTGGTCGGCAAACTGAGGCTTGCGAGCCACATGCGGCTCTTTGGCCCCTTGAGTGTGGCTCTTCCACAAAATACCACGTGCGGGCGTGCATATACAGTGCGATTGAAACTTCGTGGCCCATGCACAGAAGTCGGTATTTTGTGGAAGAGCCACACTCAAGGGGCCAAAGAGCCGCATGTGGCTTGCAAGCTGCAGTTTGCCAACCACTGTTCTAGTCTGTTTTAACAAAAAATATAAAATTAATGTTAACCTAAAACCTCCTTAACCACCACCCCAACCTCATACCTCACAAGCAGTATACATGTCATACTTTTATGTATATCACCATAAAAATTACTGTTTTTGTATGTATATAATTTTTATATTTATATAGTTGGCATCATACTTTACTTATTCCATATTTTTTTCACTCACCATTGTTTTTTAAAATATGCCCATGGTGATGTATAAAGATCTAGATCATTTCTTATAATTGTTGTAGTAGTCTACCTTAAAACTACACCAAATTTAACTGTTTTACTTCTCTTTTGAGAGAAAAGTAGGATGTTTTCACTCTTACTGCTATTACAAAGAGCACTTGAATGTTCTTTTTGCAGGCAAGCTAGAGCAACCCCATTCTTCTCATGTTCTCCCTCTTACAAATATTGAAAATAAAATATCGACTTAACACATCAAAAAAACAAGAATTTTCCAAAAGGAGAAAATAGAGTGAATCACTTTAGTGATCTCAGGATCAGAGAAGCAACACAGCAGTAATTTTGCTAGGTTTGCCTTTTACCTCTCATATATCCCAGATAGGGTACAGTAGTAGCTTCCAACCTGGAACCAACAGGCAAGTCCCCAAAAAGCTCCAAGAAAAGCTTATTACTCCTAGGTAGCACTATGGAAAGGATTCCCTAACAACAAGAAACTTTTTTATAATACCTGCCCTAATCAAGCTAAACACCAATGAAAAAAACCGTACTCTACCCACCATGGTTTCAGAGGGGCCAAATAGAAGTTAATTTTCTTCCTTTTTCTTTTCTCTTTCTTTTTTTTGTCACCACACTTACATCATTTTATTGCATTTGTCTGCTTACAGAGACCTCTTACAGTGGCTCTCCACAGGTCTGTGAGCTCCTCAGGGCTAGGGCCCCATTCTTCACTTAGCCCTGTATTCCAAATACCTAGCACAGAGAGTAACACATAGTGGACCTTCAGTAAACGAATGAAGGAATGAAGGATGCCTCAGAAGCTAATTTTCTACCCCATCTTTCTGTCTTGCAGAAACAGGTGATTATTCTCCCACTGGGAAGCAGATCTTCCACCTTATCTGCACCCAGTGAGAGAAAATGTTGGCACTTTGAGTTCCTCACCCCAGTGGTATTGATGGGAAGAATAGGGAGCTGTCCTTCCACTTTTCCACCCCTTCACCCTATTACCTCCAGATCTGTGGAAGTAACATTCTGATTTCCTCTCTGGGATGATGTTGGCAGGGCTGAACAGAAGGGAGGTGATTTTTCATTCACCGACATGGCAGAAGCAGATGTTACTCAGAGTGAAAATTCTCCCCAGTGGGGAGGTGGGTTTCCACCCCTGTCCAACATCAACAAAGTAGGATGAAAAGGGACAAAGTGGGGCTAGTAGGGTGAGTTCTCCTACCTACCTCTATGTAAGTAAGGCTCAGTAAGGAGACTTGTGAGGAGCTGAGTCACCATCCCAATCCAATAACAATGAGATTAAGTGATGGGGCATAAGGCAGGGCAAATGAGCATCCTACTTTCTGCCTTCTTGGTATCAGCTTGGCCCAGAGAGTAGCTGAGCTTCCATTAGCACATGGCAGCAATATGGCATAATATGGCTATGCAAGGTTGAGAATCAACCTCTGTTTCCTCCCTCATTCTTGTGTCAGCAGATCCCAGGAGGGTGCTGAGCTTATATACTCACTCGATGTGACTTGTTGCCTCACTTTCATTAACAGGGTGTCAGTGGGGCAAAGAAGGGAGTTGAACTTCCATTCCACTATTTGAAAGGGGGTGGTGTGATATACCTGACATCGTATTAACAAGCCCAGACAGAAGCTGAACATCCATTCCCATTCATACTTGTACAATATGCTTAAACATGGTGACTGCCTATCATGAAGAGATCTTAAATAGGATCCAGAGTCTCACAACATAATACCTAAATGTTCCAGGATACAACTGAAAATCGCTTGTTATACCAAGAATCAAGAAAGCCATAAATTGAGTAAAATGAGAAAGTCCACTGACATCAACAAGAAAATGACTTAGATTCTGGAATTATCTGACAAAGATCGTAAAGTAGAAATTGTAAAAATGTTTAATTGAGCAATAACAAACACTCTTAAAACAAATGAAAGATTAAATATCCAAGTAAAGAAATAGAAAATATAAAGAACCAAAGAAAGATTATAGAACTGAAAAATATAATAACACATAATTTTTTTAGAAATCTTCCTAGAAGTTTTAGGAAAGAAAGAATCTGTGAATGTGAAGACAGATTAACGGAAATTACCCAATCTAAACAACAGAGAGAAAATGGCTAAAAAAAACAATAAGCCAAGCCTCAGGGACAGTGGACAATAGCAAAAGAGCTAACATTTGTGTTATCAAAGTCTTGGAAAGACTGAAAAAAATATTTAAAGAAATAGTGGCTAAAATTTTTACAAATTTGGTAAAAGACATAAGTCTACAGATTTAAGAAGCTAAGTGAACTACAAACAGAATAAATCCAAAGATACACATACCAAGATCTCATGATAATAAAAATTCTGAAAACTGAAGACAAGAGAAAATATTGAAAGAGGCTAGAGAGAAACAATGAATTACCTACAAGGGATCACTGATTCAAATGTAAGTTAATTTATTATTTGAAGCCATGGAAGCCAGAAGAGAGTGGCACTAAAGGAACTGCCAACATCATATTCTATATGCAGCAAAGATATTCTTCTGTAATGAAGGAGAAAGGGGAACAGTCTCAAAGTAAGAAAAGCTAAGAGAATTTATTACCAGTGGACTTACCATTAAATAATGGCTAAGGGAAGGAGACTTGATTTTGGGTGATGAAAATGCAATGCAATATACAGATGATGTATTGCAGAAGTATACACTTGAAACCTATATAATTCTGTTAACCAGTATCACCCAAATAAGTTCAGTACAAAATTTTTTAAAGAATGGCCAAAAGAAGTTCTGGAACAAAAATAAAATGATAGCAAAAGAATATTGGGAATTTAAGAAAGAAGAGAACAATGGAATGGGTAATAAAAATAAGGGTAAATATAATAGACTGTCATTCTCCTCATCAGTTTTTTAATTGTTTGATGGTTGATATAAAAATTATAACATTATCTGATTGTGGTACAAGTGTGTTTAGAGGAAATATTTCAGATATTTACATTTTCAAAATAGGAAGAGTAAAGAAACTCAAATGGGTATAAATTTTCCTCACTTCATTTTGTAAGTGGTAAAACACTAGTACAAGTACACTGTGATATGGTCAGCATATACATTGTAATAACTACAGTAACCACTAAAAACTATATGAATACATTATAAATTATAAAATTCAAAAATATTAAACAAAATTTAAAATGGAATTCTATTAAATGTTCATGTGACCTAAAATAAGGCTTGGGAATAGAAACAGATGAATAAGAAATGGAACAAATAGAAAACAAATAATAAAAAGGCAAACATAAGCCCTACATATGAATAATTACCTTAAATGTAAATGGTCTAAATCTACCATTTGAAAAATTGAGATTTTCATCATCTTAAAAAGAATCCTATAACCATTAACAGTTATTCCCCATCCCTAGCCCTATGCCATCACTAATCAACTTTATGTTTCTATAGATTTGCCTAAGCTGGACATTTCTCATAAATGAGATCATATAACATATGGTCCTTTGTGAGTGACTTCTTTTACTTAGTATTATGTTTTCAAGGTTTATCCATGTTGTAGCATGCCCCCTCACTTTTAAAGTTATCATTTATTGGGTATACAACATGGTGTCAGGTACTATGATGGGCTCAATGAGTGCTTTATTTTGTTTGTTCTTTAAAACAGTCCTTTGAAAGCAAATAAGTTTATCTCTTATAGATAAGGAAAATGAAACTCAGAAAGGTTATATCATTGGTTTAATGTTCCATAGGTAATAAATGGCTGAGCCAGAAACTAAACCAAGTCTGATGCCAAAACATCTTTCCACTATGCCATGCCACTGCACTATTCAAGACAAGGTGGATGTGTTCCAGAAGACAATTTGGACTCTATTCAACAGCTAGTCATGATTGTTGTATGGTTGTAGCAATAAAATCTGAGGATCCTATTGGCCTTGACTTGAGTTGGTCTTTTTGATAACAAGAAGGACTGGTTAAGCTTATCTTGCAGAAATGCTACATCTTTAATTTGTGACCAATTCTACTGCATGTAAACAGATTTGGTTAATATTCTTGCCCATCTATGACAAAGGGGTTAAGCATCTTCAGACTTCTGTGGTTTTAGATGAAAGGGGTGTATATTTTATACTGTATTTGGCAGTGATTTATCTAGGCTTTCATACCTAGTTAATGTAAATGGAAGACATTATTTGCTGCAGATAGCTATGATTATTTCTGAAAGAAACTTGCAAGTTTCAGGGAAATTTGGTATTTTATTTTGTAGATTCTTTCTATAGTCTCTTTTAAAATATATTTTTTCTTTTAGTAATGAAAAGAGAATTTCAAAATTTCCTCTCAGAGACTTGCAAGCAGAAAACTAATTGAATAAATCATGTGCAGTTGGGAAAAGCAGCTTATGACACCAGGTTTTCAGTCAATAACTTGATATTCTTAGACTAGAGGTCCGGTGCATGAAATTTGTGCACTGGGGGGGGGGGTGTCCCTCAGCCCAGCCTGCACCCTCTCCAATCTGGGACCCCTCGGGGGAAGGCAGTTGGAGGCAACCAGGCCAGCAGGGAAGGGCAGTTGGAGGCGATTGGGCCAGCAGGGGAGGGCAGTGGGGGTGATCAGGCCAGCAGGGGAGGGCAGTTGGGGGTGATCGGGCTCGCAGGGGAGGACAGTTGGGGACAATCGAGCTGGCAGGGGAGAGCGGTTGGT
>NW_005871050.1:23543867-23563839 GCF_000147115.1 Myotis lucifugus | reverse complement strand
TGGCAGGGGAGCAGTTAGGCATCAATCAGGTCAGCAGGGGAGCAGTTAGGGGGCGATCAGGCTGGCAGGCAGAAGTGGTTAGGGGCAATCAGGCAGGCAGGCAGGTGAGCCATTAGGAGCCAGTGGTCCAGGATTGTGATAGGGTTGTCCGACTGCCGGTTTAGGCCTGATCCCGGACATCCCCTGAGGGGTCCTGGATTGGAGAGGGTGCAGGCCGGGCTGAGGGACACCCCACCACCCCCAATCCCCCCACCCCCATGCATGAATTTCATGCTCTGGGCCTCTAGTTAAATATATTTCTCTGAAGTTTCTCTTCTATACCAGGATAACTGTTTCATGGTGGTTCATCCTTTGAATGTGGGGATTGATTCCAAATTAAAAATGGGTTAAGGTGTTGTCAAAGTCAGACCAAAAGCAAGTTGAGAGTTTTAGGGTTAAACCCCAATGATGGATCATTGGGCTTTATTTTATTTGTTCTTCAAAACAGTCCTTTGGAGGTCAGCAGGGTTTTTTTTTTTAACTGTGTAGTTCATATCAGAAGTGGAGTTAAGAATAAGAACCTAGGAAGTGTATTGGCAAACATATTGCTATGAGAGACGTCTGAGATTTTGCTGCCTATGGTTTCTTCTAGGGTTTTTATGGTTTCAATGCTTACATTGAAGTCTTTTATCCATTTTGAGTTTATTATTGTATATGGGATAAGTTGGTGGTCTAGTTTCATTTTTTTGCATGTACCTGTCCAATTTTCCCAACACCATTTATTGAAGAGATTGTCTTTACTGCATTGATTGCTTTTGCCTCCTTTGTCAAATATTAATTGAGCATAATGGCTTGGATCAATTTCTGGGTTCTCTGTTCTGTTCCATTGATCTATATGCCTATTCTTGTGCCAGTACCAGGCAGTTTTTTATTATAATGGCAGTGATCCCACTTCTAGGAATATATCTTAAGAATCCTGAAACACCAATCAGAAAGAATATAGGCACCCCTATGTTCATAGCTGCACAATTTACAGTAGCTAAGATCTGGAAACAGCCAAGTGCCTTTCAGTAGATGAGTGGATAAAAAAGTTGTGGTACATCTACACAATATAATACTATGCAGCTTCGAAAAAGAAGTATATCTTACCCTTTCAGACAACATGGAGGGACCTGAAGAGTATTATGCTGAGTGCAATAAGCCAGTCAGAGAAAGACAAGTATCACATAATCTCACCTATATGTGGGATTTCATGAACAAAATAACAAAATAAATCCAGAGACATGGAAGCATACAACAGACTGACAAATCTCAGAGGGAAGGGGATGGGGTGGGGGCGGGAAGAGATTAACATAAATTTACACTGAGTGGCCAGATTATTATGACCACCTGACGTTTGTAGGCAAATTAGCTATAATCTTGCGCTGAAGTTGCTAGAGGGACAGACCATTATAAATAGGGAAGCAGGTTGTTTACCACAACAGTAGAAGTGATTTTTTTCTGAAGATATGGGTAAACAATGCGATTTAACAGCCTTTGAACGTGGGATATATCTAAACGTGAGTGGCCAGATTATTATGACCACCTGACGTTTGTAGGCAAATTAGCCATACACTGCATCATATGAGATATGGAAGCCGAGGGCCTGTTCAAACACCTTTGCTGTCTGCAGTTACCAAGATAAAACACCTCCAATTTGCACAGGAACACAAGGATTGGACAGTCGAGCATTGGAAAAAAGTCATGTGGTCCGATGAATCACATTTCCAGTTGCATCATGCAGATGGCAGAGTGAGAATTTGGCGGAAATAGCATGAAAGCATGCACCCCACATGCATGAGTACAACACTTCAAGCTGGTGGGGACAGTGTTATGGTTTGGGGCATGTTGTCCTGGAATGGTTTGGGCCCTTTAATTCGTGTGGAACAACATCTGAATAGCACAACATACCTAAGTATCATTGCTGATTAAGTTCATCCTATCACGTTGATGGCATATCCCAATGGAGATGGCTTCTTCCAACAAGACAATGCACCATGCCATGGTGCTCATATTGTGGAGGAGTGGTTTCAAGAACATGAGGGAGACTTTACCTTGCTTAGGTGATCCCCACAATCACCAGATCTCAATCCAATTGAGCATTTGTGGGATGAAGTTAAAAGAGCCATCAGGCAGCTGATTCCACAACCATCAAATCTCACAGAACTGGACAGTGCTATTCATCAGGCATGGTGTCAGATTCCTCACATCACCTTTCAACATCTTGTGGAGTCAATGCCAAGAAGAATCACTGCAGTATTGAAGGCAAAAAGTGGCCCAACGAAGTACTGCTGGGGTGGTCATAATAATCTGGCCACTCATGTTCAAATATATCCCACCTTCAAAGGCTGTTAAATCGTGTTGTTTACCCACATCTTCAGAAAAAAATCACTTCTACTGTCATGGTAAACAACCTGCTTCTCTATTTATAATGGTCTGGCCCTCTAGCAACTTCAGCGGGAAATTATAGCTAATTTTCCTACAAACGTCAGATGGTCATAATAATCTGGTCACTCAGTGTATATGCAGTGAAGGCCTGGGGAGGGAGCAGGAGCTGGGTGGAGGGGGTTAATGAGGGAAAAAAGACATCTGTAATACTTTCAACAATAAACATACTTTTTTTTTTAAAAAAGAATAAGAACCTAGGTTAGCTATAAGATAGCAGTAGAACAGTACTGGAAAATGAGACAAAGGCAATCTAACTTTATCCTGCCTGGTACAGGCTGACTTTTAAAGTCCTGGCATCATTGCTTTTAGACTAAACTGCTGATTTTTCTTTAAGTTGTTGTCAACTAGACCCCAGCATTATCAAGTGTCTGGGGAGAGAAATGAAGGTGAGATATTGAGCAGTTTTCAGGGCAGCTAGTCAATGAGTGGGTTAAGAAAACAGACTTATATTCTCACCCTCTGAACCTCAAGTAATCCCTTTATGGGCACTTGTTGAGAAAAACAGAAAATGCTGATGGATGACAAACCTTGGCTTATACTGGTGCCAATGAGCAAAGATTTGGGGGCATGGTGTCAGTGTGTGAGCCTATGAATATCTGACTCTTTTATCTGACCATCTTGATCAACCCTCAGATCCTGTGATGGTGAATTTTATGTCAACTTGACTGAGCCATGGGTGCCTAGATATTTGGTTAAACATTATTTTGGTTGTGTCTATGAGGTGTTTTGGATGAGATTAACATTTGAATACGAAGACTGAGTAAAGCAGATTGCCCTTCCCAATGTGGGTAGAATGAATAAGAAAGAATACTTTCTTTATGTCTGATTGTCTTCAAGCTGGATGGTCTTCTCTTGCCTTTGGACTTGGTTCTCCAGGGTTTGGACTTCATATCTTTTATAATCATGTGAGCACAATTTCTTATAATAAATTCTCTCTCTCTCTCTCTCTCTCTCTCTCTCTACACACACACACACACACACACACACACACACACACACACACCTACTGATTCTATTTCTCTGGATAACCCTAATACCAAAATCCTCATTGCTTGCCCTTTGGGTCACACATGTTCAGTCCAATTCTCCCACAGGTAACCTTGGAAGAACAAAGAAGAATGTCCTTGAACTTCTCCTGTAAAAGCAAGAAATAAGTCTCTCCTTCCTAAACCAACAACCATCTTCTTCTACATAATCACAAAGACCTAAATGTAGGCTTAAAATTTTGAGAACTGAAGTAATCTATGGTTCTTGATTTATTCAGTTTAGTGCTTGGTTGATTGTCTATAGCTATAGAGTCAGCTCTTCTGGCTAAATTCACTGTGTGTGAGTGTTATATAGACCCAGCCTGTGCATTACTTATGCATGTGGTATTGTTCTAAGTGTTCACAGGGCAGAGATTGCATTGCTGTAATGTGTGTACAGTGTCTAGGAAGTTGCTGAATAAAGATGGAGGCTTCATTGGAATAATTTGATGACATAATAACTAGTAATTTGCCTTCCGTATGCCTATCTCTCAGGAAAAAGTAGACAAACCAGAAGCACTGTCTATGTGGCAAAACATATTTTGAGACACAAAAGAAAAATACAATTGGTCATCAAAATGTTTGGTTGTTATCAGGAATAGGGAACATTTAACCCCCAGAAAGAAAGGTCATATCTGCAACTTATTTTCATTATGTCCGTAAGTCAGACTTCAGGAGATGATCCCACCTACGTGTATAATTGGGAACACAAACATGACATTTTAAAGTATTTTGTGGATATATTTTAAAAATAAGAAGAGCAGAATCTTTTTCTATTCAAGATCTTTATCTTGGCAAAAATGTTATGATGATGATGATGACTGTGATATTGACTATAATGATAATAATGATAGTAGCTGCCGCATATTGATTATTTACTAAGTACTCAACTTACTCAATTTACTAAGTACTCAACTCACTGTTCTAAGTACTTTACATGTAAAAACTTATTTAATTCTCAAAAAGACTACCTTCAGCTACAAAGCTTCATTTAGGGATACTTCTTAAATGAGAAAAAGGAAGTATTTTACAAGTTCTTGCATTACTGAGCTTTAAATAGAAATTAAATTCTGTCAGTTTTTACTATTAAAATATAAATAATTATATTATTTTCTTTTTTTAAATTCAATGTGTTAGATCTTTGTTTCTGGGCTCTTTGATCAACATCAAGCTCTATATGTCTTTTCTGATCTTGCTTCCTCCTTTCTGCTTATTCTTCCTTTTCTTTCATCCTCCTCTTCCTTCTTCAATGACCTTTGGAAAAATAATCTTCAATGACCTTTTGAAAAGACATTATTATGGGGTGGACCCTGTTTATATTCTGCAAAAGGTAACACTGTACATCAGGCCATTTGAAAACTTCTGGATTATTAAGGAAATATTCCAATATTCACAGGGTTTAGAGTAAATAAATTAAGTCTTGATCCAACCAAATTTTATATCAGGTTAGTTTTTATTGTTGTTGACTTTTTTCCACATTTACATCAATAATATGTAATGTGTGCATGGTTGTATGTGTTAGAGTGAGGATAAAGGATTTAAAATGAGTCCATGTTGACCTTGCAGGCCAGCATTCCACTTCTAAAATATTTACAACCATAACTCCCAGTCCCTATCCCTCAAATACTTGGAGAAGATAAGCCAGGATAAAAATAGCTTTTCATTTGAAAGCAGATATACAGCTTTCTTTTAAAAAAAAATGCCCTTACGCCTAAGAGAAAAACAGGTGCACTTTGATTTCAAATTATTTACTTGGTGAAGTTGTAAGCATTTTTATTTAATTTATTGGGTGATATTGGTTAATTATATAGGTTTCAGGTGTACAGTTCTATAATACATCATCTGTATCTTGTATAGTGTATTCACCACCCCAATAAAGTCTCTTTCCATTTATCCCCCCTTTACTGTCTTCTACCACCCCCACTCCCCTTTTGCTCTGATAAGCACCATATTGTTGTGTGTGTCTTTTTTTTGTTTTTTGGTTTTTTTTGCTTAATACCTTCACCTTTTCACCCAGTCCCCCAACTCTTCTCCCCTTTGACAACTGTCAGTCTTTTCTCTGTCCATATGAGTCTGTTTCTATTTTGTTTGTTAGTTTATTTTGTTAATTAGATCCCACAATATAAAAACATGTTTTTGAACCTTATGAAAATCAGATACACTGAAGCTGAAGAACATATATGCATATACCATGGAGATGGACAATAGTGTGGTGAAGGCCAAGGGAGGGGGAATGGGGGACATCCTCAACAGTGTCAACATTAAAAATTTCTAATTAAAAAAAGATATTATCTTAGAACTGGAATTGCTGTGATGTAAAGTATGTATGGCATTTTCACTATTATCAAATGACTTCCTAAACTAGATATCAAATTTATATTCCTATTAGAAATTCATAAGAGATCCAATTTCCTCAAATTCTCACCAATCCTTTGATACAACAGACCAGGATTAGGGTTAAGGCAAATGGCATGAGTCATGTAAGTGGATGGTCAGATCCTGTTTTTATTTAGAATTTAATATTTTTTTCATTATGAGTTTTTGTATCAATTTTGAGTTTTGAAGATATTGCATTAAGATATTATCTTGACTACTGAGTTTTTTGTGTCCCCTTATAGGACAGTGCCTGCTTGATGTTAATTAATTTTATTTCTTTTTGTAATTCTGATGTATATAAAAAGATCCTTTATTATCCTAACTTGGCATTTGCCTGATCATTAGCAGGATTAAGTATTTTTTTCTATACATATTAACCATCTAGGTTTCTTTTATGAAGTATCTGAACATATCTTTTAACCACGTTTCTGTTGGGTAGTTTTCCTTCTCTCTATTACTATGTAGAACTAATTTATATGTCCTTTTAAAAACCTCTTTTTTACTTATATGCATTACAAGTATCTTTTCTCAGTCTGTACCTGACCTTTTCATTTTGTTTATTGCATATTTGTCATATAGAAATTTATAATTATAATGTAGCCAAAATCATTAATCTCTTCATTTATGATCTATGCTTTGCAGTGTGTTTGCTTAAAACATTTTCTCTACCCCAATGTCAGAGGACTTTTCCCCTCTTTCCTTCTGAAAGTTTTAAAGTTTGGCTTTTCATATTTAATTCTTCAATTTATCAGGATAAAGTAGGAATCTAATTTTATCTTTTTCATATTTATATCTAGTTGTTCAACAAAATGTATTGAGTAGTTCATCCCATCTTTTCTTAATTAATTTATAATGGAATCTATGTCATATACAAAGCTCAGCTATGTAAAGTGAGTCTGTTTCTGTGTTTTCTGTTACACTTTATTTGTTTGTTTATTTTTGCACCAATTCTATACTTAACAAAATAATCCTATATAATAAAAGCGTAGTATGCAAATTATCCCCTCAACCAGAGTTCTTCAGGGAGTTCGACCAGGGGTCGGGCCAACAGGGGGAAAGGAGGGAGGCCCTGAACAGCGGTGGTGGCAGGCAGCTGGGGGAAGGGAGGGAGGCTCCGGCCAGTGGCAGCAGCAGCAGCAGGTGGCCAGGGGAAGGGAGGGAGTACCCGGCTAGCAGCTGGAAGCCACTAGGGACCCTACCAGTGCACGAATTCTGAGCACTGGGCCTCTAGTAGTTTATAGTAAGTCTTTATTTCATGGTGGGTAGGATCTCCTTTTATTATTATTACTAGTGGCCTGGTGCACAGACTCATGCACATTGAAAAGAAATTAATTAGAAGAAATATTTTAATATTGCCATTCGCCCTTTCTCTATAATAGAAGTGTCAGAGATGAAAGAAAATTAGTAAAATGTATATGAAAATAATATATAAATTGATTAATAAATAAACAAGAACAACATGATATAACAACAAAGACATGATATAAAAACAGCATTGATAAAAACAATGACTGATAAAGTGATGAAACTTATTTTAATATCTCCCTGTATATCACATTAAGAGTAAAAACACTTTCAGAGTGCTTGACTAATTTCCCTTGTGATGAAGTATTTACAACTTTAACTTTAACATCACATGCTCTTTGAACTTGAGAGAAAGCAACATATAACTGACCATGTCCAAAACCAGGTTCAGATAGGACTATTCCTACTGTCTGGAGTTTGTCCTTGTGATTTATTAATAATCATCACAAACGCTGGCATCATGGGAAACTGTCTTCAAATTAATTTAAATGGGATGCCAGTGTCAGACAGAGACAAATCATTTATTGGAATCAGAACAACCTCTTCCTCTGCAGATCCTGTTAATACTTCAGCTTCGGTTATGTTAGGTCACAATTTTTTTATAATAAATCTAGTACCATTACAGAGACCCCATTTACTATTAATATTTCTCAGTAGCATGATGATTGCACCTACTTTCAATTTTAATTTATGACAGGGCATTCCGAAAGGAGTAATACTATTAAGAAATTCGATGGGAAATTTTTCCTTTTTGGCATCATCCATTGAATTGATGGAATCATCACTCAAATAAGTGTGAAAATCTCCATCGAATATATCCAAAATTTCTTCATTTAATTTATGAATGTGCTAATTTTTCAGACAAAGAAATCATTGACAATGACAGATCAAAACACATATAATATTTTTCCTTGAATGCTAAACCATCCTTACAGTCTTCAGATATACCAGACTTAGTCATGATGTGATATATAGAATAAGTGGATTTATAATATTTTTTTAGTGTTTTGTGTCTATGTTCATAATTGAGCTTGGCTTATAAATATTCATTTTCATTCTGTCTTTTTCTACTTTTGATGTTAAAACTAAACTAGACTTATTATAGAATTGAATACTTTTTTAGGAACATTTATGTAAATTGGAGATTATATGTTCTTTGAAAGTTTGTGTTTTGAAATTTGATTGAGAGAGTACATTTTTTAAATTGAATTTATTGGGATGACATTGGTTAATATAATTATATAGGAGGGAGTATATTTTTAATTATTTAGTTTTTAAACAATAATTGTAGGGTTTGTAGATTTTCTGTTTATAGGTTGCTTTGGAGAGAATTTTTCCCACATTTCATTTTATTAGCATAAAACTCTTCATAGTATTCTGTTTTGATGGTTAAAAATATTCTCACTAAAATGTATTTAAATACAATGGTGGGTACGTGTCATTGTACATGTGTATAATGCAAATGCATCCTATATAATAAAAAACGAATATGCTAAGTGTACAACCATTTGACCATTCAACCAGGTTCTATGTTGCGCACTGACCACCAGGGAGCATATGCTCCAATCAGTAGGTTATCTTGCTGCTGGGGTCTGGCTGATTAGGACTGGAAAATACTGGCCGGACAGGTCCTGGAGCCCTCCGGTGGTCCCTCCCCGGCCCTGGGGTCCCTTGGCCCTCTCGTAATCCCGGACCCCTTAGGGGATGTCAGAGAGCCAGTTTCAGCCCGATCCCCACAGGCTAGGCCGAGGGACCCCACTGATGCACATCCACCGGGTCTCTAGTAATATATAATGAAAAGACAAAACTATAAAGACACTAAAAAGATCAGTGGTTTCCAAGAGTTCAGGATGGGGAGGAAGGATGAATAGGTAGAGCACAGGGGATTTTTATAGTAGTGAAACTACTATGTATGATACTATAATGATGGATACATGTCATTATACATTTGTCCAAAACCACAATGTATAACACCAAGAGTTAAGCCTAATGTAAACTTTGGACTCTGAGTGATTATTAATTGTAACAAATGTACCACTCTGGTGTGAGATGTCAATAGTGGGGGAGGCTGTGAGTGTGTGGAGGCGGGTTATATGGAACTTTCTGTGCCTTCCACTCAGTTTTGTTGTGATCCTAAAACTGCTCTAAACAATCTATTAATTTACAATATGTATTTAATTATGGGTGAAGTTAAGTAGTCATATATTTAAAAGCCATTTTAAAATTATTTTGTGAACTTCAGGTCCATGAGGTTTGTCCATTTTTATTTGAGTTGTTAGTGTTTTATTACAGATTTAAAAAAACTATTTATATATAAATGAAGTTCGTTTTTTGTCCTATGTTATAAATATTATTTTATTTTGGTGTAAGAGTATTTTCTGTCAGAAATTTAAATGTTTTACTGTATTCAAATTTATCAGTCTTTTATTGCATGACTTCTAGGTTTTGTGGTTTACTTTGAAAGGTCTTTCTCAATATTAGATTATTTAATAAAATATTCTGCCATATTTATATTTAGTATTTTTATTACTTTATTTTTATATTTAAATCTTACCATTGTTACCCCCACAAAGGGTTTAGTTTGTAATAAAAAAATAAAAAAGCATTTATTTGAACAAAGGATTACAATTCAAAAGACACATTCAAGTAACAAGCCAAACTGGGCTCTGTGAGAACAAACAAGGGCAGGACCTGTAAAGACAAAACCACAAAATGTACTTCTTCCATGCAAATAAAGAATTGATGACCTGGATAACAGGGATTAGTTAGTTACAATAGGCAAATGAGGGTGGTGACAACTACAAGGAAGAAGTACAGTCCATATGTGTCCATACAGCAGTTGTTCCAGGATGTTTATGGCTCAGGCTTTGTTTCGGCCAAAGGTAAACTGAGTCGGGGGGGGGGTGAAAGAATTAAGGAAAGAGAGATAAAAGAATGAAAGCTGGGTATCGGTGGGATGCTGCTCCCTGATGAGGAGACAGCGCCTGCTGCCACAAGCCCTGTCTTTATTTTATAGCAAATGCCACGAGGCAAAGTAGGGCCGTGATCCTGTTGTTTAGATGATTCTGTGGGGGGTTCAACCCTACTCAACTACGTCTAGCACAAGGACGTGGGGTTACATGTTTGGACCATAGGTTCAAGCTTACTACCACAGCCGTTGGTAATGATTGTGCTGGGTGGGCCCTGCCCTCCAGCTGGGACTAGCTGGGACTTGCATGTGGCAATGAGAGGACCCTGTCCTTTCATTAGTCCGAGGCTTGAACCTGGCCAAAACACCGTAACCGCGCCCCACATCTCCCCCTTTACTTTTGTTTTTAAACACGCCTATCTACATTATTCAAAAAACTCTAAATAAATTATTCAACATAATCAAAACATCAAAACCAACCCCTGGTTATTAACAAAACCATAAACAGCAATGTTAACAAGAGAACAAAACTCTGGCTAATAACAAAGCAATACCAACCCAAAACCAAGTTACAAACATGTCAACATTTTCAGGATATCTTACTCAAAGTCCTTAGATTTTAGCTCCGCAAGATTTTACAGAAAACTGACAGTTCACCAACGCTAGCATAGCTTCCACTTGCTTTTCTAACATTTGCTTGGCCTTAGTCGCCATCTTCTTCAGCTGACTCCATGCTGATACCTCGCCGATGCAACAAAGATGTCGTTGATGCAAAACCAGTCCCCTGGATCAAGCTGTTTGGGCGGTTGACCTCGGCACTGAGTCCGCACCAGTCCCAGTCAAATCAGCCCTGACCACGCCGGTGGAAGTCTGGTCCCTTCTCAGCTTCTTTCTTTAGCCGCTGCTGCATGGAAACGAGCAACCCTCAGTAGCTGGAGACCTCCAACTCCGAGTCTGGCGTCTCACACAGACCCAAAGTCCCAGGGAGCTATCTGGTCGCACAAGCAAAGATAACCAAAGCCTAGAAACAATGCAACTGCTGCAACAGCTTACAATCTAGGTCTAAAACAAAAATTACTTCCTTAAACATCATCCACCACAGCCATCTTCTGCTTTACAGTGGCTTAAACAAAACCTAGGAGATTTCTACCTTATTTTGTACCTCCTAATTACTTATTTTCTACCGCCTATTTTCTACCGCTTGCTTCTTGCCACTTGCTTTCTACCACTTATTTTCTATTTCTACCGCTTATTTCTACTTATTTCTTACTTCTACAGCTTCTTTCTACTGCTTATTTTCTACAGCTTATTTCTTACTGCTTATTTCCTACCGCTTAGACTTTAAAAAATGCTTCAATTAAGCATTATTCCCAAGTTTTACACCGAGCTAATTTGACCACACTTCGGCTCCCTACCTTATTTTTGTTTTTTGGCCTTCTTACTTTTGCTTTTTAAGCTTAACTTCTTATTTTCTTACTTTTTTTTGTTTTGTTTTGTTTTTGTTTATATATAGATATATATAGATATATATATATATATATATATCTATTGATTTTTTTACAGAGAGGAAGGGAAAGAGATAGAGAGTCAGAAACATCGATGAGAGAGAAACATCGATCAGCTGCCTCCTGCACATCTCCCACTGGGGATGTGCCCACAACCCAGGTACATGCCCTTGACCGGAATCGAACCTGGGACCTTTCAGTCCGCAGGCCGACGCTCTATCCACTGAGCCAAACCGGTTTCGGCTTACTTTTGTTTTTTAAGCTTACTCTCTGTGCGCGCCTTGGAGCCTCCTTTCACCTGACCACTTTTTAAATTCCCCCGAACTCAGGCCTGTTCCGACGCCACTTGTTACAGCCAAAACTCAGGCCCTGGTCCCAGAACTCAGTCCCTGTTCAGGTGCCAGGCTTGAGCTGAGTTTAGCAACAGGTTTAGCAACTAAATAGCAGCCGTGAGACCTGAGACACTGTATGTGCATAGGCTGTATGGGTCCCACTTCCCTAACAGTCTCCTGACTCCATTTTAAGTGACTGTCTTAGCAATGTTTATTCCACTTTATTTGTTTTTATTTTCACTATCTGGAATGTGTTTTTTGTATAGGAAGTTAGTCAATTTAATAGCAATTGATAACATTGCTTATTACTCAATTGTCAATTTAATAACATCAGCTATTAAATAATTCATTTCCTAGCAGATTTTGAATACCATTTATACAGTATAAAATTCTTATATGTATAGAAGATGAAAATAATAATTACTACTTCCTGTTGATGTTACAAGGATTAAAGGAAATAATGTATTAAAGCACTTGGCACAGTGCCTGGCATATAAGAACCACTCAGTATTTGTTAGAATTTATTTCTGGGCATTATATAATGAACATACTAGGGGTATACAATACAGTGCCATCCAGATATATTTTTCCTTCTAATAGCATCTAACATAATACACATTATCTTATTTACATTTTAGTGATCCTAAGCACAATCTCAGAAAGGTATTGCAGATTTGGGCCTCAGGAGCATAACCCCCCCCCTCCATTAATATCTACTTTTAGATACACTTGACATAAAACATGAATTGTAATTTGGGTTACTATACCTGGAGACTTACAATTTTGTAAAGCAAAGTTAAGGTCATACTTACCCTTAATTCATTTATGAAATAAACATTAATGGAATGTCTATAACATATCAGGCACAGGGCACAGCACTGAGGATACATGAATGAACAGGGCCCGGGCTCTGCTCTTAAGGAGATTGTAGATGAATGCAGTGGTAGGGAGAAGCAGTAGGTTCAGAAGTGATCACCCAAAGAGGGCAAGGGTGGAAGTCTTAAAGCACAACAATATTTGAGGTTTGAGCAGAGCAAGAGAATCCAGAATAAGAGACCAAGGATGAATGGCTAGAAAAGGAGAGAAACTAGTAGAGAATGATTTATAAGAAGTCAACAAAAGAGAGAGAAGTTTAAGAGGGCGTAGTCAATCAATTGGAACAGAGGTCAAGTAAAAAAAGAACAGGGGAGTATTTATTGAATCTGGAATAATGGAGATCATTCATGACTTTGGGAAGAACAGTTTTAATAGAATTATGAAGGATGAAGCCAATTTTCAGTAAATTTAAGTATTAAATGAGATCTCAGAAAGTTAAAATGGTGAATACAGACTCATTTCAAGAGCTTAGCCAGGAAGGAAAGGAGGACAAAATGATGGCGGCTAGAAGGAGTTGTAGGGTCAGAAGCATTTTTCATTGTATTTCATGTGGAAGATACTTGAGCATGTTTCTATGCTGTAGAAAAAAGTCAGCAGGAGAGAGTGAGGTTGAGGTTAAGAAGACTAATGGATGCTTTATACATCAGTATCCCTGAGAACAGAGGAGGTGATAGGATCCAAGTGGATGAGTTGGCTTTGGACAGAAGAGGTGACAGCTCACTCACTGAGACTAGAGAAAAGTAGTCAACAGTGGGGGTCATTGCTCGATAGGAAAGTCTCCCTTGATGACCTTGTATTTCTCAGTGAAACAAGAGACTCAGCAACTGTAGATAGTGAGGGGGGAGATGGCAGAGTAAGATGTATGGCAGTCATGTATCTGTTTGAAACCATGGTGTCCAGGAGAGAATAGGGGGAAAATAAAGATAGCAACTACTATTACTACTATTACTAAATATTTGGAAATTCACAGCAATGAGACTTTGGGAGTTTTAGCCTAGTGTTTAGGAAATAAGCCAAGGTATCACCAAGCAGCTCAGCAATTTCTTTAGCCATGAGTCCCTGCTGGATTACTGAGGCAGATCAAATTAGTGTTTGGAGCTTACCACCTTCCTCTGTAAACAGTGCCACTAATACTGCAGGTGCCAAAACTTTGAAATACACCTGAAGATGATAATGATCATGATCATGATGATAAGAAAAGATAGCTAATATTCATTGACTGCTTTCTAAGTACTAGGCACTGTTTTAAGTTCTTTACATGGATGAAAGTTAGATAAGTAACTTAATCCATGGAAATTATGTGCATGCATGTATGTGTGTGTGTAAAATAAACATCATGTAGATGAAATATGTACAACATATACTCCACACTATGCCTGGCGTTTAGCAGAAGCTGTGGTTTTTCCTTTCTTCCCCCATCTTTCCCTCTTCCCGCATTAGCCCTCCACACTCAATGCCGTCCAGGGCTGAAGTAGGAGAAAGATGCAGATGAAAGGGGTCTCTGTGTCATTGTCCCTGGTCACAGACTGTTTAGTGGAAGAGAGCAAAGCTCTTGGAGTTACCTTTGGATTTTTGTCTCCACATTCAAGTTGTCATTTCTTTGAGGACAGGGGCTATGCTGTACGTGTGTTTGTGCCCCCATAAGCATCTGCATGGTGGTCGCATGAGGCAGGCCCTAAATAAGCTCTTTTAGGCTTGGTTCAGCTTCGGAGGTCCTAGTTTTCAGCGATTGCTGAAGCAGGTCTTGGATTCACAGCTGACAGGTTCTCAGAAACACAGAGAGCAGTAGCCAGAGACACCCAGTAGCAGCCTCTTTTGGAGGTGCTCTGCTGGGGCAGGGCTTCAGGCTAGGAGGCTGAGGACCTTCAACCCAGATGCAGCCCTGCCATCCACCAGCTGGGTAACCCTGTGCAAATCTTTCCACTTGCCTGGCATCCAGGCCATCTCCTGTGAAATGAAGGTCATAATCCTTGCTCTGCCTACTTCACAGAGGTTCTCTAAGGATCTAGTTTGGATAACAGTCATTAAAGCTGTTTGCAAAAAGAAAAGCCTGCAGATGTGAATGGATATTAACTCCCAGGGAGAGGGCTTGACTCAGAAAAAGATAGGAAGGGAGAGTCCCTGTGTAACCTGGACATATGGGAGCTTTAATTTGTTTTCCTCTTGTTTAACCATCATCATGATTCAAGCTGGTACCTCATGTAGAACACTGTGTCCTTTGAGATCCCCAGGGACAGGAAAATTTGTAAAGCAGCACGGCAGCAACCAGCTTATGGCATAGTGAAAAACAGATGAAATATGGTGGGGTTCATACTTGTGCTTCATCAAACAAAGCTTGTCTTCTGTTTATGTCCCTAGCAAATCTTCCTCTCTTAACCCTACATGCTCTTGCAGTATAGTCAGGCCCCACAGCTCTGTTCTGAATCCTCTTCTCTTCTCTCCCTTTTCCTCATTTACATTTTCTTCCTTTATCTTCCCTTCCTCCCCTGCATAATGTCATATATTCTCTTTTGATTTTGTTTAATGGGGAAGAGTCTCCCAAGTCTTTGTGCCTGCAGCCCAGAGCGCTAACCTGAACCCTAGAACTGAAACCACTTAGATGTCCTATAGGCACCTTCTCCTTCAGGTTGAACTATGGGAAAGAGATGACCTCCGAGGAAGAAAGGGAAATAGTTTGGATTTAAGGACACAGTCCAGGCCCCTCTCTTATGAGACTGAGAAGAAAGGAATAGGAGGTAAAGGCTAGGCACATGGATGAAATATAGATGAAGCTTTGTGTTAACTGATTTCACTTTATATTCATGGCAACTATTCTCAACTGACTTCCACTCCTATACATATTCTTGGTCCATTCACTCTCTCACTCTACATTTTTCCCTTATCAAACGTCCAACACATCTTTCTTCCACATGGCCCCTTGTAGCTGCTGACCTCCTGAAGCAGTCATAAAAGAACTCCCAGTCTCCCGCATCTGCCCACCTACCTGCGAATATACCCATATTCTTCTCTTCTCTCTTATTACTATGGAAGAACCATTTCTGCTCCTATCTAAGGACAACTCCTACATTTGTGCACTATATCTGCACACCTCTAGGTTACTCAAAGCTATTTTTCCAGCAATTCCCCCACCTTGACCTCTAACATCAGGGGTTTTCTCTCCCTAATGGTTCATTCCTACCACTTTGTAGACATACTGTTACTGTTCGCATCCTTAAAAATAAACACACAAAAAAAACAAAAATTCCTCTTGACTCCACCTGTCGCTCAAAATTTGTCTCTACTTATTGTCCCCAATTATCTTTTGAGCTCACTCTAATCAGGCTTTTTTCTTCATCACTGTACCAAAATAATTATTTGTAAAAGTCACCAGTGGCCTCTACTTCGTTAGTTAAGTGATTAGTTTGTATTCCTTATCTTTCTAGACATATGAGCAGCAATTAACACAATTCATATACTTCCTGAAATACTTTCTTCACTTGACTCCCAGGACTTGGCACTCTTACAGTTATCCTCCTATCTTACTGTCTTGTCCTTCTCCATCTCCTTTGCTGATTCCTCTTCCTCTCTGTGTCCTCTGATCTCTGTCATCCGTAAGGTTCAATCTCACAACTCTTCTCTTTTCTACCCATATTCACTCCCTTGGTGATCTTATACAGATTAATGGCTTTAAATACTAACTATACAATGAAGACCCTTGATCTTATATCCCCAGCTCAAACAATTCCATTCTCTCATTCTTAAAATATTCTCTCTCTCTCTCTCTCTCTCTCTCTCTCTCTCTCTCTCTCTCTTTCCATCTGTCAGGGCTAGCCTGACAGGTTGAGCTGGGCTGAGGTAGGGAGGTGGGAATTGAGAAAAGAAAGAAAGACAGGAGAGCGGGATTGGGAGGCCTGCAGATCAATCGAGGAACTGCAGCAAGTTTATTAACCACACAATGCTATTTATACACAAGACACTGAATAGGAGGTCTGTCAAGAGGAATGTATTCTTTGTTCCTCTTAATCTCTAAGGGAGGGACAGAGCAGAAGGACAAATTCTCGGTACAGCAAATCTCAGTAAATAGTTACAGACTTCTTGGTAAGCCATGAAAGGTTGCTCTCATTCTACTGATAACCGCCATCCAAACAAGTCTGGGAAAACTGTGTGGGTAAGGGTCCCAGCCTTGCTAGCCCCTTCAGGTGCAAAGACCTTGTCAGCTTACACCTGGTCTCCAACATCCATCCAATTCCTAAGGAAACAGGAGTTTGTATTACTTTCAAAATTTATCCAAAATTCAACCACCTGTCACCATTTCCATTGCCATAACTCTGGTCCATGCAACATAATTACATTTCCGGATATTTACAGTAGCCTCTTCTAACTAGACTATTTGCTTCTATTCTATATCCCTACATTCTTAAAAAAAGAAAAGAAAACTCTAACTCTTTATTTATATGACACTTTGGAATATCAACATAGAAGGGAACATGATATTTTCCAGGAAGATTACATCATATGGGAAATAAGGAGGCTTAAAATGAAATCTTAGGACCAAAAATGCTATGTGATGAACAAGAGAAAAATAAAGTAGAACTATTCAATTGGAAGTAACATAAAGAGTAGAGCAGAAGCACAAATTAACCTTTTGAAACGTAAGTCCTATCATTCCTCCACTCAAAATCCTCCATTTGCTCCCATTTCATTTAGAGGAAGAACAAAGTCCTTACAATGGCCTATAAGATCCTATCTAATCCAGCACTGATCCCCAACCTTTACCTACTTTTACCTCATCTCTAACCACTCTCCCCTTTTACTTACTTTGTTCTAGCCACACTAATCTTCTGGCTCTTTATAGAACATGCCAGTCAGATTCCTACTTAAGGGCTTTTTTCCATGCTGTTACCTCTGCCTAGAAGGCTTTCCCCCCATGTAGCCACATGGCTTGTTTTCTCATTGAATGAAAGAAACACAACATTGAGTGAATGATAAAATCTTCCAAAACCCTCACAGCACCCAGTCACATAAAGCCATTCCTCCTTGTCTTTATACAAGCTCTCTTTGGGCAGTTTCAGCTCTCAGCTCATGACCCCAAATACCTATTTCCAGCCCAGATATCTTCCCTGAACTCCAGACATATATCTCAAGCTGGCTACTGACAGAACAACTGCAAATGGTTCTGAAAGAAGTGAGCCCTGTATTCTAGCTGCTGCTTCACCAAGCTCTGCACCAGGTTACATTAGATTGGATAAAGAAATATTTTTTTTTTGAGACTTGACTTGGGGTGGTGAACATACAATACAATGTACAGATGATGTGCTATAGAATTGAGCACCTGAAACCTGTATAAATTTTTACAAAAAATTTGTACTGTTGAAAGTACTACATATGTCCCCTTTTTCCTCCATTGACCTCTTCTAGCCCTCCCCTACCCACCACCCCAGGCCTTCACCACCCTATTGTCTGTGTCCATGGGTTATGCATATATCCATCAACCAAGTTCTTTGATTGATCTCTTTCCCACCCACCCACTCTCCACCCCTGCCTTCCCTCTGAGATTCAACAGTCCATTCCATGCTTCTATATCTCTGAATCTATTTTTGTTCATCCGTTTATTTTGTTCATTAGATTCCACAATATGAGTGAGATTATGTGATACTTCTCTTTCTCTGACTGGCTTGTTTCGCTTAGCAGAATACTCTCCAGGTCCATTCATGCTGTTGCAAAAGGTAAGAGTTCTTTCTTTTTTACAGCTGCATAATATTCCATTATAAAAATGTACTACAGTTTTTTTGTTTTGTTTGTTTGTTTTTATCCACTCATCTGTTGATGGGCACTTGGATTGTTTCCAAATCTTAGCTATTGTAAATTGTGCTTCCATGAACATAGGGGTGCATATTTTTTTTTCTGATTGGTGAAACCTGTATAATTTTGTTAACCAGTTTCACCCCAATAAATTCAATAAAAAGGGAAAAAATAAATAAAAACAAAAGTAGGGGAAATATTAAAAAGAAGTACTTTTTTTCTTCACAGAAAGGTGCTAGCTGTCTGCCCACTGACCACATATTATACTCAGGTCACTGGAGAGAGCAGGTTGTTAAATATTCACACAGAAACTCCAAAAAAGCTCGCTTTAACTTTGCCTCCTGCGAATCCCTGCCTGAATGTTCCAACGGCACCTTAAACACAGCCTGTCCAAAAATAAACTCATCATATTCTCTATCTCCACTGTGACTCCACTCCTGTTCTTGGCTTCCAAATGTCTATTAATAGCATCATCATTTTTTCCAGTCATCCAAGCTCCAAAGCTCAGGCATCTTCCTCTCACTACCTTCTGCCACTTGAAGGAAGAGTTTCAGGTTTTGTCAATCCCACCTCTATGCTTGTTTGTCTCTAGAATCCTAGGACATTATTGTATTCACATGTCTTAAGTAATTCTGAGCTGCTTAGAAAATTGTCTCAGCAAATAGCTGTGGAAGTTGTGTGCTGCAGATGGGCAATTGTCCATCTTTTCTGTAAAGCTGGCTTAGATAGAAAATCTAGGGAAAGATGGAAGAAAAGTACCTCTTTTCCATGTTCCAGATTGATAAGAATAATAATGTAAAGTGAATTTTAGACTTCCTCAGAATACTGAGGTAGAAATTAGCAGCACCATTCTTCATTTTCAAAATATCCCAGTAAGGCACACTCAACTTTTCTGAACTTTTACTTTCTCATCTGTAAGAATGGAATAATTGAACAAGATGAACCCTGTTTTTTCTTGCACTAATAGCGCAAGTTTCCAAGGCTTTTGCTCAAACACACATGTTACATCAGGGAAAATTAAAAAAGGAGCTAGCATTTATTACGTACCTCCTATGTACCAGACTTGCTATATACATTATGCAATTTAATACTTATGACAACTCAGTAAGGTAGGTACTTTTATGCCTGTTTTTCAATTGAAGAATTTGAGGTTCAACCAAGTTAAATAAAAATGTTAGGGTCACACACTTGATAGAGACTGGGTTTGACCCCAGGTCTCTGCCTTGAAAGCCTGTCCTTCATCCTATATAATAAAGATGTAATATGCAAATGGTTGTTATGCCATGAAGTGTAACGATCAACCGCGTAACCACCAGATCATGGATCAGCAGGAGGTGGGGCAGCGAGCTACAAGCAGGCAGCTGAGAGCTATGGGAGGGACAGGCAGCAAGTTATGGG
>NW_005871050.1:23541183-23542898 GCF_000147115.1 Myotis lucifugus | reverse complement strand
GGGGGGAGAGATTACCTGGACTGTATGTGCTTATATACATAGCCATGCACACAGCCAGAGTGTGGTGAAGGTCTGGGGTGGGGGATGAGTTTGGGGTGAGGGGAGTTAATATGAAAAAAATAGGACGTCTATAATACTTTCAACAATAAAGATAAATTAAAAAATAAAAATAAAACATAAAAAAGAAGCATAATCAAGCATCAATGAGGCACTCACTCTTAGCTGTGCAACTGCTGCAAAAGATTTGATTCTAGAGAGAACAAAAAACAGAATGGAACAGTAGTTCACATCAGTTAAATTTTTTAGTAAAGAGATAAGAACAGCACAATAGGAACTAAATTGATACTCTCTCATGGGATTAAGAAGAACAAGCAGGGTTTTCAAAGACAAAAAGATAAGGTGGGATAATTGAGCAATTCACATATAAGACAGAGTATGAGATTACCAATGACTAAAAAATGGCTGGAAGCCTGAGCTGTTTTTAGATCAATCTTTTGAAAGGAGCAAGATAAGAAAATAAATCCTTGACAGTTTGAACACGTTGAAGGTTTGGCAGGCATTGATATAGACCATATTGCCCCAAGCCAACTGCCTAATTTGCTTTGTTTGTGACTTACTCATCCATAAAATTAATTGCTTGTTTTTAAAAAATATTTTTATTGATTTTTAGAGAGAAAGGAAGGGAGAGGGAGAGAGAGGAGAGAGAAACATCAATGTCAGAACAAAAAATTGATTAGCTGCCTCCTGCATGCCCCCTACCAGGGACTGAGCCTGCAAACCTGGCATGTGCCCTGACCAGGAATCTAACTGGCAACCTTTTGGTACATGGGACAATGCCCAACAAACTGAGCCACACTGGTCAGGGTACAGTTAATTGCTTTTGTCTATGCTTGTTAGATGTTTGCATATAACACCACTCTGTTTAATTCCCATATTTATTAAGCAGTTAATATAAACCACTTGTGTACCTAGAACTGAGGTAGAATTGAAGAAATACATGTTTCCTGCCCTTCAGATATTTATGATATTGGTTTGGAGACAGTAAATTTTATTATTAAACAACTAGAGGCCCGGTGCACAAAAATTAGTGCACTCAGGGGGGAGGGGGGGTCCTTCAGCCCGGCCTGTGCCCTCTCGCAGTCTGGGACCCCTCGGGAGATAACGACCTGCTGGCTTAGGCCTGCTCCCGGGTGGCAGAGGGCAGGCCCAATCCCTAGGTGCAACCCTTGGTCGGGCTCAGAGCAGGGCCTATTGGGGAGCTGGGGCGCCGCCCCCTGTCATGCACAGAGTGGGGTGGATTGGGAGATTGCAATGCCATACCTAGTCACGCTCAGGGTAGGGCCGATTGGGGGGTTGGGGCACCGCCCCCTGTCACACTCAAGGCAGGGTCGATAGGGAGGTTGCGGCGCCACACCCTGTCACGCACAGAGCAGGGCCGATCAGGAGGGTTGGGGCTCCGTACCCTGACACGCACAGAGCAGGGCCCATCAGGGGGTTGGGGAGCTCTCCCCTGTCAGGCACAGAGTAGGGCCGATAGGGGAGTTGGGGCACCGCCCCCTGTCACACACAGAGCAGGGCGGATCAGGGGGTTGGGGCACCGCCCTCTATCACCCACAGAGCAGGGCCGATCAGGGGGTTGGGGTGCCGCCACTGTCACACTCAGGGCAGGGCCAATGGGGAGGTTATGGCTCTACCCCGTCACACACAGAGCAGGG
>NW_005871050.1:23530061-23541062 GCF_000147115.1 Myotis lucifugus | reverse complement strand
GGGTTGGGGCGCCACACCCTGTCACACACAGAGCAGGGCCAATTAGGGGGTTAGGGCACTGCACCCTGTCACACACAGAGCCGCAGGGCGATCAGAAGGTTGGGGAGCTCCCCCTTATCAGGCACAGAGCAGGGCTGATCAGGGGGTTGGGGCGCCTTCCCCTATCATGAACAGAGTAGGGCTGATAGGGAGGTTGTGGCCCCGCCCCCTGTCACACACAGAGCTGCAGGGCAATCAGGGGATTTGGGCGCTGCCCCCTGTCACGCTGATCCCGGTGCCGGGAGGCCTCGCGGCTCCACTGATCCTGGTGCTGGGAGGCATATTACCCTTTTACTATATAGGATAGAGGCCTGGTGCATGGGTGGGGGCCGGCTGGTTTGCCCTGAAGGGTGTCCTGGATCAGAGTGGGAGTCCCCACTGGGGTGCCTGGCCCAGCCTGCATGAGGAGATGATGGCTGTTTTCATCTGGTCACACACCCTTCAGGGTGGGGGTCCTCACTGGGGTGCCTGGCCAGTCTGGGTGAGGGGCTGAGGGCTGTTTTCCAGCTGGCGGGTGACTGAGCTGCCAACCTGTCCTTTTTTTCTTTTTTTTTATTCTGGGCCAGCTTTAGCTTTGAGGATTGGCTCCAGCTCTGAGGCCTCGGCTGCTGGAAGCAGGTATCTGGTTTGTTTGGGTTCTATAATCGAAACACTGTTTCAACTCCAGCTCTGAGATCCCGGCTGGCTGAAAGCAGGTTTCTGGGGTTTTGTTTAGCTTCTATATTTGTAACAATGTTTCAAACTGCATGCTCAGAGGCCGGCAGCCGCAGGCGGGGAACATTGGCTTCCTCCGTCACTGGAGCAAGCAAGCCTCCTGTTAGCTTCAAGCTGCCTGGCTGCCGGCCACCATCTTGGTTTTCAGTTAATTTGCATATCGCCCTGATTAGCCAATTGGAAGGGTAGCGGAGGTACAGCTAATTACCATGTTTCTCTATTATTAGATAGGACTAGAGGCCCGGTGCACAAAAATTTGTGCATTGGCGGGGGGGTATCCCTCAGCCCCACTTGTGCCCTCTCACAGTTTGGGACCCCTCGGGAGATAACGACCTGCTGGCTTAGGCCCATTCCTGGGTGGCAGAGGACAGGCCCAATCCCTAGGTGCCTGCCCTGCAGCCCCTGGTCGGGCTCAGAGCAGGGCCGATTGGGGGGTTGGGGCACCACCCCCTGTCACACTCAAGGCAGGGTCGATGGGGAGGTTGTGGCGCCGCCCCCTGTCATGCACAGAGCAGGGTGGATCAGGGGGTTGTGGCGCCACCCCTGTCACATACAGAGCCGGCCCATCAGGGGGTTGGGGCACTCCCCACTGTCACACTCAGGGCAGGGCCGATGGGGAGGTTGCGGCTCCACCCCATCACACACAGAGCAGGGCCCATGGGGGGTTTGGGGTGCTGCACCCTGTCACACACAGAGCAGGGCCAATCAGGGGGTTGGGGAGCTCCCCCCTATCAGGCACAGAGCAGGGCCGATCAGGGGGGTTGGGGCACCTTCCCTTTTCACAAACAGAGCAGGGCGGATAGGGAGGTGTGGCCCCGCCCCCTGTCACACAGAGAGCCTCAGGGCGATCAGGGGTTTGGGTGCTGCCCCCTGTCACGCTGCTCCAGGGGCCAGGAGGCCTCGCAGCTCCACTTGACACAGGGGCAGTGAGGCCTCGCTGCTTTGCTGATCCCAATGCTGGGGAGGCCTCGCAGCTCCGGCTTGACTCAGGGGCAGTGAAGGCCTCACTGCTCAGCTGATCCAGGTGCCAGGAGGCCTCATGGCTCCGCTGATCCCAAGCCAAGAGAGCTCGCGGCTCCGCTGATCCCGGTGCTGGGAGGCATATTCCCCTTTTACTATATAGAATAGAGGCCTGGTGCATGGGTGGGGGCTGGCTGGTTTGCCCTGAAGGGTGTCCTGAATCAGGGTGGGGGTCCTGCTTGGGTGCCGGCCAGCCTGGGTGAGGGGATGATGGCTGTTTGCAGCTGGCCACACCCCCTTCAGGGTGAGGGTCCCCACTGGGGTGCCTGGACAGTCTGGGTGAGGGTCTGAGGGCCGTTTTCAGGCTGGCGGGTGACTGAAGCTCCCAACATCTCCCTTTTTCTTTTTCTTTTATTCTGGGATTTATTTACCTTCTATGGCTGTCACTGGAGCTGAGAGCTGGCTTTAGCTCTGAGACCTCGGCTGCTGAAAGCAGGTTTCTGGGCTTTGTTTACCTTCTGTATTTGAAACTTTGTTGCAACTCCAGCTCTGAGATCCTGGCTGACTGAAAGCAGGTTTCTGGGGTTTTGTTTAGCTTATATATTTGCAACAATGTTTCTTAGAGAGCAGCTCAGAGCCCAGCAGCGGCAGGCGGGGAACCTTGGCTTCCTCCGTCACTGGAGCAAGCAAGCCTTCTGTTCGCCTCAGCTGCCTAGCTGCCGGCAGCCATCTTCATTGGCAGTTAATTTGCATATCACCCTGATTAGCCAATGGGAAGGGTAGCGAAGTTAAGGCTAATTACCATGTTTCTCTTTTATTAGATAGGATTATTAGAGATCATGTTGATACAGAAATTTTCTTGAAAGGATCCAACTCTGTCATGGGTTAAATAGTTATTTTGTTATGCTCACCGTGCAGGAACAATCTTGTAGGACATTATTTCCTATAGGGAAATGGACTCTGAGTTGTAAATTTAGAAGCAAAAGGGTCATTGTGAGTTGGAGTTCCCCTGGGAAGTAGATCCTAAACTGGGCCTGGATGGATAAGCAAAGAGGAGGGGGAAAGCAATAGGCACAGATGCAGGGGCAGAAATTGTAAAAGCTGCACTTGGTAGCAGTGAGTACAAATGTTTGGTTGAAATATAAGGTTCGTTTTAAGGAGGTAGTTTGGGCTGTGAACGTGAAGGCTCTTGAATGTCAACCTGAACATGTTGATTTTAATTCTAGGAGGCTTTTAAAGAGAAGAATTGCATAATCAATTTTATATCCTCTTCTGTCACTTAACAGTAGAGCATGTCCATTTCATACTCCATGTAGTCTTTGAAAAGATGTATTTTAAATCATAACAATTAAGTAAGAGTAAAGTATTAAGGGATATTGCCCAACCTTTTTTCTTCTAGGTTCCATGCACACATTTAGAGTCCAAAATTAATTTTCACAGTTGGAGGCATTAAGGTGACACTCTCCCTGACCTAAGTGTGCCACGTTGGCATTTCTATACCGGGGTGAAATCTCATGAGAAAAGAATTCTTCCATTTAACAAAGAAAATTTTAAAGTCTCTGGACAATCACCATCTGGTTATAACAACCTGCATAATAACCTTAAATAAAGGAGAATATTTTCCCATCAGATGAGGAAAGAGCTTTCAGGAAGGTAAATAATAGTGCCTCAGAACACAGGTTCTTAAAATCACATAGACCTGGTATTGGAATCTGACTAAGTAAATTTCTTCACCTCTCTGAGCCTCAGTTTCTTCATCTTTAGAACAGAGAGATGTATTCATATCCTATAGGGTTTAAGGTTAATTAACACCATGTATGCAAGGCTTTTAGCACAGTCTCAGGCACACAGTAAAAATTCAGTAAGTGCCATAGTTTGTGAAAAGTGGTCTTCAGTCTGGCCAGTGTGGTGCAATGGTTGGGGCTTCAACACATGAACCAAGAAGTCACCAGTTCTATTCTTGGTCAGGGCACATGCCCAGGTTATGGGATAGATCCCCTGTGTGGGGTGTGCAGGAGGCAGCTTATTGATGATGTTTCTCTCTCATCTATGTTTCTATCCCTCTTCCTTTCTCTCTCTAAAAATAAAAACATTATATATAAAAGAGTAATATGTTAATTAGACCTATGTCTTCTGGATGTCATTCCGGACTTCCTTCCTGACAAAGTGGGGGCCGGAGGGAAGCCAGCCCAGGTCCTGGGTGCCTTCCAGTGGCCGGAGGAGGGAAGCCTGGGTCCCAGGTGCCAGAGGGAAGCCAGTGCCAGCAGCTGGGGGAAGGAAGGCCTACTTTTGCATGAATTTTTGTGCATAGGGACTCTAGTGTGTGTGTGTGTGTGTGTGTGTGTGTGTGTGTGTGTGTGTGTATGAAAGTGAATGAAAGTGGTCTTCAGATTTTTGAATGCATACTGTATGGAAGGTAGAGGAGTGGGGTGGTTAAGATAAAAGCATGACTTCTGGAGCTAAGCTACCTTGGCTTGAACACCGGTTCTGCATTTTAATCTTGGGCAAGTAACTTAACCTTTGTATGCCTTAATCTTCTCATTTGCAAAATGAAGATAATAATGGTAACTATGTCATAGAATTATGAGGATTAAATAAGTAATGTAAAACATGCCAGGACATTGCCTGGCACATAGCAAACCTCCCTAAATGTTAGCTACTCTTATGCTCCAGATATTATGCTGAAGGTTTTTCATGCTTTATCTCATTTAATCATCAGATGTCCTGTGAGGAGGTAGATGTTATTATTATCCCCATTTCAAAGAAAAGAAACTTGAGGCTCAGATAAATTCTAGTTATTAATGTGCTTAAGGTCACATTGCTGGCAAATAAATCTCTGTCTGACTCTAAAGCCCCAGAAGCCCCTTAACCACTCTATGGTTAGGCTTGCTTTTCATAGGAGAAGCAGTTTAGGTGTGGTACACCAGGGACAAATGGGAAGGAAGCGGCAGTCTGGAGAGGAAGGCAAATTTGATGTGAGATACATTGAATTTGCAAGGCTGGAGGGGATTTTCAGAGGAAGATGTCTTGCTATTTTCTGTAGAAAGATGTGTTCCCTTTGAAAGTAAGAGGTCTGTTCCGAGTCCATGCTGTAAACACTTCAGGGGATTTACAGTGCTTAATTAAAAAGCTTGAACAGTATTTTAAATAGCAATGACACAAACTTCTACTTTAAAGGACAAAAAGCTAATGAAGACAAGTGTAAAATGAAGAGCAAACCTTCTGACTGAGAAACCAATACAATATCAAGAAACAAGCAGGTAGCAAGATAGGTAGGATTAGAGAAGTCTCAAAGGTCACATCCTCAGCTACAGGACTAAGAGGCAGAGAAGGAAAGATTCTAGGGTCATAACCACCTGAAAGTACATGGTTGGAGGGTCTTCCTTCCCACAATGGTCTTTTTAAAAATATATATATTTTTATTGACTTCAGAGAGGAAGGGAGAGGGAGAGAGAGATAGAAACATCAATGATGATAGAGAATAGTTAGGTGGCTTCCTCCTGCACACCCCCTACTGGGGATCGAACCCAGAACTTGGGCCTGTGCCCTTGACTGGAATCAAACCCAGGACCCTTCAGTCTGCAGTCTGATGCTCTATCCACTGAGCCAAACCAGCTAGGGCTCCACAAGGGTCTTGACTTGCAGATGAATTTCTGCTTCTCTGCTTTCTTTTAGAATGCTTGCGATGTGAAGTTCTACTTTTTTGAGATTCACCCCTTTAGTTCTAGAAAGTTTCTCATTATCAAATAGTAATAGTCCTGATAGTGTGATAATAATAATTATTAGAAATAATAAAGCATAAATCATAAGCCAGGCCTTGTTCAAAGTGATTTATTAACTCATTTAATCCTCACAACAATCTTATCATAAAGGTCCTATTATTATGCCCATTTCATAGATGAGAAAACTGAGGCACAGATACATTGAGAAATTTTTAAAATTACACAGTTGGTGAATTGCAGAGCCAGGATTCAAACCCAAGTATTTTGGCATCAGCAATGCATGTTACTCATCGCATCATACTTCTTAATTGGGCTATTATCTGACACTAATATTTTAGTTTGATCTTGTTTTTCTGCTTTTGTCCAGTGAGATAGCTGTCCAAGAGCTTGGTATAAAAATATTAAAGCTGCCAAATTCACATGTGAGAACCAGCCACAGAGCTGAATAAAATGCTGGGCCTCCCACTAGGGTAGGATAGGTTGTGGTTAAAAGGTGGGAATATGCCAGTTAGGTCAGCCTTGGACTAGCCTTAGAGTTAACTGTGGTTCTTTCCCTGAAAATGTCATGATAGACTCTTTTAACATCTTCAATGAGAGAATTCAACATGGTGTTTATGAGCACCACCTTTGGAGACATATAAACTGGGGTTCAAGCACAGGCTCTGAGATTTACTCATAACCATGTGATCTTATCTAAAGTACTTAAGTTTTCTGTACATGTGTAATGCTGGCAAAATTAGGAGAAAACTAGGACCAATCTCACAGGATTGTTGGAAGGAAAAATTAATTGATCAATGTTTGTGGTGTGGGACGTTAGTACAGAGTAAGCAAGCACTCAGTTCATTCAGCTATTATTCCCTCTGGGGAGATTTTGGGACCCTCAGTAGTTAATTTCTGAGCCCGACTCACCAGCCATTCTTTCCTTTTCCTATCATCTTTCAGGCCTCCAAGGCCTTCATTTGTCTCTATGGATTTTCTTCCCCTACATTTGGTTTTCAATTTAACGGAAAAGGACATTTGTTTAAACCAGTCAACCTTTTGACAGCCTCGACTATTTCTTTGCTAAAATGTGTCAGTAAATCTAATCATTTTGCTCAGAGGCAGAAGTGAAAGGGAATATGAATAAGAGATTGATATTGAAAAGGCACTAAGATGGCAGTACCTATTTTCTTAATGAAGCCTTTCCCAAACTGTGGTCTATGGAAGATTAGTTTCGTATGATGCTCCTGGTAGAAAATAAAGTTTACATTGTCAAAAAATTGGGAAATAGAACATACTTTACCTTCTTCTTAGAAACCCATACTCTACACTATTCTACTGAAAGCTCTAAGTAATTTTATAGTAAGGAAATCTGCTTAGCTCTAATTTATCCCCACTTAAAAATTGATTTGACCTCAGAACCTGTCCGAGTGGAAAATTACCTTGATGCAATGCTCCAAGTATGGTACCAGGCAGGCTATCCTAGAGGTCATGGAGCAGAAAGGCTCACCAACTGAATTAAGATGGTTGGACCGTATGGTTTATTCAGTTAATGAAAAATATACAGTGAAAAGTAAAGGAAAATAGATGGATATATTAACACACAGGATATGGGCCTGCTGATACAGCTCATCAGTTCATTAAAAATTTGCCTATTAAAACTGGTTACTTATTTTAAAACAGTAGTGACAAATAATTAACACCTACTGAGTGCTAGGCACTGTATATATAGCCAAAACAGCCTTTTGTGGTAGGGACATAGGTAAAATGTTTAGTTCACACAAAACACATTTGGTATTGTCCTAAGTCAATAATTTGAGTGCCCAAAGTTTCTATTTATAATCAACCCTATAGATTTTAATTAAAAAATAGAGAAAGAATCCAACATTGGGGGTCAAGATGCTGGTGGATTCAACACATGCATCTGATTTCATGCCAAGAGTTTCCCTATTTCTTGGGTCCAGTGAAAGCTTCTGTAGTAGTTCATTCAAAGGCAATGGCGCGATACCAAAATCAGGGGTATTGAATGAATTTATGCATACTTAAGTCAGAAATCTCCTGTCATCCGTCTTCCCCTACTCAACTCTTAGAATGTTGGCAGCCAGATCTTTACTATGTAGATAGATGATTAAAATCGTATTCACTGGGAAATCTTATCAGTTTAGGAGGAAAGACCCAAAGATACTGACATTGAGAGTTTATCAAACCTCTTAAATACCTCTAAATTACAATAAGATGATATATTTAGAGGCATAAAGCCCATAAGGAGAGAAAAATGAAAAAAATAATATGGAAGGTGGAAAGCAGATAGATCAAGATTAACTGAGTGAGCAAATATGATAAAGATGAATTCTTAACTGAGTGAGCAAATAAAGCTGAGAGCCAACCTTGTTAACCCTGCAGAATCATCGAAAGCATCACTGTTTGCTTTGCCTCTGGAACTGGGCATAAAGTGGAGGCTTTTAAAGGAAAATTGATGGAAAACTATTTAAGAAGTAGATCCCTAGATGTGTTCCTTAAACTCCACACTTTTAGGTGCCTCCTCTACCTCAGTAGAAAACTAGAGATTTGTTCTCTAAACAGAGGGTCTCTGGACTGAAGGATATAATGAACAATTGACAATTTAAATGTCAAAGGAACATAGGATCATGTGAAATGAATCCTGAATGCTGAACTCCCTTTAGGTCTGTTCAGAAAAATTATCCAAAAGTCGAAAATAAGACTAAAAGAGTGTAGCATGTCCTTTTAACATCATATGAAACATTGGGGAAATATATATTTATTTGACTTTGTTATTATAGTAAGGGCTAAGTCACTGCAAAGTTATATATTAATTGGAAGATTTCAACTAGTAGAGATGCACATACTTATTTTCCAGTAGAAAAGATAACTTTAGAGATTATAGTTTTAATTGCCTTGTTGGACATTAACCAGCTGTATATCTAGTCTAGCAATTATATTCTAAAATGACTATAAGTAATGTCCAGATGCTCAAAATGTTATTTGAATGCACTTAACCTTAGGTTTGTATGAGAGTCATGTTTTCAATTTTTGAACATTTTATTTTGGCAGTTTCTTGAATGTTGGTGGTCAGACCTTTACCTCTAGGTAGGAGCATGAAAGAATATTCCCTGGGAAATTTGAGCAGCCAAAGATGAAAAACCTAAGGATATTGACATCTAGTTTCCTAACAAATGGTCCAGGTAGATCACCCAGTGTTTAGGATGACCACATATTTTATCATACAAAATAGAACATTTTTGAGAATAAAGGGAGGCTTTATTAATACTTATGCTGGGACAACAGGTATAACCTGGGACTCTCCATACTACCTATAGTGAAGCTTTCAGTCAGCAATCTCATCTGTGCTCTTAGAATTTCCAATCAGCTTTTTAGTCTGCCTATATATGAGCAGAAAGCCAAACATTACAAATATTTGATGAAAGCTTCTAACCTGAAAGATATATATATCAAAACAAAGAAATAGAGTCTACATGCAGGGAACAGAGACTACACAGGGACAATAAAATATCCTCCTCAGAGAGAATACCACCGTAAATATCATCAGAGAGCTAAAATATGTATAGGATTCAAGAAATGAGAATCGGATGATGTAAAAAGGGGGGTGGAGAGCATTCAGAGAAAAAATACACACACACCTTGGAAATTAAAAACACAGTAACAAAAATGAAAAAAAAAAGAGTGCAAAGGACTGGCAGATAAATCATGAAAATCTCACAAAAAGTAGAACAGAAATACCAAAGGTGTAAAACAGAGAAAAGATAAGAAAATTAAAGAACCAATCAAGGAGGCCAAACATCTAAATAATAGGAAATACAAAAAAAAAAAAACACACAGTAGAAAACTGGAAATGAAGAAATCATCAATGAAATAATACAATAAAAATTTCCCATCCTGAAAAATATGAATTTCCATATTTAAAGGGCCCAATTAGTGCCCAGCATAATAAATGAAAATGAGCCCACTGTAAAGCTTATGAAATTTCAGACTATTTGGGAAAAAAGAGGATCCTACAAGTTTTTGGTTTAGAGTAGAGGAAAGTAAAAAAACAAAGCTTCAAAAATCATTTTGTACTTTTTAACAGCAAAATAAGAAAAAAGGGGAAGAGGCATCTGTAATATTTCAACAATAAAGATAAATTTAAAACAAAAACAAAACAAGAAGCCAGAAGATAATGGAAGCATGCTTTTAAAATATATGAAGAAAAATATTTCTAACTTAGAAACCCCAGACTATTAGTAGTTCCAGAGAAAATGAAAGTTGTATAGTGAAGGAAAATAGTCAAAGTTTACCATATAATCATAATGATATAAACACTGACCTAAACTAAATATCATTATATTGGGAATTGAGAGACTTGGGAGATGTATATATTTGTTGTAGAAAGAGTACCAAATCTTTAACCTCCAAACAGGCAAATCAATAGATATGCCTAAAACTAAAAATTCATGAGGTAGCAGTATGTAAATGTAGAGATATTGAGATATACATCAAAGAATCAATGAAAGTATTTGAAAGTGCTTTCTTAATGGGAAGGAAAAATGGAGTGAAGGAAGAAGAATAGGGACTGTTATTTGGTTTAACAAGCCTTTTAGAATTAATTGACTTATAACTGGTACATGTGTAACTTCGATAAAAAATTTGATAATTAATGAATCTAATGAATACAATAAACTGATGATCAAAATAGAACCAGAGTCATGGATACATGGTACAGACTTGAAAGATGTCAGAGGAGAGGTGAGGGGAGGGGGTGCACAGGATGAAAGAAGGTGAAGAGAATGGCCAAAGAACATATATGCATAACCTATAGACACAGACAACAATGTGATTAGGGACAGAGGGAGAGGAGGTCAAGGTCTCAGTGGAGGAGGGCAAGGGGTGGGGGCAAATGGGGGACATCTGTAATAATGTCAGAAATTTTAAAATTAAAATAATTAATAATCATTTTATTTGGCTCATGGTTCAAGAATCAATTAATACTAGAATTTGCAAAATTAAGTATTTGGTTCCAGCTTGAAATTTATGATTTGGTGAGAGATTCTGACTCATAGAATTAATTTGAAAGAACTCTGTAGAAAGGGTCTTCTCTTTCATAGAATCTATTTTGGCTCATAGAATGCTTAAATTAGTTTTTATTATATACTAGTGGCCTGGTGCATGAAATTCATGCAGGGGTGGGGGGTTGTCCCTCAGCTCGGCCTGCACCCTCTCCAATCTGGGACCCCTCAAGGGATTGGGCCTAAACTGGCAGTCAGACATCCCTCTTGCAATCCGGGACTGCTGGCTCCTAACCGCTGACCTGCCTGCCTGCCTGATTGCCCCTAACCATTCTGCCTGTTGCCTGCTCACCCCAACTGCCCCCCCCCCCCTCGCCAGCTTGGTGACAAATGGGGCCCGGGGGGGAGGGTTGAGACCCTATCAATGCTACTACGAGGGAGATGTCATTGGAACGATGACGATATGATTGGGCTTCATTTAGTCTGCTTGCTGTGGATGTCGCACTTTCCTTTTTCGTACATCATTTGTGATAGTGGTTGTAGAAAGTTGACCCATATCCAGTCCT
>NW_005871050.1:23458511-23529945 GCF_000147115.1 Myotis lucifugus | reverse complement strand
CCCCGGCCCCGGCCAGCTTGATCACCCCAACAGCCTCCTGACTGGGCCTGATCACCCACAACTGCCATCCCATCCTGGCCTGATCACCCACAACTGCCCTCCCCTCTTGGCCCCTAACCGCCTCTACCTCGGCCCACCACCATGGCTTTGTCCAGAAAAGTGTTCGGAAGGTCTTTCTGGAAGGTCTCCCAGTCTAATTAGCATATTACCCTTTTATTAGTATAGATAGAGGCCTGGTGCACGGGTGGGGGCCAGTTGGTTTATCCTGAAGGGTGTCCCAGATCAGGGTGGGGGTTCCCTTAGGGGGCAGGGCGGCCTGGGTGAGGAGCCTGTGGTGGTGTGCAGGCTGGCCACACCCCCATGGGGTGAGGGTCCCTGCTGGGGGGTGTGGCCAGCCTGGGTGATGGGCTGAGGGCTGTTTGCAAGCTGGCCATGCCCCCCAGTGGTGACCTTCACCCCGATGGTGCCATGGCCAGCCTGGGTGAGGGGTTGAGGGCCATTTGCAGTCCCCTTCTTCAGCGGCTGGCCCGGACAACCCAAACCTCCTGTGCTTGGGCCAGCTCCGTGGCGGCCACCCACAGGCCCCTCCTTCAACGGCCAGCCAGGGCGGGTGGGTAGCAAGCCTCCTGCCCATTCTGGCTGGCTCTGTGGCCACCGCCATCTTTGTCCTATTAATTTGCATACTCACTCCTGATTGGCTGGTGGTCATTGCAAAGTGATGGTCAATTTACATATTTAATTTTTATTAGTGTAGAGGATGAACAAAATGGAATTGTTTGAGGAAGTGTTTCCTTAGATGAAGAGTGCTTAGGAATTAGACTTTAATTTGAATATCTGTTCTGCCACTTAATGCTATATGTATATACATATATATGTATATATATAATTTTTTCAATTACAGTTTAAATTCAATATTATTTTGTATTACTTTCAGGTGTAGAGCATAATTTTTAGACAATCATGTATTTTTACAAAGGTTCCCCTTGTTATTTCCAGTACCTACCTGGCACCATACATAGTAATTACAATATTATTGAATTATTCACCTTTTGGGAGCATCAGTTTTCTCAGATATCAAGTGGACATAGTAAGAGAAGTTATGTCACTATTATGCAGTGAGTCAATAGTTCTCTCCTCCAGACCCCTGATCCCAATGCCAAAGGTATCTAGAACTCTCAGAGAGAAAGATTAATGAAGGGGCAACAAAGAATACCAGTGGAGCCCATTTTAAGTTGGAATGGAACTTTAACCCTATAGAAGAGACCTGGGATGTAGTATTCCCAAAAGGATAAGAAGCTTCTTGAATATATAAGAATATAGTTGTTGAGAATAAAGGCACAAAGTTCCAACAGCAAGCCTACAGCCCTTTAAGATTACATAGGGTCCAATCAGTGGCAGAGCTATCCAGATCCCAACTATCTCCAAATTGAGTAAATATAATGTTCCTTTTGGTTTACATCTAATTAGTTTTGTCTGTCCCTTCTCTATGCCTTTATCCTACTATGCTTTTGTCCTGAGACCCAATTCCTCATTTTCTTGTCATGCTCACCTTATTCTGACTCCTCTTTAATCACCTGCCCTGCAGATATCTCATAACCTGCTCCTGTGACATTATCTTTTCCAAAACATGCCCTTCATTCCTAATCTTAATTCTCTACCAACCTAACACATACCTCAAAAGGGTGAGCGGATATTTAAATTAAACAATGCCATATTTGTTTTACTTTGTTTTTTACATTTTTGAAAATCCTAGAGATTCATAGTGACTCCTGAGGGCTGGGATGAGGAGTGTCAGGCAAGATTAAAGCCTAATTCATAGAGCTCTGGGTCTCCTTTTCTTTCAATCAGATTAGCTTCACTTTTATTATACTGTAAATATATAGTTATATATATATATAGTAATATATATATATACATATATATATACATACATATATATATATATATATATATATATATATATATATACAAAAGTAAGTTACCAGCCATCATTAGCTAAAAGAAAAAAATGTAAGTAATGATACAAAATAAGACAAATAATACAAATAAATAATACAATAATAAATAATAATAGAAGAATAACGTTTTTCATTTGCTCATAACTGAAAACCTAGTTTGACCAACCCTTGTATGTATAATATATATGGCTTTTGGGCAAGGCTAAGGGAGAAGCGTTCTTCTTCCAAAATTTTAATTAAATTAAAAAAGCAACTGAATTGATAGATGTGAAAAAAATATTACTTGGATTTAAATTCCAGCTTTTTCACTTATTGGCTGTGATTGTATGACTATGGGCAAGTCACTTAGCCCTCTCTGAGCCTCGGTTTCACCAACTGCAATATATAATATATTATGCAAAAGCAGACTCCAAAGGTTAGGAAATATTTTTGCATTGTCTCTGAACTCAGTTGGTTGTAGCCTTCAGCAAACATTCTATCCTCTGTCCATGTTAATTCAGGATCAGCCGTTTACAAGGTTCTCTAAACTATGAAAACCAATGCACCATTCTGTGACCTTGGGTGGTTGGGTGTGGCCCAAAGGAATCTTTGTCTGGGTCAATCTTGAACCGTTATTTAATGGGAAGATACCCCCCTTCCTTTTTTACTTTAGGGCATGACTCACAAACACCTGGCATCCAGGCCTCTATGACTCCTCTGCTCATATTGCTTAATTCCTGACAGCTCATTGTGCCTCTGACACAAAAGAGGCATATTGTCCCAGACATCATCAATTTAGCATGTTTCAGTTGCCCATTCTGATCACAGAGTCACTCCAGAGCCTTAATTCTTAACTGTTGAAAATTAACCTGACACTTTGTAAGACAAATGGACCTTGAATAATTTAAAGGACATTTTCTCAAATCATCCAACAGAGTTGAAGGCTCCTGAGTTTTCTCTTTTATAACCTAAGCTAAACAAACTAAATGACCAATGTTGATGCTTTTATTCCTCTAAAAACAGGGGGTCAGTGTACATGCGAGATGATCAGAATGTATTTGCTTATCAAAGTTAAAAATACATTTGGACAAGTTTGTATCTTTGGATCTGCCTCCAGCTGGATTCCTGACACTGAAGAATGGATATTGGTTCAGTTTCTCCTAGACTGTTTCAAATGTGTTGTAGTAAAAAAGAATGAGGGACAACCACAGGAAACAGACTAAATGAAGGCCAAGGATAACCTAATAGTTACAATGACATATGCCTGGGTTTTAGTATTAATAGTATTCCCAATAATACTTGTCTTACTAGATTTCTCATGCAACTCTAAATTATGAACCATAATAAACATTGTTAAGGCATATTTTCAAATGGATCCTTCTTAGATATGGTTCATCCCTTAGAAGATCCAGAAAAAAATGTTGCTCTCTGAGGGTGAGTTTTATTTTGTATATGGAGGAATATTTGCCTATTTTAAACCCAGCATCCTGCCAAATCAGAACAAACCTGTTGAAAATGGACATTCAAGAGCCAAGGGAAAATTGGAAGGAAAAAAAACAACACCTAAATAACAATGATATGTCATACAGGTTTTTAATAGTGTTGGTTGCCATGACCCAGTCCTGGGTCCTCTTCTTCTTCCATTTTATACTCCTTACTAGTTTATCTCATACTCAGCCAATCTCATGGCTTTTTAAAAAATAAGACAAAGTTTATTTAGAAAGTTACAGAAGTAGTAGAAATGAGTCAGCTGGGCTACGTAGGCTCAGGAAACAAGTTGCAGAAACATCTTGGAGCTTAGGAGAGAGGAAGGTAAAGGTAATTTGCCTAGGGGGGAGAAAAGGGGAAAGGCTTTTTTCTTTTAATAATATTTGACATTTTTTTCCTTTATTGATTAAGGTATTACAAATGTGTCCTTATCCCCCCAATGTCCCCCCATCCCCCCACTCATGCCCTCACCCCCTGGTGTCTGTATTCATTGGTTATGCTTATATGCATCCATACAAGTCCTTTGGTTGATCTCTCCCCCTTAGCCCCACCCTCCCCTGCCTTCCCTCTGAGGTTTGAACATCTGATCAATGCTTCTCTGTCTCTAGATCCATTTTTGTTCATTGGTTTCTGTTGTTCATTATAATCCACAAATGAGTGAGATCATGTGATATTTATCTTCAATAATATTTCTATGTGTATGACTCTCAAATTTGTATCCCCAACTTGATCTGACTTCCAGACTCCACTGTGCAGCTTCCTACTGGGCATCCCAGATTGGATGTCTCCAAATCATCTCCAAATCAACACATCCAAAACTGAACTCATTGTCTTCTCCCATCCCTGCTCTTACCTATTAAGTATCAAACACAATTCTAGGTATGAGAGATATAACAGTGAACAAATTTCTGACTTCTGAAGTTTACATTTTCTTGGTAGGGAGTAATAATGAAAAACAAAAAATATATAAATGCATCTAATGGTTTTCATATAGAAAATATATGTTAAGTATATTGAAGCAAAGTAAAATGGGATAATGAGATAGAGAGAGTTGAGGAAAATACTGCATTTGATAGGGTGATCAAAGGCAGTCTCTCTGAGAAGACAATGATTAAGTAAAACCTAAGCAACAAGACGGAATAAACACTGCAAATATCTGGGAGATTATTTCACATAGTGGAAGCAACAAGTGTAAATGCCCTGAGGTGGGGATATGATTGGTGTGTTTGAGTAAATGCATGATGGCTGGATAGTAGTCAGTGAGAAGAAAAGTTTTAGAAAATGGGGTCAGTGAGGTAGCCAGGAGCCAGATGATATATGGGTTTGTAGGCCATGACAAGGAGAATTTGAGTTTTGTCCCAAGTGTTGTGAAAAGTCATTGTAGGGCTTTTTGGAGAGAAGTGGCATAATTTTTATTATGTTTTGAAAGGATTGATGGCTGCTATGATGGGAAGAGACTGCAGGGGCTAGAGCAGAAGCAGAGAGACCAGTTAGAATGCTATTGCAAAAGTCCAGGGGATATTTGATGGTGGCTTGGACAAAAAGGATAGCAGTGGATATAATTAGAAGGGGTTAGCTGCAATATGTATTTTTTAGGTTGAGCCAATGGATTTGCTTATCTAAGGGAATGGCACCATCTATCCAGAATCATTCATGTGTCGTAGGATCAATTAGACCACAGAATATTTCTCACGGAAATTAATTGAAGAAATAGCATCTAAAATTAAATATTATTGCATGAAATGACATTGTCTGATTTCTCCCTCAATATAAATTATGTTAACCTTGTTTCATGCTTCTACAGTTCATTGTTTTCCTTCGTGGCACTTATCACAAGTTGTGGGCACATATTTATTCATTGATTAGTTATCACACTAGGCTAAAAGCTTAAGAAATTCAGGGGCCAAGTCTTACTTATCTTTGTACCTCTAGTGCCTAGCACAGTACCTGACTCATAGAATGTACTTGATGTTTGATGAATAGAAATGAGCGAATAAATATAAATATAAAATATTCTGATGATTTTTAAAGGGATTTAGAGCACTGGGAAGAATGGGATTAGGCATAAGAAAAAAATATCTTGACCAAAATGTTCCTAAATTCTGGAATTAGTCTAAGAGTAATAGCATCTCATTACTTATATTCAGCAGACAAGATACTTCCAGTTGCAGAATATACAACAAGTTTGTTCCCACATGGACTACATGCTCTCTAAATTCCCTTCTAGAATTGCAAGATTCTGAGAAGTATAATTGGCTAACCACTAATCAAAGGAGCATTGTTGATTTGACAAAAATGTATTTAATATCTATTCTATACTAGGCACTGGGCTAGGCATTGTGCAGTCATCAACTCACATTCCCTACTCTCAAAGGGCCTGCATATTAGTAGGGACATTCATTTTACACCTATGTATGGTATTAGTGGACATGATTTCTTGCTTTCAGGTATAGGCTCCAAGTATGATATCTTAAGGATTAACAACAAATAGCTCATGTAGTTGTCAAGGTTCTCTGAGAAACAGATACCAAGATGGGATGTAATATCCAATAATTTTGTTAGGGGAAACACCAGTGAAAAAATATGGAGGTGGCCAGTAAAGGCTAGGAGAGCTACATTTTAAGTCTGACCCTGAGTAAATGAGCAAGGAAATGAAGTCCAGTGAAGTGCCCTGTTTTTCTGAGCAGTCTAAAGAGGGTTTGTAGAGGCCTTGGGGAATCAGCCATTAGAGAATTCCTGTATCTCCCATTGATAGGCCTACATTAATTTCTCTGTTGTACTTAGTCTCACGTAGTCAGTAGGGAGTGTGACTTGGAAGCAAATGCTGTGATGAATTTTAGAGTGGAGCAGTTAGGACAGTTATTCTCATTATAGTTTGGTGTATGTGTAAGACTCATTCCCATGGCTGCCACAGCCCATTATGGAGTTATAATGACTTATGCAGATCATAAATACCTACTTAGAGGATGTACAGTGAATAGCTTCCCAGAGAGAACATTAGAAGTTCACTTCTATGGAAAACAACCAAAAGAAATAGTTCAACATAAAAAATTGATTACCAGGTTGCTGTAGAGAGAAACAGTCAATCTCAGCTCTCCTGCTTTATGTGTTCACCAGATCTATGTAGCTGTCCTATATAATAAAAGACAAACATGGAAATTGACCATCCCTCCACTACGCTCACCAGCCAATCAGGAATGAGTATGCAAATTAACCTGAAAAACATGGCGGGTTAATTTGCATACACAGGCGCCAAGCGGCCTGGGTCCCAGGAACATCCTTGGGACCCAGGCCGCTCCTAGCCTGTAGGCCCTCACATAGGCCCTGAGTGGCCAGGGTCCTAGAATGCCCCAGGCCTCTGGGCCTATGGGTTAAGGCACCAAGCGGATGTTCCCATCCTGTGGCCATTTGTACGTGCACTGGCACCAAGTGGCAGCCCAGGTCCACACCCCCCAGCCCAGTGCCCACAATGAGGGGATGCCAGCCTGGGAGACATGCCCCCAGTGGTGGCAGCTGCCACGTGGCCCGGGTCCGCCCACCCCCCAGCCTGGCGCCCACAACACAGGTCTGGCTTTCGGCTTCAGGGGCGTGCAGAGACCCGGCAACCGCCGTGCGCATGGCCTGGGGTCTCCTCACGCCCCCAAGCCCTGCGCTGGGTGCCCTCAATGCACGGGGCTGGCTGCTGGCCTCGGGGGTGTGCCCCCATCCCCCCCCCATGACGGGGACATGCCCCTAGCTCAGTGGACACAATGCAGGGGGTCCTCTGCACATGAGCTGCAGAGGAAACACCTTTTCTTTTCTTTTTTAAAAAATATATTTTATTGATTTTTTTACAGAGAAGAAGGGAGAGGCATAGACAGTCAGAAACATCAATGAGAGAGAAACATTGATCAGCTGGCTCCTGCACACTCCCCACTGGGGATGTGCCCCCAACCAAGGGACATGCCCTTAACAGGAATCAAACCTGGGACCCTTCAGTCTGCAGGCTGACGCTCTACCCACTGAGCCAAAACAGTTTGAGCATAAACCCCTTTCCTGACTGCTCATTGGCTAAGCTCCCTATACGCTGCCACTTGCAGTGGTCTTGGTAACTTGGGTTATAAGAATCCAAGAAGGTTATCTAGGGTTTTTCCACTACATTCCTGGAGGAAAAAACGAAGGTCCACTGCTGGAGGGGCTAAGAAATGTCATATCCTGCCCTAGACGGTTTGGCTCAGTGGATAGAACCTCAGCCTGCTGACCGCAGGGTCCGGGTTCGATTATGATCAAAGGCATGTACCTAGGTTGCAGGCTCCTCCCTGGCCTGGGCCCAGGTCAGGGCTCATGCAGGAGGCAACCAATCAAAGTGTCCCTCTCACATTGATGTTTCTCTCTGTCTCTCCCTCACTCTTCCACACTCTCTAAAAATCAAAGGAAACATATCCTCAGATGAGGATAAAAAAAAAAGAAATATCATATCCTATAAAAGACACATCTTGAAAACGCCTAAAGAAAAGTTGTCATTTTTTCATGGTGAAGGGACTGGAGTCTGTATTGATGAAAACACCTTGGCGGCTGTGGTGGCTGGCAGTGACTGCAGCAGCGTGGTGATGGGGCTGACGCTTTCCCCTAATCAGCCCGGCTGCCTCCTACAGAGGACATCCCCTGAGGGCTCCCAGTCTGTGAGAGGGGGCAGGCTGGGCTGAGGGAACCCCCCCCCCCAGTGCACGAATTTCGTGCACCGGGCCCCTAGTATGCATATAATTTCAATGTACTGGTGTTTGTTATGATTAACACTTGATAAAGGAGGTGTTCCCTTCTTTGGTGAGGGTACTGTCTTAGCTATGACTATTTTGTAGTGTTGTTTCCCCTCAAGTATGCTCATATTCAGCTTTCCAAACCCCATTATTCAATTAGACAGCTATTAGTAAATCATTAGCAGCAGTTGCAAAAGAGATGGGATGCTTCTTTCTTTATTCTTTTCCTTTTACTCTGCATCAACCAGGCAGATTATCCTGCAGTAATAAGTAACCTGAAAAATTACAGTGGCTTGAATTGGCAGAAGTTCATTTCATACTCCTTATGGATTGGCTGGGGCCCTTCCTTATTCTGTGGCAGGGGCTAATGGAATAGCCACCATCTGGAACATTGCTGATTATTGCTGTGGAGGGAAAATAGCAATAGCAAAGCATACAGTAAGTCTTAAAGCTCCTGCCCAGAAGTGACACATGTCCCATTTCACTGACCAAAACAAGTCAAATGCCCAAGTCCTGGCTCAAGGGAGTAGGAGATATCTTTCAATGGGGAGGTGATCCTCAGCTTAGTGAATAATGATAGAGTGTGCTGTTCTAGTCTGGACAGTTTGTATCCTTGGTACCTAGACAGGTACTGGGCACATAGTTGGTGTTCAATAAATATTTGTGGAATGAATGAATGGAATTGAAACCAGAACTTGCAAGACCGTTAAAATCCCTAGCATCTCCTCATTTCATCTCCTACAATAGGGATTACCCAGAATGAAAAGCATGAACGGAATGAGGTATAAGAAATTTATAGGCTGGATTGGTGAGTTTGGCACTAAAAGAAGTGATGCCCCTGGGCTTGAAGGATTATAGTTTTTAGCCTTGACTCAAAAAAGTGTCTTCCAGGCCAATGAATTTTTATTAAAAACCAACCTCATGGCAAATAAAAACTGATGATTACAGTAGAGAGAGCAGAGGATCTAAAAGCAGTAGAAGACAAAGATTCAGCTCTTGAAAATTTATAGCCCTATGGGAAGACAAGGCATCCTATCTAATAATAGACAAACATGGTAATTGACCGTACCTTTGCTACACTTCACATGGGCTAATCAGGGCGATATGCAAATTAACTTCCAACAAAGATGGTGATTAACCACCAACAAAGATGGTGGTTAATTTGCATATGTAGGCGCAATGCTGGGAGGCGAAAGGGGAAGGACGGAAGAAGCCGCCTTTGCCCCAACCCCCAGCTGTGATCGGAGAACCAGGCCGCCATTGCCCCACCTCCAGCCGTGATCAGAGAACCGGGGCTGCCTATGCCCCACCCCCCAGCTGTGATCAGAGAACCGGGCCGCCTTTGCCCCGCCTTCCAGCCGGTGATCGAAGAAACCATGCGGGGCAGGGAAGAGGCAGCGCCGGTGGCCACCTCTTCCCTGCCCCCCCCCCCACCAGTGATCAGTGATTGGAGAAGCCGGGCCGAGCAGGGAAGAGGCGGCCCTGACCCCTACGTAGATCCCGAGCACCTTTCTAACTGCACAGGTAAAACTCCATGAGACCGGGTCCTGGCCACCATGTAGATCGTGAGCACCTTTCAAACTGTGCGGGTAAAACCCTATGAGACCGGGTCCTGGCCACCATGTAGATTGCGAGCACCTTTCAAACTGCAAACCCCATGAGACCGGGTCCTGGCTGCCATGTAGATCACGAGCACCTTTCAAACTGCAGGGATAAAACCCCATGAGACCGGGTCCTGACCACCACATAGATCGTGAGCACTGTTCAAACTGGGAGGGTAAAACCCCCTGAGACCGGGTCCTGGCCGCCACGTAGATCGCGAGCACCTTTCAAACTGCGGGGGTAAAACCCCCTGAGACCGGGTCCTGGCTGCCACGTAGATTGGGAGCACCTTTCAAACTGCAAACCCCAGGAGACCGGGTCCTGACCACCATGTAGATCGCGAGCACCTTTCAAACTGCAAACCCCATGAGACCGGGTCTTGGCCACCACGTAGATCACAAGCACCTTTCAAACTGCATGGGTAAAACCCGTGAGACTGGGTCCTGGCCTCTACGTGCTGCCACGTAGATCTCTGGCAGCCAGAAGCAGCCTCTTCCCTGCCCCCCACCCCTCCGCCGGTGATGGGAGAAGTACCTGTATTTTTTTTTCAAAGTACCTGTATTTTTAATAATTTCTTGACATGGTAAAATAATTTTACATTATGATCCAAGGGTGGTGGGGTGAGGAGAAGGAGCAGCAGAACAATCCAACAAACAAAAAGGGAAACAGAAATGCATGGTGGAAGGGATTTGAAGGGTGGGTAGGGGCATTGCCCAACTAAAATGCAATTGGTTTGTTACTGAGTACTATTCATGGGAAGACAGCATCCTGACTCCTTCTCTATACAGCATATTGGGAGTAAATATGATGCACCAGGTGGAAATATGATTAGGGGTTGGAAGACAGGGAAAGAAGAAGTCAGAAATAGACACTGAGAGAGTTACTGGCTGGCTGCAAATACTGACTCTCCAATAGTGTTAGAATAAAAAAGTGGGGGATATCTCTGGAAGATTCAAGAGATAGGGGGAAACTCTTCTATGGTTTTGACTTGCCCAGCAGATTTCCACATACACATGTGTACACGCCTATGTTTGCATGCACACACATAACTGACTGCCCTACCTGGAAGCACAGAAGAAGAAAAAGCCGCCAGAAGAAGAAGCTGCCCACCTTTGGTCCAGGCGCCAGCGCCTGCGGCTGGCTGCAGCCCAGGAGATGGACAAGCCACCCGCCCGAGGTCCCAGGCTGCAGCCACCCAGAGAAACTGCCAGCCTTGTGGTCCAGGGTGCCAGCACCTGTGGCCAGGGAAATAGGTTCCCTCTTTTCCTACTGCAGTCATTACTTCAATATTCCGCTTCTGAATTTCTCTCCTGTGCTGCAACCCAACTTCACTTTTCATTGGAAGGATATGGAACAGAGAGAGCAGTGTTAAAAGCTTACATTTTTAAGCCGGTAAGGTTGGTACTTAAACATATAAATGGAAAACTAGAGTTCTTAAGGTAACAAAGGCTACAAAGGACAGGGACAGTGCATGACCTATTATATCCAGCAATCCATATGGGGACTGAAAACTTTGCAATGATGACAATTAGTGAAGATATGAATCAACTAAAATAGTTGACAGGGACAATTCTTCCATCTTTGAAAATATCTACATCAAATCTGTTTAAATAGATTTTCATCTGCATAATATAACACATTCTGACAAGACCACCACCACCACCAATGTGGTCAGTGTTGTGCCAATAAAAGTTTAATAACTGAGGGGACCACCACCAACCCCCCTCCCCCTGAGTGCACAAATTTTTGTGCACCGGGCTACTAGTATACAATAAAAAACAATTTGAATAAACTGTGTAATGGAAAGAACATTGACTTGGAGCCAGTTAAATCTGAGTTTGAAAACTGGATCTAAAACTTTGCTTTGTATAACTTTGAAAATGTACTTTAACCTTTCTGAGTCTTATTGTGCTCATCTTTGAAATGTGGTAATATCAGAGCTTATGTCACAGGATTGTTGTGCATATTAAATGGTATAATGAATGGTGTAAGCCCAACATATAGTGAGCAGACTATAAATAATAGCTAATATTTACTGAACACTTCCTATGTGATTGTATATTCTAGTGCTGTATGTGTGTGTGTACTTTCCATGTTTATTCTGAGTATATATATATATATATATATATATATATATATATATATAATCTTTACCACAATCCTTTCAGATAGGTGAGATATGTATTATTATGCTCCCCATTTTCAACTGAGAAAGCTGAGGCACAGGGAGATTGTGTAGCTTACCCAAGGTATACAGTGAGTAAATGGGAACTGACTTTTAAACTCAAGTAGCCCAATTCTAGCAGCTGTACATATTATTATTTTTTCTTTTTATAATTTTTATTATAATTGATGTACAATATTATATTAGTCTCAAGTGTATAACCCAGTGATTAGACATTTATATAACTTATGAAGTGATTACCCCAATAAATGTAGTACCTATCTGACACTATACATGGTTATTACATTATTATCAGCTATATTCCCTAAGCTGAAGTTTACATCCTCCTGACTATTCTGTAAGTGCCAATTTGTATTTAAGCCCTTCACCTTTCTTACCCATTCCCCAATCTCCGTCCCATCTGGCAACCATCAAAATGTTTTTGTATCTATGTTTCTGTTCTGCTTGTTCATTTATCTTGTTTTTTAGATCCACACTTAAGTGAAATCATATACCATTTATCTTTCTCTGTCTGACTTATTTCACTCAGCAAAATACTCTCTAGGTCCATCCATGTTGTTGCAGATGGCAAGATTTCATTCTTGTTTATAGCTGAGTAGTCACCATTGTATAAGCACCACTTTATCCATTCATCTATTGATGGATACTTAGGTTGCTTCCTCAGCTTGGCTATTATAAATAATGCTTCCTTGAACATATGGATGATATATATGTATTTATTGCCATTTTATTATTCATATATTTGATCTTTTAGTTTTTTTCTTCTTCTTCTTAAAGAAGACCCTTTATCATTTCTTATAATACTGGTTTGGCAGTGATGAACTCCTTTAGCTTTTTCTTGTCTAGGAAGTTCTTTATCTGTCCTTCAATTCTAAATGATAGCTTTGCTGAGTAGAGTAATCTTGGGTGTGGGTCCTTGCTTTTCATCCCTTTGAATATTTCATGCCAATCTGTTATGGCCTACAAAGTTTCTGTTGAGAAGTTAGCTGACAGTCTTATGGGTGCTCCCTTGTAGGTAGCTGACTGCTTTTCTCTTGCTGCTTTTAAGATTTTAAGATTCTCTCTTTGTCTTTAACCTTTGGCATTTTAATTATGATGTGTCTTGCTGTGGACATCTTTGGGTTCATCACCAGCTTAGGGAAATTTTCAGTCATTATTTCTTCAAATAAGTTTTCAATTCCTTGCTCTCCCTTTTCTCCTTCTGACAACTCCATGATTGGAATATTAGTACACTTGAAGTTGTACCAGAGGCTTCTTTAACTACCCTGACTTTTTTTGGACTCTGTCTATCTATCTATCTATCTATCTATCTATCTATCTATCTATCTATCATCTATCTATCTTTCTATATTCTGATTGGGTGTTTTTTGCTTCCTCATCTTTCAAATCACTGGTTTGATCCTCTGTTCATCTACTATACTGTTGATTTTCTATAATGTATTCTTCATTTCTGACTGGTTCTTTTTTATGTTTTCTAGCTCCATTTTTATGTGTCCCATCTTATTGTTGAAGTTTTAAATGAGATCCTTGAGCATCCTTATAATCAGTGTTTTGAACTCTACTTCTGGTAGATTGCTTATCTCCATATTGTTGAGTTATTTTCCTGAAGTTTTGTTCTGTTCTTTCATTTGGGACATGGCTTTTTGTCTTTTGACTTTGGCTGCCTCCCTGTGCTTGTTCCTATGTATTACATACAGCTACTACATCTTCATGTCTTAGAATAGTGGTCTTAGGTAGTAAGTGTCCAGTAGGGCCCATTGGTGCAGCCTCTCTGGGTCATCCAAGCTGGTGCTTCAAGTGCACTCCCTGTGTGGACTGTGTGCACCCTCCTATTATAGTTTAGCCTTGATTACTCTCAATAGAAGAGGTTTTTCCCCAGGCTGATTGGCTGTGAGGACTGGCAGTGACCACAGCAGAAGATCTGCTGTGCAGGGCCTGACCCCACAGAGCAGGACTCAATTCAACTGGGCTCTGGTGCCTACTGAGTCTGCCCTTTGAGTGCATTGACCATGGAGGTGGTTGGGTCGTGCTTTGTTGCAGTCAGAAGCTGTTCTGGGGCCTTCTGGGAGGTGCAGTCCAGGGTCAGCTATTGCCTGTGCCCTGCTCAGGGCCACTAGCATGAACTACAAAGCAATCCTCAGATGGCTGTTACTTGTGCTGTGTTTGGAGGTGCCTAGGAGAGGCCAAGCTATAAACCAAGGACAGTTTCAGCTAGTTCTGGGCCTGAGGCTACTTAGCAAGAGGTATGGGTCATACTGAAGCCAGATACTACTTATTTGAGAGATTTTATGAAAGTCTGCAGCCTGAGTCAAGACAGGATGTTTGTATGGAAAAGTCACTGGAAACAGTTTGGGAGGGTCCAAAAGCTGGGCGAGGCATGGTCTCAGGGAATCACCAGGGCAAGGCAAACAGTGTTAAATATGATACCCCCCTTATGGCTTTGTATGGTGGTGGGACTCAGCAAGGGAAACAATGGCTTCTGTCAGCACTTATATCTGAGAGAAATCTGCCCTTCCATCCCTCGTCCTGAAACCTGGTTATTTAGTTCCTCCCTGTGGGAACCCTAATCAGAGTACACCAGATGTCCAAGGCCAATTTGCATATAGGGCCCTATGCAGAGTATGCCGAATGTTCAAGGCCAATTTGCCATACACAGATGCAAAAGCAAGGACACAGCAATCTTACTGTATGTACTGTACAGGCATACCTTTCTATAACCCAAATATTGATGTCACTATTTGGCAAGAAGCCTCTTTTGTCTGAGCTTGTATAAAGATGTGTTACTGACCAGCTGGTGCATGGTATGGCTCCTGTGTTTGCTACTGTATTAACAAGGGCTGCTTTGTGCAGCTACTTCGTGAGGCTACTTTGAAGAACTATTTTGTCTGATGGCTACTTGTTAGCAATGGCTACTTGGTCTATAATAAACACTTTCTATATGCCTACAAATTCTCATATCTTCTCCATCTAATACCCAGAATCTTAGGCTCCATGCTCCCATACTCCCCATACGTCCCTGGTGCCTTTCCAGCTCTTGCCTCAGCACTGGAGCTCAGAGGGAGTGAGTCCCAAGTATGTCCATGGGTGGGCCCTTTAAGAGGAGCACCTGGGGCTCCAGCAGACCTCCATCTCACTCAGCCACAATTTCCTCTAGTTTTCACAGCCAGAAGTTTTGGGGACTTCTCTTCCCAGCATTGAAACCCTGGGCTTGGGGACCTAGTGTGGGACTGGGCACCCTTGCTCCTCAAGAAAAACTTCTGCATCTGAGATATTCCTCCTGATTTTTAACTGCCACATGTGGGTGTGGGACCAGCCTATTCAAGTGTCTCTACCCTTCCTACCAGTCTTAATGTGGTTTCTTATTTATATCCTTAGTTATAGAACTTTTATTAAGCTAGATTTCAGGTGATTCTGAGTGATGGTTGTTCTGTAACTTAGTTGTAATTTTGATGTGGTTATGGGAGGTTCTGAGTACTGTATTTACCTATGACACTATCTTGACTGGAAGCCTAGCAGTTTCTCTCCATCAAAATGCTGTGCTGTAGGTAAGCATGGGATATGCAAACAACATTAAGTAGTGAAGACTGTACTAGTACATACCATTAAGTGTATTCAGAGAGCACTAAACTATGCAGCTAGAAGTAGGTCAAGGAATTATTGTGGAGTTTTGGAATTAGACAAACTTTGATTATTGAAAGTATTGTCTTGGACTAAAATAGAGACTAAGAATATTGGTTATTATTAACTGTAATGAGTAGTTAGTGAACAATTTGAGAGTATTTATGAACAAGGGCTATATATATCTTGGTAGAGATGAGAAAGTGTAGGTCTTTAAAGAAGGAAGCTTTACAGGATGAAATAATGAGGGAAGGCTTTATAAAAGAGGTAGAATCTTAAAATTTAGATTTTTCAGATAGTATACAAACAAGGGCATTGAATGTGGAAAAGTGATGTCAGACAATGACAGTCCTGAATGAAGAGGAAAACTGATCTTAAGGAGCTACAATACACACACACACATACACACACATACACACACACACACACACAAACAAGATGGTGGCATTAATACCTTTCATGAGTATTCCACGTTCTTGTTCATACAGTTCAGAATTGTGCGGTAAAAAGAGAGAGACTGTGAAGTTAGTTTGCATTCATACACAACTGCTGTCACATACTAGCTGCATAACCTTGGATACATTGCTGACTTAATTTGATTGTCAGTGATCAATTTTTATGTTTATAACTAGAGGCCCGGTGCACAAAAATTTGTGCACTCGGGGACGGGGAGGGGGGTCCCTCAGCCCGGCCTGTGCCCTCTCGGAGTCTGGGACCCCTCGGGAGATAACGACCTGCTGGCTTAGGCCTGCTCCCGGGTGGCAGAGGGCAGGCCCAATCCCTAGGTGCAGCCCCTGGTCGGGCTCAGAGCAGGGCTGATTGGGGAATTGGGGCACCTCCCCCTGTCATGCACAGAGCAGGGCGGATCAGGAGGTTGCGATGCCACCCCCAGTCACGCTCAGGGTAGGGCCGATTGGGGGGTTGGAGCGCCGCCCCCTGTCACACTCAAGGCAGGGTCGATGGGGAGGTTGCGGCGCCACCCCCTGTCATGCACAGAGCAGGGCCAATCAGGGGGTTGGGGCGCTGCCCCTGTCATGCTGATCCCGGTGCTGGGAGGCATATTACCCTTTTACTATATAGGATAGAAGCTTGGTGCATGGGTGGGGGCTGGCTGGTTTGCCCTGAAGGGTGTCCTGGATCAGGGTGGGGGTCCCCACTGGGGTGCCTGGCCAGCCTGGGTGAGGGGATGATGGCTGTTTGCAGCTGGTCACACACCCTTCAGGGTGGGGGTCCTCACTGGGGTGCCTGGCCATCCTGGATGAGGGGCTGATGGCTGTTTGCAGCTGGTCACACCCCCTTCAGGGTTGGGGTCCCCACTGGAGTGCCTGGCCAGTCTGGGTGAGGGGCTGAGGGCTGTTTTCAGGCTGGCGGGTGACTGAAGCTCCCAACCACTCCTTTTTTTCTTTTTTTTTTATTCTGGGCCAGCTTTAGCTCTGAGGCTTGGCTCCAGCTCTTAGGCCTCGGCTGCTGAAAGCAGGTATCTGGTTTGTTTGGGTTCTATAATCGATACACTGTTTCAGCTCCAGCTCTGAGGCCGGGCTAGCAGAAAGCAGGTTTCTGGGGTTTTGTTTAGCTTCTATATTTGTTACAATGTTTCAAACTGCAAGCTCAGAGGCTGGCAGCGCATGGGGATGTTGGAGTCCTCCGTCACTGAAGCAAGCAAGTCTCCCTGTTAGCTTCAAGCTGCCTGGCTGCCGGCCGCCATCTTGGCTGGCAGTTAATTTGCATGTCGCCCTGATTAGCCAATGGGAAGGGTAGCAGAGGTACGGCTAATTACCATGTTTCTCTTTTATTAGATAGGATGTGCATATGATAGCACAATATTTATCACAGAGTTGTTGTTTTAGTAATTAATCTAGACAGTAGCTATGAAAATAGTGAAAGAGCTCCCCAAATATTACTTTTCTTTTCTACATTTTATTGGATCCTCTTGTGAAGTACACAGTGCAAGTTTCATGATTGAACTTTTTTTTTCAGAGAAATAAACTGAGATTCAGAGAAACCAAAGTTAAGGGAAATCAAGTGTTTTGTTCCCAAGCTACAAGGTCATTCTGACTTCCAGTTTTAAATACATTCTTTTGTCATTATATTTCTAGTAAAAGAGCTAGGTGACAGCACAATTTCATGGAAATAGGACCCAGGACATAAGTAAGAGGGAAGCAGAACCAACTCTGACTTTGTATTTGTGTGGGCAAAGCAATTTGAAAAGGGCTCTAAGTAGCCCAGAGGCAGCATGAGGGTCCTGTTGGTGGGATAGGTACCCAAATAGGTAGCAGGATGCAGACAGTGTGGACTGCATTACAAACCAAAAATTTCTTCCTCTCAGTTTGACCAACATGAGAGTTGGCCCTGTTTCATAATACATATTTTGCAAAGAGAATTTGATCCAAATCATGAATATAGGTATGTGTATATGTGCACATGGATGTGCGCAAATACATGTCTCTATGCACCCACACACATACACACATATAATGGTGGGATGATGGAGATAAAAGGAAAAGATTAATGTTTGGAATTGTTTTTAACAGAAACATTGGCATCTAAAAATGGGGTACATAGAACAATATGAAACATCACAATGCAAAAGCTAGGATGAACCGCATTCACCCTTACATACTTGACCTAATTAGACACCCGCTAGTCCCACCAACCATCTCACCCTCTCATTCCCTCCCTGGAAGCTGGATTTCCTCCTCCTCCTACTTCTATACTCACCAGTTGCAGCAGGGTGATTTCTGGAGAAATTGAATTCATTAGAATTTTTATGGATAATTATAGTTGCAATATGCTTGGAGTCATTTTATTAAAGCAGTTATGAGGTAATTAATCTTGTCAATAACCTCTGGAGTGAATGTGCATTTTCTATATTCTCTATGTTTTTTGCTTCTGTTCAAGTCTCTGAAAATATCCAAATGTGTTTGCACTTCGTTCTCACCCACCTCCAGAGCTCACAGCCAGCCGGGAGCCCAGACCAGACTTATTTTCTTGGCCAAGGAAGGAGATAAAGACCAGAAGGTCTTTAGTTGGCCTTTGCTTTTTTTTCTGTTCTTTGCTACTTAAGAATGAAGAACTACCTGTGGCCCACTATCTCTCTTTAGCCCCTTCTTCCTAAATTAGGAAAAATGATGGTGTTACTGGATAATGATTAGCAATGCAAGGGCTTCTGAAGCCTCTTTCCTATTTCTAAGAAGAACTGAAAAGCAAAATTCTGAAGATACCAGGTATAGTAGTATGAAATTTGGGTGCTTAGCATTACTACTTTCTTTAAATAGGCATTTAATATAGGATCCAGTTTTCAAAACAAATTAAATTAAAAAAACCTATGAACTGAAAATTTTGGAAAATGCTAGTTTGCTGAACTCAGAACCTAACTACAACTCAGTATATATTTTAATTGGACTGTGAACCAACTTAAAGAATTTTCCCCTACATGTATGAATCAAAACAGCTCAATCCGAAAAATATATACATATATTTTAAAATAAGGTTTTAAATATTAGAACATTTAAATACTAGAAAATCAAAACATTATATTAATGGAACCTATTGTCATTGACACATAGTTACACTTAACTTCCCAAGAACATATCTTCCATGTAAAGAGGCCACCTTTTCTCTTCCTATTGTTTGTGAAAACTTCTGTCTTAAGAATTGCTAATAGCAATGCAGGCAGCCTGTGGAGAATCAAAAGACAAGCCATTCTTTGATTTTCTTCTTATGACTCATGTTCTCTGTAACTCAAAGGTATTGCTAGTATGGCCATTATTCTTCTTGTTGGCAAGGTGGCTCAAGAGATATGTGACAAGCTGTCCCCTCTGTTAGAATTACTTTCATCTTACCTCTGTGGCTGCTGAGCCATAGAAAGCCTCCATTAAGGACCCGCATTTACGTATAGACACATGCCCAATTCTGAAAGCACGCATTCCACTAATGGACACACGTTCACCATATTCCCCAATTTTCATGTTGCACTATTCTTGCCCTTTACCTGCCAAATTTATAGACATGGCATCTATTATCCATTAAGCTTTTTAAATGAATCGTGAACTTCCAGTGAAATTTTTGGAATGATATAATTATCTGCCAACATTACCTCAATATTATCTGTTAATAATTTTGATAACAATAAGAATGGGGTAATAGTCTCTATTCAATCACCTAGTCAGCAGGATGTGTAGTGGAATTATGTCTACCTTAACACAGAACAAAGGGAGTTGAGATGGTTCTTAGTTAAAATTAATTTCTTTTCTGGCACTAAAAGAAATCTAATTAACAAAATACAATAGCTTCTAATCTATAATAACTCTTGGTCACAAAACTGTTGCCAAGGTTACATTGTTTACAAGACAGCCTCCCCGTTTTTGGACATGGAAATAGTACCCACAGTGAAGTTGAATATTAGACAATAAGCTAAACTGTGATTTGGTGAAATTCCCTAACTCTACCAGTTTGAGCAGTTTGGTGGGTTTCACACTCCAAAGTCAGTTTCCATATATGCTGCCTGATTGGTTAGTGTCTAGAATTGATTAATAGGCATTAAATAGCAAGTATTAATACTTGGGAAACCTCACTGGGACTGCAATATGTCTGGAAGTGGTTCTTCATTTCGGGGGAGGGGAGACTTTGTCCACTTTGGGAATCACATGAAAGCTATTGATTTTCTACAAAGAAATACTTAGATGCCACACATTTTGTAGATAATAATAAGAGGTATACTGATATTATAAACCATGATCTAGATAAATCTTATATTAATTGTTAAGTGCATAAGCTTAAGCAGCCCTTAGACCAGCGGTTCTCAACCTGTGGGTCGCGACCCCTTTGGTGGTCGAACGACCCTTTCACAGGGGTCGCCTAAGACCATCCTGCATATCAAATATTTACATTATGATTCATAACAGTAGCAACATTACAGTTATGAAGTAGCAACGAAAATAATTTTATGGTTGGGTCACAACATGAGGAACTGTATTTAAAGGGCCAGAAGGTTGAGAACCACTGCCTTAGACCCGTGGTTGGCAAACTGCGGCTCGCGAGCCACATGCGGCTCTTTGACCCCTTGAGTGTGGCTCTTCCTAAGCCTTAGGAGTATCCTAATTAAGTTAATAACAATGTACCTACCTATATAGTTTAAGTTTAAAAAATTTGGCTCTCAAAAGAAATTTCAATCGTTGTATTGTTGATATTTGGCTCTGTTGACTAATGAGTTTGCCAACCACTGCCTTAGACCAACATTATAGGCATAGCTTTGGGAAACGGGGGCAGTGGATCAAATGTTTTCATTATGTCCTAGGTGTACTTGAAAATAAGAATCATTTGTCCCTCAGAACTTATCTGTATGTGTTACATAGTTTAACATTTCCTACTACTTTCAACCCCAATACTTTAACCCAGTCTTGGTCTTCTGGGAATATATAGAATGAACTTTGTAACTTTCCTGATATTTTTTGCATGGCTAACATCCTAGGAAATTCATTTCATTAGTAATTAGCAAGCTCAATATCTAGCCTGGCTGCTGAATAATAGATGACATCTTTTAATGCTCTCATGTACATTCTAATAGACCCATCAGTGTACCAGCCAAAGACAGGAAACACTAATCTTTGAGTAGACTCTGGTTTGTCTATTGTAAATATTATTGCTAAAATTAAATTTTCTGATAATTCAACTTTACAACACACTTTCTCTTTGTCACCAAGGTGTGCCCCCTAAACTAGAGGCATTTAAATTGTAGTATGTCCATGAGTTTCAGCATGTCTATGTTTCACTATGGAAGGTTTTATGGTAGCAACATAAGAGGTACTTGTTCCTTAAAAATGACTTTATTACATCTAAGTGCATCCAAAATGATTTTGACCTCACAGAGACCTTGAATTAAACCTCTTTAGGTAAGAGCTAGTGTATTCTTTCATCTCACTTCTCATAGTCTCCTGCCACTGAGACCTTCTGCTCTCATTTGATATCATTGCCTTCTCTGTCATTCTATCACCCACTTTTCTTCCTGGCATCCAGGACACTATGTTTTTTGGTACTTCACATGAGATTCATTTCTTCATGCCCAGTTGAAATGTAAACAGTCTGCTTCTCTTCACTTATTGCCCTCAAGTGGTTTCAATAAGCCCTTGTCCTCAAAGGTCCAAACCTAGCACATCCCTGGCCCTCACTGCAAGTGCCTACTAGTGAAAATCAAAGGCCACAGGGACCACCCAAACACTAGATATTCCAGCAACACACACCAGGTCTATTCCCCCCTTCTCCTCCTGCACTTCTGCAACTCAAACCTCTGAGCCGGATTCAGTACGTTGAGCTTCTGGAGTGTGGTGGCCAATCATTTTTGTCTGTGATTGAAAAAGTGAGCTTAATGGGTCTATTTCCACTCCTGCCTGCATCATCTATAGTGCCAACTTTGTCAAGCACTCTGAGTACAGCTCGTAAAGTTTGCATTCTTTTTTTTCCCATTGGAATTACTGTGCAATTTGTATTGAGTGCTTTTATATTTAAGTACATGAAAATTGTACCCAAATGTCCCAATTCCAAAATCAGGTAAGTGACAATAAGTTGTACTTCATATTGCTAAAATATATTACTGAAAAATATTACTAAAATGTATTTCTTTTAGTAGAATGAACTCTCTGGTCATTTGCTTGCATGTCCCCTACCACACTGTAGAGATGAGGAAGGGTGAAAACTGTTTTTCCTCCAAAGAAGCCAAAGTCCTATGGGGGAAGGTGCAAAGGCCTGCCTTATGTTACATAAGACCCTTTATCATTTACCACTGGACCTTCTTCTCTGTCCATTCTCACAACTGAGACCTGGCTGAGAACTGCTATATTAGACTTAGGATTTTCTGAGAAATAGGCCTGAGACTTGATCATTCCTATATACAAAGTATGGGAGAGTGAGGAGGTGTCTGGAAACACGTTCGTTGGTTGTAAGGTTAGTTGGTTGGGTTGATGGAATAACAGTGTAGTAGTTTAGAATCAGAGTGCCTGTATCCCAGCTTTGCCATTTATTTTTTATTTGAACTTAGGCAAGTTATCTCACCTCTCTAGCCCCCAACATTAAGCATAGATAATATTATATCCACCTCAGAGTACATTTTGTTTATTTTAGCTCACATTTATTGTATCTATTATATACTAAACACTGTCTTTACTACTGTACATAGATTAATTCATTTAATCATCCCTGTGAGGATTAAGTGAAATAAAGCATGTAAACTGTCTAGCATTTAGTAAATGCTCATAAATGCTAGTTATTATGGAAGAGAGACAGTCTGGGCATAGCTATGAAGTTCTGCCTCTAAATCACAACCTGAAGAATCTTAGAGGTTTATCCTCTCCAATGTTTCATATTAGTCCTCCTCTCCTTGAGGTCTGTTATCATGGGACAACTTAAAAAAGAACATAAAAACTCTTATGTTTCTATTCTTGAGAGTTTTCTTTCTATAGGATGTCCCTATATTCCTTATTCCCCAGTAAGTAGGACTAGTGTTTGGGAAGAAGGATGCATGGTCTGGGTCTTAATAATTGCTCCTCTATTTAATATTGGTTTAGTGATCCTTACCCCAAACTTTACCTGACTTGGATGAGCCCGGCTGTTGTAGCACCAGTGGCTGAGTGCAATCCTCCTTAAGGGGAAGTGTTGTTGTTTAGGGACCCATTTCTGTGCTATATCCAAGGTGTGCATGGTACTAAGAGCAGGAGAAACTCTTTAACTGACCTTTACTTAAACTAATTTGCTGAATTAACTAACCCTCTGTAAAACATACTGACTGTGCCCATAGCACTCTGTTGTGATTGAGTCATGTAAGTGGGCTCAGTTGTCATTGAATCGGTTCCCAAGACCTTTGTGGCCTTTTCCCCTTTGTAGACTTCTCAGACCAGTAACAGGCCATTCAAGACAGGGCATTCAACATTGGCATTTTAACTTTAACCATGAGTTTTTGGAGTTTATTCCCTCATTCCTTTGAATGATACTGGTAAGATGAGGCATACTGATGTGCCCTGAGTTATAGTGCACTGAGCTATTGACCCTTCTAGATTATCTAATAGATACTGAGGCAGCCAGAGTCCCTGGCTATTTTTGCCTCTAGCTATGAGCACACTTGTCATTTTACTTTGATGTACCATATCAACTTTATCATTTTCACCTATGTCATGACATGGACAAATCAGGAAGTATTGTTTTTAGAGCATTACTTATCAAATGCCTTTTAACTTTAGAGCCACAATATATGAATCAGGTTAAAAGTGAATCTGCTTTCTTAATACCACTGAACTGATTGTATGCTTAAAATGTTTAAGATGGTAAATTTTATGTGATGTGTATCTTACTATAATTCAATTTAAAAAAAAAAAAAGTGAACCTACTTTGAGTAAAATACCAGCCAGGTCCTGGAACCTTGGCATTCCTCTCAGCAGAATCTGACAGCTTCAGGGAACACAGCTGAGAAAGCACTGCTTTAGAGCAAGAATTGGAAGCCTCACTCTCCCCTTGGGCTCTAGTGTCTGCAATAGAACCTTGCTCTGAGAAGCAAGCCTTCAGCAACTCTGCAGTGAGGCAGATGGCCTCCTAGGCTTTGTCACGGAACAGGTTTACTCTCCCTGACAGTGTGCCCTCTATCAACCTCCTTGGACACTCAATAGTACTTGACCCTTCATTTTCCTCCCCAACATGGAACATCACCTATCATAAATATATATAAATATTTAGTGACAAGGCTTTTCATCACCATACTGTAAATGCACCCCTTTTGAAGGGCATAAAATAAAAAGAAAACCTCTCTCTGCCCGTTTTTCATCCCATTCCTGTCAGGTACAACCATTACTGACAGTTTTGTACTTTTTGTCTCTGTTTATCTTTCCAAAAATATATTTGCATATAAACCATCTATCTTTAAATATGTACAGTCCATTTTACACATGTGATCTTGCAGTTTTCTCTTTTTACTTAATAACATATCTTTGTAATCACTTCACATCATCACTTATATACATCAAGCTTTATAACAGCTGCATAGTATTCCATTGAATGATTGTAACATTTTATTTTTTAATTTATTTTTAATTATAGTTGACATACACTATTACATTAGTTTCAGGTATTCAACATTTATACATACCTTATAATGTGATAGCCATAATAAGTGTGTAGATATTAAAATGTTATTGACTAGCCCGGCCAGCATGGCTCAGTGGTTGAGCTTCGATCTATGAACCAGGAGGTCATGGTTCGATTCCATTTGGGGCATATGCCTGGGTTGTGGGCTCGATCCCCAGTGTGGGGTGTGTGGGAGGCAGGTGATTGATTCTCTCTCATCATTGATGCTTCTATCTCTCTCTTCCTCTCTGAAATCAATAAAAATATTTTTAACATGTTATTGACTATAATTCCTATGCTGTACATTATATCCCTTTGATTTACCTTATAACTGGAAGTTTGTACTCTTTTATCTCCTTCCCCTTTTCTGCCCACCCCCTACCCCTTCCCCACTAGCAACCATCAGTTCGTTCTCTGTATCTATGAGTTTGTTTCTGTTTTATTTTGTTTGTTTGAGTTGTCTTCTTAGATTCTATATATATGTAAAATCATTTGGTATTTGTCTTTTTCTGTCCAACTTATTTCACATAACATAATAGGTCTATCAATGTTGTCGCAAATGGCGAGATTTCATTATTTTCATATATATATATATATATATATATATATATATATATAGAGAGAGAGAGAGAGAGAGAGAGAGAGAGAGAAGTATATATATCACATCTTCTTTATTCATTCATCTATCCATGGACATCTAGGTATCTAGGTTACTTCCATATCTTGGCTATTGTAAAGAATGCTGCAATAAACATAAAGGTCCATATATCTTTTCAAATTATTGTTTCTGTTTTCTTCAGGTTAAAACCCAGAAGTGGAATTTCTGGGTTACATGGTAGTTCTATTTTTATATTTTTCAAGAAAGCTCCATACTGTTTTACACAGTGGTTGCACCAATTTACAGTCCTGCTAATAGTGCACAGGGGTTCCTTTTTCTTCACATCTTTTCCAACACTTGTTATTTATTGTCTTTTTTATAATAGCTAATCTGACAGGTGTAAGGTGATACCTCATTGTGGTTTTTATTTGCATTTCCCTAATGATTGGTGGTGATGAGCATCTTTACATGTGTCTGCTGTTCATCTTTATATCTTCTTTGGAGAAACATCTATTCTGATCCTCTGCCTATTTTTTAATTGGATTATTTGATGTATTTTTTTATGTTGAGTTGTATGAGTTCTTTATATATTTTGGATATTAACCTCTTATCATAGATATCATTTGCTAATAGCTTCTCCCATTCAGTTGGTTGTCCTTTAGTTCTGTTGATGTTTTCCTTCGTTGTGTAAAAGCTCTTTAGTTTGATATAATCATATATATATATATATATATATATATATATATATATATATATATTGCTCTTGATGTCTTTGCCCGAGAGACATCCAAAAAATATTGCTAAGACCGATGTCAAAGACTTTATTGCCAATGTTTTCTTCTAGGAGTTTTATGGTCTCAGGTCTTACTTTTAAATATTTAATCCATTTTGAGTTTACTTTGTATATGATATAAGAAAATGGTCCAGTTTCATTTTTTGCAGGTATCTGCCCAGTTTTCTCAACACCATTTATTGAAGAGATTGTCTTTTGACCATTGTATATCCTTGCCTATTGTGTCATAGATTAATTGGCCATATAAGAATTTGTTTCTAAGTTCTCTATTCTGTTCCATTAATCTTATGTCTGTTTTTGTGCCAGTACCATACTGTTTGATTTCTGTAACTTTATAGTACAGTTTGAAATCAGGGAGCTTGGTACCTCCAAATTTGTTCTTTTTTCAGGATTGGTTTGGTTATTCATAGTCTTTTATGCTTTCATATAAATTTTAGAATTATTTGTTCCAGTTCTGTGAAAAATGCAATTGGTATTTTGATAAGTAGTGAATTGAGTCTGTAGTTTGCTTTGGGTGTTATGGATGTTTTAACAATATTAACTCTTCCAGTTCATGAGAACGATATATCTTTTTTTTGTTTGTGTCTTCTTCAATGTCTTATATTTTTTAAAGTATATGTCTTTTACAGTCTTGGTTAAGTTTATTCCTAGGTATTTTATTATCTTTAATGCAATTATAAATTGGGATTGCTTTCTTAATTTATTTCTGATAATTTGTTATTAACATATATAAATGCCACATAGTTTTAAATATTAATTTCTCGTCCTGCAACTATATTGAATTAATTTATTTGAATAGTTTTTGTGTGGAAGCTTTAGGGTTTACTCTATATAGTATCATTTCATATGTGGATAGTGACAATTTTATTTCTTCTATCCCAATTTGAATACTCTATCTTTTTCTTGTCCTAGCTGTAGCTAGCACTTCCAATACTATGATGAATAAGGGTCATGCAGTATGCATCCTTGTCTTTTTTTCTCATTTTAGATTAAAAAAACTTTCAGCTATTCACCATTGAGTATGATGTTAATTGTTGGTTTGTCAGATGTGGCCATCATTATGTTGAGTTATTTTCTTTCTATACCCACTTTGTTGAGAGTTTTTATCATAAATGGATGCTGAATTTTTTCAAATATATCATATATTACTTAATTACTCCCCTAGTGATAACATTTGTTATCTCCACTTTGTCTAAATAGGCAAGGAATTTGAAACAATCTAAGTGTTCAATATTAAAGAATTTGTCAAATTAATTCTATTGTATGCTATAATATAATGTAGTATTTTTAAAATGATGTAAAAGGGATGGCAGCATAGGTAGGCATGGTAATTGCATATTCCCACAACCATATCAAAATTACAGCTAAACTGCAGAACAACCATCATTCAGAATCATCTGAAATATAGTTGAATAGAAGTCCTGCAACTAGGGATTTAACGAAGAAGCCACACTGAGATTGGTAATAGGGGTGAAGACCTGGTACAGGCTGGTCCCAAACCCACATGTTTGGGGGGTAAAAATCAGGTGGGATATCTTGGCTGAGGAAGTCCTCCCTGAGGAGCAAGGGGTGCCAGCCCCACACCAGGCCCTCAAGCCCAAGGTTCCAATGCTGGGAAGAGAATTCCTTATAATTTGGGGCTGTAAAAACCAGTAGGAATTAAGGCTGAGTGAGACGAATAGCTGGTGGAGTCCCTGGCCATTCCTCTTAAAGAGCGCCCATATGGACTTACTCTGACTCACTCTCTGTGAGCTCCAGCCCCGGGATAACAGCTGGAAATACACCAGGGACATATAAGGAGGAACTGAAGTGTCTGGCAGCAGGGCAAAGGTTTGGGAGGCAGCTTTTTGCCAGAAAAAAGTGCCACTCTTCCTTTGATGACCCCTCTCCCCACAGAGACTGAAGGCAGGTGCCATGTCTGAGTCTCCGTCAACCTGGCTCACACTGTTTTCTCCACCTGGTGACTCCCTGAGGCCCTACCTGACCAAGCTTTTGGGCTCACCCAAGCTCTTTCCAGTGCCTTTTTCATACAAATGGTCAGTGTTCTCCCACAGGGGGAGCTCCGCTCAGCCAGAAGCCAGGCTCACAGCTGGCAGTGGTGGGATCCTCTCCCGCTTCCGTGGCAGTGCTAAGGATGTCCTACTGCTGGCTTAGGCCCGCTCCCCCAAGGGCTCCCAACTGCGAGAGGGTGCAGGCCGGGGTGAGGGACCAACCCACTGAGTGCATGAATTTTGTGCACTGGGCCTCTAGTAATAAAATAAAATAATGTAAAAGCACATTCTATACTATGTATAAGTGTTCACTATGTCTTTTTACAGAAAAAAAGGTTACAAATGCATTTGCATTGTTTGAACCCTGATGGGTAAAAAAATATGAGCATGCATGCATAGAACAGATATAAAATAATGTGCACTAAACTGTTGAATTGTTAACACAGGTTCTTTCTAAGTGGTGAAAGGTAGGTTTTTAAGCATTTTCTTCATTTTGCTAACATATATTTTCTAAGTTCTCACCAATAGATGTGTATTGCTTTAGCAATAAGAAAAACAATATAACAAAATTTAATTTTTAAAAATAGATTTGCATGCACCCTAATGCAACACAGCCACACTCTCTTATCGCTACTGTACTTATGGTACTCTAGTTATGTTGCAGAAATAATCAGCCAGAACCAGCTGTAAAAAGAAAAAAAATTTTCCCCTCTACCCTTATAGGTTCTTGGCTAAGATCCCCTGCAATAAAAGACATTATTAACAGGAGAAAAAACAACAGATGTTTAATGGAATGTATACTTCTTATATACACAGGAAAATTGAGTCATTTCTGAAATGACCCAATCTAACACCTTAAACCATCTCTAGGAAAGACAAAAGAAAGATTTTGGGATTTGAGAGGGTACCAATTATGGGAGATTATCAGAAGAAGCACAGAAACAAGGATATAGTGGTTGTGCATATTTAAGTCAGTGTCTTTTCCATTTATAAAAGTTTCTAGAAATTTGGTCCTTTTGCTCTTCCTGGCATGGAGAAAGAGCTACCTTAAAAATGGAGATTCCTTTTATAAACATAAATGTCCCTTACAAAAGGGTAACTTCTACTCAGTTTTCAGAGTTTTTCCTGTGTCTGCTGTTTCTTAAAAAATAATCACCTCAGCTCAAGATAATCCTCATGCCAAAGAGACATATTTAGGGGTTGCGAATTCTGCTCCCTTTTATAGTGAATCTGAGCCTTGCACTATGTGAGCTCCCAGTCCAACCAGTGAGAGCAGGGAAGATAGGTATACCAGAGAAGACGGAGACCAGTGTGGGGAAGTAGGAACTGACAACTCTTTGAGGCTCACAAGTGCCATGCCGAGGGGTATCTAGCCAAGGCAGTAATCCCTGAGGAGTTAAAACAGCACTCAGGGAAGGCTTCACAGAAGAAGTTGAAATTGGGTCCAGCACTGAAGAATAGTGGGATTCGCAAAGGCCAAGAGGAGGGATCTCTTCGGGCCCTGACAATCATTGATGAGCAGCGCAGTAAGGTCTTTTGTTTTGTCAAATTGGCTGGCTTGTCAGCTAATCACCATAGTGGTGAGGTGGGTGACTGAGATCATGTGCTCTGAAATCTGGCACATGTGGATTGAAATTTCAGCTTTGTCATTTACTGGATAATTGCCTAGGAAATTATCTTTTTCAAACCTTGGTTTTCCTTTCCATAACATGGGAATTATAACCGTACCTACCTCATCAGCTTATTGTGTAGGTTAACTGAAGTAACAGATATAATAGTACATAGCACAGTGTCTTATTTGCACATAGTATGGGCTCAACATATGGTATCTGTAATCCTATCTAATAATAGACAAAGATTGAAATTAACCATACCTCCGCTACACTTCCCATTGGCTAATCAGCAAGATATACAAATTAACCACCAACAAAATGGTGGCCAGCAGCCATGCAGCTGAAGCAAGCAGGAGGTTTGCTTGCTCCAGTGATGGAGGAAGCCAAGGTTCCCCACCTGCCGCAGCCGGGCTCTGAGCTCAAAAAGCAACAAAGTTGCAATTATAGAAGCTAAACAAACCCCAGATACCTGCTCTTAGCAGGCAGTGGCCTGGGAGCTGGAGCGGCAACAAAGTTTCAATTATAGAAGGTAAATAAGTCCCAGAATAAAAAAAAAGAAAAAAGAAAAAAAGGAGAGGCTGAGAGCTTCAGTAGCTGGCAGGCTTGGCCAGCCTGAAAACCCTCAGCCCCTCATCCAGACTGGCCAGGCACCCCAATGGGGACCCCCACCCTGAAGGGGGTGCAGGCAGCCTGAAAACAGCCATCAGCCCCTCATCCAGGCTGGCTAGGCACCCCAGTGGGGACCCCCAACCTGAAGGGGGTGTGACCAGCTGCAAACAGCCATCAGCCCCTCACCCAGGCTGGCCAGGCACCCAAGTGGGACCCCCACCCTGATCCGGGACACCATTCAGGGAAAACCAGCTGGCCCCCACCCGTGCACCAGGCCTCTATCCTATATAGTAAAAGGGTAATATGAAAACTGACCCTAACAGCAGAAAGACTGGGAATGACTGGTCACTATGACACACACTGACCACCAGGGGGCAGACACTCAATGCAAGAGCTGCCCTCTGGTGGTCAGTGCGCTCCCACATGGGGGAGCTCTGCTCAGCCACAAGCCAGGCTGATGGCTGCCAGTACAGCGGTAGTGGTGGGAGCCTCTCCTGCCTCCTCAGCAGCGCTAAGGATGTCCAACTGCAGCTTAGGTCTGCTCCCCGCTGGCAAGTGGACATCCCCCAAGGCTGCCGGGCTGCCAGAGGGATGTCTGATTGCCAGCTTAGGCCCAATCCCCCAGGGAGCAGGCCTAAGCCAGCAGGTGGTCATCCCCAAGGGGTCCCAGACTGTGAAACGGCACAGACTGGGCTGAGAGAGCTCCCCCCTGAGTGCACAAATTTTTGTGCACTGGGCCTCTAGTTATTAATAATTATAATAAAGAAAAATATGTCATAGCATTTAAAAACTTGACTTAATAGTAACGACAAAATCATGTGCAGGAGATTCATAATTCTCAGAAGCAGAAAGATTTTTTTCAAGGTCTTTGACATGAGATGTCAGAAAACTTTATAGCCTATAGAACCCAAACAGGTGTCTGAATTTGTAAAGGAGAGAAGAGAATCATGTACAGCACTCCCCCCTTATATGCAGGGGCATACATTCCAAGACTCCCAGTGAATACCTGAAACCTCAGATAGTACTAAACCCTGTATATACTATGTTTTTCCTATGCATACGTACATATGATAATGTTTAACTTATAAATTAGTGAGAGAATAACAAGAGCTAATAGTAAAATAGAACAATTATAACAATATAATATGATAAATGTTGTGTGAGTGTGGTGTCTCTCTCAAAATATCTTATTATACTGTACTCACCCTTCTTGTGATGATGATGTTGTGAGGTGATAAATACCTTAAGTCAATAACTTTCCCTTAAACAAAGCACTTTATGGGTTCTCTTTGGCATACCCAAATTGCCACCATCAATACTCTTGTACTTTGTGTCCATTATTAATTAAAATAAGGGTTACATGAACACAAGCACTGTCATACTGAGATAGTCAATCTGATAGCCTAGATGGCTACTAAGTAACTAATTGGAAGGTATCATATAAAGCAGAGATACTCTGGGCAAAGGGATGATTCGCGTATCATTTGGGATGAGATTTCATTTTGTTATTCAGAATGGCATGCAATATAAAACTTATGACTTGTGTAATTTTATAATTTTCCTTTTTATTTTTTTAAACCATGGTTAACCCTGGGTAGCTGAAACCACTAACCATGAATGGGGAGGGGTGGGACTACTGTGTAAGATGGTAGTTAAAAACATTGGCTTTAGACTCAGGAAACCAAGGGTTCAAGTCCCTGGCTTTGACACATATACTGTGTAATGTTTGCCAAGTTCTTCTTGAATTCTAAGTCTCAATTTCCTCATTTGAAAAATGAGAATAATGATACTATCTATCCCATAGGGTTGTTAATATAAGGAGTCAATGAGATAACACACATAAATTGACTGATACTCAATTTATCCTCAGTTCATTAATTGAACAAATGTTTGTTTTGGGCACTTACAATGTGCTGAGCTTTGTGTGTAGGCACTGGGGATGCACTGCTGAATGACACAAATGGGCACCTTTCTCTTAAGTGAAGTTTTCAATAAATTAGAACTAGCACTTCTGCTATCTGAGCTCTCACTATCTAGATATTAGTTATAACACCTTACAAGAATGTTCACATACAATTCACTATTAAAATTAGAAAACCCCCAGGTGAAAACATTTGAATTGCATAGGAGTTTCATCCAGAGGACATAGAATGTACTCCTCACATGATAGAATGGCTTCTTAGGTTCCAATTGATTAAAAGGATCGGACATCATCACTACCATCTCCCCTCACACTTTACCTAAGAGGTTAGCCCTTTGGGAGTCCCAGTCTTTGCTTCTTTCAGGTGCCCAGGGACACTATCAACCAGAGTCCACGTGGACTGCATCTTGAGAATCTCCAACATATTATTTCATTATTTATATTATATAATTCATTACAGTTTAGAAAGGAAATATAATGTGTTTCTGATATTATAAACTGTTGTATGCCAAACATAAAAATACCTATTGATGAGTTCACTAATTAGACATTGGCATTTTAAATGCTTTACATTATTAATACATACTTTGTGGATTGATGTATACGTGTTTGAGAGCATTTTAGCAATACTTATGAAAATTGATTAGGGTTTTTGGATGAAATAGAGATGTATTATTATTTTCCCCTTCAAAATTATGGAATATAGGCTTCTGCTTTATGTCAATTCACTATAATTATATGTTTTATATTTCAGTATGCAGTGGTGCTTGTACTACAATCACTACTACAATATTACTTCTGCCCACCATCTAGAGCTTGCAAATTAATAATTGCTACTTACTAGCTTTCAAAAACTACTAACCCCAGCATTATATTTACAATCTTTACAGATGCTAATGTTGCCCTTTTCCTCTTCTTTATTTGACTATGGTAATGTTGGGTGTGGGACCTAGTCCTGAAAGTAAAGGACCTGACCCTGTTGTGGCTGAGGTCCAAAGAGGGCTACCTAAGGATATAGTGCACAACTCCAGTCACATCGTTTTTTGGCTCTAAGGCCCATGCCAGGAAGACAGCAATCCTCAGAGGCAAGGGTGTTCACAATGGGGAAGGAAACTTCAAATAGAAAAGTAGCCAAGATGCCCTTCTCCAAGGCATCAGCCACTGCCTGCTGGGTGTCTGTGTGTCTGTAAGTATGTTGTCCTCAATGGTATTGCAAAGGCATGTGACTGTTTTGGCAGGTGTTGAATGGGTAGATGTAAAATGGAATTCTAATTTTATTACTGATTCCAAATGTTTTAAATAGACCTCTTCCTGATGAAAAGATCAACAGCATCTTTCCTGGGGATGTGGTCAGCATATAAAAGGCTCCAAGTAGTCCAGCAGTAAAGAAACCTGATTACTCTTTGCTTACCAGAATTTTCTCACATGTTTTTTTGGCTTACAGAAATCTTTTCTGTGTGCAGCCCACTGAACCCTATTTCATAACATATGTTTTGAGAAACACTTTTGCATACTGTTGTAGAATGAGGTGTGATAAATGTTAATAAATATCCTGACCCACTCATCATTCTCTTACTCCTTCCTGCCCCCTATTATTTTATACATCTTTCCTTCCACCCCACTCTTGCATTTCTGTGTCCATCTCTCTTCCTGTACCTTTCTTGTTTATTGATACATTACTAATGATACATTTGACCATCATCAAAAGCATTTTCATTTTCAAGAATCAATTTCAAAAATCAAGAAAAGGCAAAAAAAAATACTTCCTGCCCCTGCCCCTGCCCTGCAGGAGCTGTCAGGAGCTCATAGATCTGGGCTGGGTGGATACGCAGCTTCTTTATAACATAAGCAATCTACATGTGAGCAAATGGCTGAACACATGGTGTGTTCATGGAGGGAATGAGGGATAATCATAGTGAATTACAGCTACACCTTTTCAGTACCAACAACTTGCCAAACACAGCTCAGCAGGGAGAGAAAAAAAACACAATTGTTATTCCCTGTATAATATATGCCATTGTACTGCCAGTGCTGTACTCTCAGAGGGACATTGAGCAATTTTCAGATTTTGTCACGTGCTGCCTCCTTTGGGAAGCTGAACAAGAATTAGGAGGTTTGGTTTGACTGCCAGCTCAGTCATGGACTTGTTGTGGGAACTTGAGTAAGCCACTTTGCTTCTCTGAACCATCATCAAAAGCATTTCAAGAGTCAAGCATTTCAGGAGGAGGTTTCATCAGATGACTTGGAGTGGCCCTTCCTTTCCTGGTCTGAAATTCTGTGATCGGTCTGATGGAATTGCTGCCCCTTGGAGGTGAGGTGAGGTGAGGTGCGAGATGCAGATGAGATGTTTCCCCTTAAAACCTACTGCTGGTTTCAAAAGCCTTTTGCCAAATGTCACTTCAGAGGGGAGAGGCTGACAGATTTGTAAGTGGGAACTAATTATGGGTGGGTATTTGTGTGTCCATCTCCATACTTTGCCTCCCCCTCCCAAACTTCAGCATTGCTCTGTTCAATGAATATTTGATTTTGAAACACATTTGTTTATATGTCATTTGCATTCTGGGAGTAATCTATCGTATATTAGTCAAGAGAACAATGTGTGATAATTGAATAACCACAGCAATCACTTATCTAGAACTTAGACATAGGCAGGACTCCAGGAGAAGAATTTATATATTATCTCACTTAAGCCTCACAACAATCCTGTAAGGAAGGTCGATTCTAATTATCCCCATTTTACAAGTGAGGAGACCAAGACTTGGAGAAATTGCACGACTTGTCCATAATCACACAAGTAACTGGAGGTACCAGCTTTCAAACCTAGCCAGGCTGACTCCAGAGCTCTTAAATAGCATGCTTTTCTTTTAATAAAATAAAATAGGTGCCATGGGAAGTAAGCAGTTATGAAGAAGGAAGAGATGGAAGTAGAGAAGCAGAGCCCCTGCCCAGGCTGGGAGAGCCCTAGACTTAGCAAACATTCTCTATCTTATGCTGGCTTTATGTAGAAGCATTGGATGCAGTGGAGACCAATCTCCCCACAGCATTTGGTACTCTCTGCCACCTCTGTTGAAAACTCTATACTCTCTGGGAGGCTGGTGGGAGAAAAGTGGAAGGACTTCTGCAGTGACCACATCAGGAAGCCTGTCCCAGTGCTTTCTGTACACATGACTGGCCAGGAGATAAATCATAATAATAGTTCCACTCTCACAACAAATCACTTAAAGCTATATCTCTGACATCCCGGGGGATATCTGTTCCTTCTCCTCTGCCTAGGTGTGCTTGGTGTAAAGATTATAAGCTTTGTCAGAGCAGCATAAGTCGGTCCAATATAAATGATGACACTTGGAGCTGAGCCCTGAATATGTATTAAGTTCTGGGAAGATGTTGGGAGTGATTTATACCTAGGTGTGAATGAAAGATCTGAGAAGAAATTTTGGTGATCATCAGTAGCAGTGGGTATGATAAGGCTGAGAATAGGAGACCACTGAGGGAGAAGGGGTAGAACTGAGAAATTGGGGTCCTTGATGATTTATTTTCTTTCACAGTTTCAGTTTGTAGGAGAGAGGACTGGAATTCTTAGAACCTCTTTTCCATCTGATTCCCTGACAATTTCATAGGCTGTTAGCTGTACTTCCAAGATGATCCTCAGATTAGTTCTAGAGAGAGAGGTTAATTGCTGAATCCCAAAAGGTTTTGTTTCTGGGGTGGGAATGAGGACATTTGACAAGAATCCCAATGCAATAGCCTGGTTTAAATATTCTACCAAGTGCATGTGGCCATGATTACTGAGACTTTTTCTCTCTCTTTTTCCCCTTTTCAAAAATCAATATCTGATGCATGCATATTCCTTCATTTATACCATGTAAGCCACAATTAAGTACAATTTAAATGGCATTATCACCATTAGTGGATTTATAATTTCCTGAGCTTTCCTTTAAAATCTTCCTTGTAGGTGCTCTGGCCCACCTCTTAAATCACCTTAGTACCTTTATTTGTCCAATTTTTACATTTACTTTCTTTCAGTCCTTGTATCCCCTTTCTCTACTTTCACAGACACTTTCTCCTTTGGTACCCTTGTGTATACTTAGAAAGGTCTTGCTTTCACCTCCAAATGTTAACTCTGACCTTCCCAATCCAAGCCACTGTTTTTTATTAATTTCATTCACTAAAATAATCAAATAATTGATAGTAGACATATGATACCTTATCCATAACCAATGCTATTTTGGTTCACTTTAATGAACTGTTTCATTTATAAAAACTCACTCATTATCTTGGCAATAATATTAACAATAGCCACCATTCATTTCTTTTTACATTTAATCATGCAAGCAAAGTTGTGTAACAGATATTAGTATTCTCATTTTAGAATTGAGAAAACCAAGGCTCAAAGAGAAGAAGAGACTTGTCCAAGGTTTCTCCTAGAAATAGTCCCCTGCTCAAAAATATCTCTGCTGCTAACTTGGTAGAGAGTCACTCATTGGTTATATAATTAAAATGTTTATATTCCTGGAATAGATAACCCATTAGCTTCTTTCAAGGCAGCAAAGTTTAGTAATTGAAAGCACCGGTCATGCCTTAGGTAGCCTGACCAAATCTATTGGACAGATTTGAGTTCAAATTAAGGCTTTACTGGGTGATGACCTTGGGAAAGTCACTTCAACTTTCTTGATCTGTTTCTTTATCTATAAAACAGGGACAGTAATTCCCATGTAATGGAATTATTATAAGAACTAAATGAGATGATATCTGTAAAGTTATAAGAGTATAAGTATTCAATAAATGACATTTTGTCTTTAAAAATCTAAGATTCTAATTGGAAATGATACAGATCTTGCCAAATAAGGAGCAGAACTTGACTTCCAGCTGTAGAAGTTAATATACTTTGGAGAAAATACCACAGGACTCCTGGGAGATCTTTGGAATGATTTTATAGTTAAAGACTGCCCATTTCCTTAAGGAAGGAAGCTGTAAGTTCAGAAAACAATTTGACCTGGTTTAAGAAGTCTTTCTTTATAATCTTAATAAATCCCAGTTGCCTCATGGCTTCATCTCTTACAGTGTTACAATCAAAGGAAAACAATTCCCACATCCAAACTAATTGAAAAGCAGTTGAAATCTTCACAGGAAGCTCTTTCTAAAGTGCCAACGATAGAGTACATTCACAAGGAACCAAAATAGTTCTTCAAAATCTTTGTTGCCATTTCCTTCACTCCCATTTCTCTGTAACTCTGTCTCTCTATGCCTTTCTCACAAATGGAGCCCCAGAGCATCTCATAAGTGGAGACTCTTGTCCTTCTATTCTCCCCTACCTCTATTCCCTAGATCAGCTCTTTATTTTATAGTTTCACTTACCTAGATACTACATCAAAAAGGAGAGCTGGGAAGATGCTCTAGGTGACCTGACCACTACCAGGAAGTCTATGGGTTGGGGGAGGCTAGGTTGGGAAGTAGGTTGCAAACACTTATAATTTAACAGCTTCTAGGTTTGGAGCAATTGTAATCAATTGAAATTTTACGCTTAATCAAGATATGGTTCTTCAGACTAAAAAGTAATATTTTTTTGCTTTTTGGGTAGGAGTTTAGCAATTCACAGATGCAGTACCAAATTTTGGGGGCTATTCTGATTGGTAGCTATTTATGTTTTTTAGAAAAGAATAGTTACCTGTTATATTTCAGTAAAAAAAAAAAATCTCAAAACCCGGGTTCCAGATCATGATGATTAGAGAAGATAATAAGATGGGCTTTGAGTGGTCAAATGTTTGGAAGCCTCTGATATGGTGCTTCTACCATACACATGATCTCATTTATTCTTCACAACACCTTGTAGGTGGGTGTTATTATCTCTACCCTGCATAAGGAAACTGAGACTATGGAAAGTACTTATACTCTCTAATGTCATTCAATTTATAAGGGATGAAGTTGGGCTTGCTCCCAGAGAAGTATGACTCTAAAGTGATGAGTAGAATAAAGCAAAGTTGCTTATATAGCTCCTCTCATCTCTTCTCCTCTCCTTTTATCTCTTCTCTCTCTCAAATGCATATCCAATCTGAGATGAATAGACTGATAATAGGTATGGTAATATGAAAGCCAAAGTCAGTTATAGAGCTTACAGATGACACAGATGACATGGCTCTGACAAGAATTAAGGAAGAGAAGTGATTAAAGTAGATAAGAACCAGCAAAAGTTCCCCAAATGACAAAGTCATAAACATGGATGCCACCATAACAGCTATTTGTGTACCCACTATTTAGTGTAAGAGATAAAACATTAACAATACATCTGAAGCCCCTGTGTAACCCTGCTGCCATTTCAGGAATAACACTATGCTGAATTTGTCTTTTTTATCATCCTCCCCCCAAAAAAGATAGATGTCCATGGGAAATTTGAGAATACCAAAAGAAAAGGGCAGAGAAGCTATATAAGTGAATATTCTCAGCATGGAATTTAGAGGGCAAAGAAATATCAAAAGGAAAGTGGGAAATTTTTGAATACCAAATACATAGCTATAATATATAATCATATATATATATATATATATATAGCTTACAGTCTACTAACAGCATATCTATATACTACTTATTGTACAACAATCTTATAAGATAGCTATGTTCATCATCATTTTACAGATTTGCATTCAATTCTCCATACAAATACCAGTTACATGACAAACACTAACTAGTGTGAATAAACTGAGATTCAGAGAGATTAGAAAACTGCTTCTCTGTGGAGGAGCCAAGCCTTGAACACAGGTAACTGGTTCTAAAATCTACTTTCCAGCACTACACTAGGAAGTTTAAAAGTTGGGAACATAGGACAAAACTGATTAAGCAATTCCTGGTGCTTGTTTTCATGGAGTTATGTATAACTCCCTAACACCATGTGTAATCCTAGTGCTGGGAAGTTTTTGGCCCTAGTTGGCTAGGATCTTGTCATCTCAATTTATTGTTTTGTTGTAGGTTAGGATAAACATGATGGAAAAACAGAGATGCTGACACCTCTAAAATGAGCAAAAGGCCAAAGAAGTAAATGATTCATTAGTGATGAGGAAAGTTATCCAGGTGAAGTGTATATAAAGGACTTTTAAAATTGTTGTATTATTGTGAAAAATGTAGACCATGCCTATTGGACATTCTATGACCTTTAGCAACTAGATAGATTGTAAATATGAAAATACTTAAATGACACAGGTAGCTTGGAACTTTACCCTACTTCCACATGTTCTCTTATTAGAACCTCGCAAAGTGGTATTTGGTTTTCCTCATCACTGTGCTATTGATAAACATAAGAATTATTACTGAGGAACCTGTCCTACTAGCCTGGCTTTTCTGATGCTCTCCTGTAAATTTTCAGGACTTCCCGAGTTATTTTCTATGCATGCTCCATTTCTGACCAAACCGTTTGAGTGGTCTTCAAGAAGAGGAGTCCCTGTTTCTTCTTTCTTGTTTGTGCATCTTCAGACTCTTAATACCATGTCTCAAGATTCTGGGCTTTGCAGCTTTAACAACATTCCTTTTTATTGTAAAACTAGAAAGTTGTAAAATAATCATGACTGTAATTGGACATGAGTACTTTCTTGTTGCCTTTGAAGTAAATATTGAATGACAGCTCTTAAGATAAACCCTCCTGGGAAAGGCCAGTAAGGAAACAGAAGAAGCCTTCATTCTGCTGAGGAGAGAAAGCTCCAGAAGTGAGGGTTGGTTAGAGTGGGCATAGGGATGATTATGCAGGAGCTCTCCCTTCAAGAACAAAGTAACAAGGAGTTGGAAATGGGAATGGTAGAAAGTAGGTCTAGCAGGCTCCTTTGGCCTAAACATCTCCACAGGGAGTGTTGAAGAGAAGGTGTTAGTGAAGGGTAGAGCAGTTTGATCCATAAGTGAAGCCCATGGTTACCCTATGTTGTTCAGAGCCTCTCAAATTCTTCTACCAAAATAGCCCTAAGGGCAGAACCAGTAACTTCCTTCATTCTACCTCTGCCTCTATTCTCCACAAGACCGGGGACAAAGTCCAAAGCCAGCCTCAAGTAGAACATTTATTTGAAATCCATTTTCTTTTAAAAATTTATGTGAATCTGGCATTCTATCTCTTGTTTATTTCATTTTAATTTTATTCCCCTTTAGCATCCTACTCCACTTCCCATTTTCTTCCACCAATATATGCAATGATGCTCATGTGTTTTTGGACATCTTTTTATTTGAATGTATTATTCCAAAATATATTGTTTTACCTATATGCATTTTAATTTATGCAAATGGTATCTATTATATATTTTCTTTCAGTACCTACATTTTCCTCTCATCATTGTGTATGTAAGACCCATCCACACTGTTTGTATACATCTAATCTGATGCCACTCATTAAAGCATCACAGTCCAGCCTGTCTACTTTCCCCGGAATGAACATTCAGATAACTGCAAACTCTCTGCCTCCCAGGCAAAGATGCAGGGGATGTATTGGTACATGTCCCCATATGGACCTATGTGGAAATTTATTTGGGGTATATAACAGAACGTGAATTGCTGTGGCATAGAATATGTATTTCCTCCATTAACCTAAGTTGTGCCAGATTGCTGTCCAGAATGTTTGCACCAGCTTTGACTCCCACCAGCAGTGGAGGAAAGTTTGTTCCTCTTTTCTCTCATCCCTTCCAACCCTTAGCAATATCCAAATTTCTGATTTTTGTCAGCTTGAAAGGTATAAAGTGAATATTTTAATTTGCATGTCTCTGATTATGAATGATTTATGTTTATATTAAGTGACCAATCTGTGGCAAACTTGAAAAAACTAAAATCAAGAAGGATCAAGTTAATCCTATTGTTTGGGGTTCCTGTCACACACACCCATATACTCCCTGGGTTAGACATATATCATTCTGGGAGTACAGTTTCTGTGGTGTAATTTTGGGAAAGTTACTTTCCTTCTCTGGATCTCCATTTCTTTGTCTCTAAATGAAGGTTCAACTAGATAATGTCACAGAGCCCTTCTAGGTCTAGCATTTGGTGGTTCAAATGATGTCATCTTGAACCATCAAACACTCTACTACCCCTTCTGTATTAAACCCTCTCTCAACCCATTCCCCATCTCAAATCCATTCAGTTCATTTCTCTATCTGGTAGCAATTTATTCTGCACTAGCAGTTCTCATCTTTCCCTGCCAATTCTCTCAACCAGAGAAGTAAGCTGCTGTTACACTTTCTCTCTAGTATGTTAACAGAATGACACCAATTTGTTCCTGCTGTTCTTTAGTCTCCTGCACAGCATTTGCCCAAATTACAGACCTATAAAACTTGGCTGCCCTCAGTCAGAACAAGGGGAAGATTAAAAGACAAGCTTGAGCTCAGCCACGTGTCGCTGTAAATATGAAATGCAAAAGAGGCTAATAATATGACATTATAGTCTGACAATCACATGGTACTCATCATTCTTGGCACCAAACAAATGCTATTTATGCCCCTATTTTGTGGCAGATGGGGGTGGGGAGAAACTAGTAATTTCTAATAATCTCTCCCTGATTCAGCCTTCAAGGAAAAGAAAGAAAATAAACCAATAATTGTAAAAGTTCCTTTAAAATTCTGTAATGGTATATTAGATTGAACATATGAAATTGAAGTCATAGGTAAAAATCAGTTAAATATCAGTAAGTTCATATGTTTCAGCCTAAAAGATGTGGTATAGTCATAAAGTCTTTTAAAAATCCCAGAGAAATCCTTATCTATGACAGGGGTGAGAAATTTCCCGCTTGCTGGCCATATAAGGCCCATAAAATCATTTGGTCTGGCCCAGCCAAGGCATTGGGGATGAGTTAATTAAATGTTTGTCCAAATATAGCAGGCTAATTTTTAAGGTGATAATTTTGTATGGCCTGCAAATTATGTTATAAATATCCAAATAGCCCTGGGCAGAAAAAAAGTTCCCCAAACTTGAATGACTTCATTAATACTACCCTTATCTCTTTCCAAATAGTACTGACATATATTCTTTGCTTAGTATCAAGGCCTAAACAAAGCAAACTTGCTTTCCTGATGTTGAGTGACTGGATGTAGTACAGAAAATAAAAACATCCTTCCCCTAGCTAACTTGGTCATGGGCTCTCTCTTTCCTCAAATATTCTGAATTTTTACAGTCCATACTGCTTATTCTAAGCCTGTCCCACCCCCCAGGGCTATTGTGTAAATCAAATGTGATAATGTCAGGTAAGTTCATTTACCTAGTTTTAAAGCATCAGGCATGTGCAAGAAATTGGGAGTAGCTACTGTTTACTAAGTGTGTGTCAGATATGATGCTCAGGATTTCACACACATCATCCTATATAATAAAAGGCTAATATGCAAATTTCCCCTTGACTGGGAGTTTTACTAGGGGGCGGGGCTGGCCCACCAACTGCCTGTGGCCCCTCCCCGGGCCGGCCTGGCCCAATTGGCCTTGATCAGGGTGGGCCGGTCAGACCCCACCCAAGCACGAATTTGTGCACCGGGCCTCTAGTCTATTATAATTTTTGTAACTGCATGAGAAAGTCACTGTTATATTCACCTTATAAATGAGGAAGCTGAGGTACAGAGGTTAAATAACTTGTTAAGATTGCCTTGCTGCTGAGTGGTAGAATTGGAAGTCAAACTCAGATCTATCTGACTCCAAAGCTTATGCTGTTTACAATGCTTCTTTCTTCTTCTTATCCCAGTCTTAAATAATTTCTAATAACTTTTTTCTGGATGTTGCTTCAACAATGACATAGGAAATTGCTTAAGGGTGAGAGCTCTTGTACCGGAATAAGTTGACCATTGTTGACCAGTGCAATTGCACGCAATACTTATTTTACACACATTTATTGAACATCTGTGTGTGTCAAGCAAAACACCACCAATAAAACTGTTATAAGGCATCTTAGTATACAAACACCTTTTTGACTTGGGTTTCACTTTGCCCCCTCCTCTCCTCCCAGGTTGCTTTTTGCCATGTATGCCAGAAATTATCACAATAGTTCTCAATCCTATATCTCAGAGACTTGAAACTTGCTCTTCCTCTCTCTGGAACATTCTTCCTTTCAGGCCAAATGTCACCTCATCAGAGAGGCCTTCCTTAACCACCCCATCCAATATAGAATTCCCTGTCACTTCTAAATTCCTACACTTTTGTTTTTCTGCATTACACTCATCACCATCAGATTTGTACAATGTCTATTTCCTCAACACATATTCCAAGCTAGCTAGAACAATACAAGGCACATATAGGTGTTCAATGTTTGTTGAATAAATGAGCAAATAATTTTTACAGTTGAAGGAGAATACATGTGCCTATGTTCATTATGGCATCATAATTTTTATGAATGAAAAAATATGTATAATTGGGTTATTATATAATACTAGAGGCCCAGTACACGAATTCGTGCATGGGTGGGTCCGGCTGGCCAACCCCAATAGGTGGATCGGGGCTGGGCCTGTTGGGAGGAAGAGACAGCAGGAAGTTGGCCCGCCAGCCCACCCTGATGGAGGCCCAATCAAGGCCAGGCCAGCTGGAGGGAGGGGCTAAGAGCGATTGGCCTGTGGGCCTTGCTCTCGATTGGGGTGGGGGGCTGATTGTGGGTGGGGCCAGCTGTGGGAAGGAGCTGTGGGTGTGGTCCAGCTGACCCCAGCCCCCAATGGGGTTGGGGGACCTATTGGGGGTCAGTGGCTGGGGGAGGGGCCACGGGAGGTTGGCCAGCTGGCCCCATCCACCGATCAGGCTGGTTCGCTGGCGGCAGTGGGCATCATCGCAACCAGTCGTTCTGGTCATTACTGCGTTACGTTCACTGGTTTTTTTATATATAGATAGATAGATTGGTAATAGTAATGTCAGATATCTTTGAAGAGCTATTTTTTTACTTACTGAAATACCTATACTCTAGCTTCTTCTTACACTTTACCTGGCATCTTATTTAACATCTCTAGGACACATGAATTACATGATTTACTCAATATAGATAAAGACATCTCAATGCCTCCCACATTCAGACACCATTATCTTAATCCTATATAAGAAAAGCTTAATATGCAAATTGTCCCCTAGACTGGGAGTTTGACAGCTCACTATGACATGCACTGACCACCAGGAGGTGGCGCGGAACATGGCGGGTGTCAGCGATGAGGTGTTGGCAGCGGGTGGCAGTGGAGGCACTGCCGGCCCCCGTGGGCTTCCAAGTGAGCTGGGCCACAGTCGCTGGGATCACAGGGGCCGGTCGGGCTCCTCATGCATTTGCACAGGAGCCAGTCTACAAGGCCAGCCAGGAGAGAGCACGCTGCCTGCCTGGCTTCCATGTGGCACCACTGGGCAGCCCAGAGGCCCATGCTGTGCCCCAGCCCATGGCATCTGACCATGCACACTGCATCTCCACATGGGGACTTGGGCACCATAACTCAGGTGGAGGGGGGCATGCGGGGGCCCAGGGGCTCAGGTGCTGCAAGGAAGAAATAACATAGAAGCAGCCACCAGGTAGCTCCCGACAACCAACACAAATGTCAGCGGGACTGATCCGTATCCTGGGCCGCAAGGGCATCCCACCACCCACCTGGAGGGCCAATCATGTCCCAGTCACCCCCCTGAGGACTCCACCCGTGCATGAATTCATGCACTGGGACTCTAGTAGACAATAATAGCTAATGTGCTATCTAAAATATGTTTATGTATATCTATAATGTGCTCACTATATGATTGGCACTTTAACTTAGCAATTTAAGATAAAGTGTGGTGACTATGAGATCGGTACTTTGATATCCCTCATTTTATAGTAGGAAACTAAAGCACAGAGAGGTTAGGTAATTTAATTTGATCACATAGCAAATAAGTGGCAATGCTTGGATTTGAACCCAGGGAGACTGATTATAGCAACCATACTCTTAACCAGTATCTGCAGCTATACCCTTAACACGTTGCATGCTTGCTAAAACAGGAAGGTATATTTAATCATTTTAGTAAAGTTTTTATTAACAAATATTTAAAATAAAAATTTTATTGCTTGATTACATTCTAAAAATTAATTTTTAAATTGACATATAAATGTCTTTATATAATTTTACATATTAATTTTAAATGCCATATATATAGATGAATATATAATTTTATATAAATGTGAACATAATCTGCAACTTTTTTTTCCCTTTTCTTTTTTGCTTGGTTATCCCATCTCCTCTGTTTTCCTTTACATCAGGTAATCCATGTTACTCAGGCTATATCCTTCCATATTTTCTCTTGCTCATACATATGTACACATCTATAGGATTTTGTCATTATTTAATGGGATTATATTATACACAGTTTTCTGCATCTTGCTCTCCTAAATCTAGGATACTTTTTAAAAATCTCTCCCAGGTATCTGGGATAGCATTTCTATATTAGTTTTCCTCACGCACGCTCTCACGTGACTTCGTCACAAAATGGCCACCACAAGATGGCTGCCATAAGAGGGCCACATGCACAGCAGAGGTGAGGCCCAGTGGCCACTCCGCGTGTGAGGCCTTGGGGTCCCACAGCTCTGCATGGTGTGGAGGAGGCCTGTCCTGGTGTCTCTGCCACCTAACGTGGAGGAGGCGGGTCCCGGCGGAGGAGGCAGGTGGCGGCAGCGGAGGGCAGTTATGGGTGAGCAGGCCAGCAGGGGAGGGCAGTTAGGGGCAATCAGGCAGGCAAGCAGGTGAGCCGTTAGAAGTCAGCGGTCCTGGATTGTGAGAGGGATGTCTCACTGCCGATTTAGGCTCGATCCCGCAGTCGGACATCTCCCGAGTGGTCCCAGATTGGAGAGAGTGCAGGCCGGGTTCAGGGACACCCCTCCCCCCCACCCCGGGTGCATGAATTTTGTGCACCCGGCCTCTAGTTGCTATATAATATTCTATGGAGTGGATATATAATAATTCATTCAGCCTTCTCTATAGTAGAAGGCATTCTCTAATTTGTTTTGTCAGTATGAACAATGCTGCAATAAAGATGATTCTATATATACCTTTTTACAATGGAATAAATTATAATTAATGGGACTGCTGAGTTAAGGAGTAAATTAATGTTTCATTTTAATAGATGTTACCAAATTGTTTACAAATGGCTGTAACACATCACACTTCCACTAGCAATATATAGATATTATATTGGTCTTTACACTTTTCCAGTTTGATAGATTTAAAACACTTCATTTTTTGCTTTAATTTGCATTTCCCTGACTGCTGCTGAATCTTTTTGTTTTTACTCTTTTATAAGTTCATTATTCAATACCTTTGCCCATTTTTTCTATTGGTTTGTTTGTCTTTTTCCTTCCAGTTTAAAAGAGTTATTTGCCTATGAATTAATCTTGTGTCTTTCAACAGTATTATAAATTTTTGTTTATGGTATTTTATTTATGTTATATTTTATCACACAGAAGTTTTTAACTTTGTTCCAATGATTCCAGCTTTCCTAGATTTCTCATGTATTCTCTCAATTATAATATGTAGTTCCCTAGTTTCCTATAAGATAATGATTGTATTATTATTATATTTTATTAAGATTTAATTCATATACCATAAGATTTACTCTTTTAAGCTATACATACATAATATTTTAAAAGTTCATCCATATTGTTGTATATGTCCTTTTTATCACTGATTTAATATTTCCCTGCCTGGATTTGATTAATCCATTCATCAGTTGATAGATATTTGTGTTATTTCCACTATTTCACTATTATGAATAATGCTGATATGAATACATAAATGCAAGTTTTACTGTGAACATGTTTTCAATGATCCTGGGTATATACCTAAAAGTGGAATTGCTAGGTCATATGGTAGCTCTATTTTTAACTTTTGAAGAACTGTGAAACCATTTTCCAAAACAGCTGAACCATTGTGCATTACCACCCACCAGCAGAGCGTGAGGATTCCAATTTCTCCATATCCTTGCCAACACTTGTTTTATTGTCTATCTTTTTGATAGGCACACTGAATTGATATAAAATGGTATCTCATTGTGATTTTGATTTGCATTTTCCTGGTGACAAATGATGTTGAGCATCTTTTCATATATTTATTGGCCATTTCTGAAACTTCTTTGTATAAATGACTATTCGAATTATTGGACCATTTTTAATTCTGTTTATTGAGAGTGTTGTTTTTTCCTCTGCCCCTCGTTCCTGGTACCCACGTTTCTACTCTTTGCTTCTCTGAGTTTGACTTTTTCTTTTATATTCCACATATAAGTGATATCATGTAGTATTTTACTTCCTCCATCTGGCTTATTTCACTTTGCATAATGCCCTCAAGGTCCATCTATGTTGTTGTAAATGGCAAATTCTATTTCATGGCTGAATAATATTCCACTGTATATATGTATATACTATAACTTCTTTATCTATTGATAAAGATGGCCACTTAATGTTGTTTCCATATCATGGTTATTTTGAAAAATGCTTCAATGAACATGGGGGTGCAGATATCTCTTCAACATCCTGTTTTCATTTCTTCAAATATATACCACTCGGAAGTGGAATTACTGGGTTATAAGCCATTCTAAATTTTTTGAGGAACCTCCATAATGTTTACCACAGTGTCTATACAATTTACTTTTCCACCAACAGTGCACAAAGGATTGCCTTTTCTCCACATTCTCTAAAATACTTGTTATTTCTCCCCTTTTCTTGATAGCCATTTTCGTATTTGTGAGTTGATATCTCAAAGAGGTTTTGATTTGCATTTCTCTGATGATTAGTGATGTGAGCACCTTTTATGTATCTGTTGGACATTTGAATATCTTTCTTACTATTGAGTTTCAAGAGCTCTTTATATATTCTGGATACTGGAATTTTTTCAGATATATGATTTTCAAATGTTTCTCTCATTCTATAGTTTGCCTTTTCATTTCCTTGACAGTATTCTATGAAGCTCAGAGGTTTTTAATCTTGTGAAGTCCAATGTATATGTTGTTTTTATTGTATGGCTTAGGTGTCATATCAAAGAAATCAATGCCAAATCCAAGGTCACAAAGACATACACCTATGTTTCCTTTTAAATGTTTTATCATTTTAACTCTTGCATTTAGGTCATTGAACCATTTTCAGTTAATTTTAGTATACAGTGTACAGTAGTTTTCTAATTTTACTCTGTTACATGTAAGTATCCAGTTGTACAAGCACCATTTGCTAAAAAGATTAGTCTTTCCTTCATTGAGTTGTCTTGGCACGCATGCCAAAAATCAATTGATGATACATGTTAGGGTTAATTTTTGGAATACAAAATATATTCCATTCACCTGTATGTCTATTCCAAGACTAACTACGCATACTTAATTACTTTAGCTTTGTAATAAGTTTTGATATATAGAAGCAGCTTTGTAGCGAATCCTTCAACTTTGTCCTCTTTAGAGATGTTTTGAATATTTTCAGTGACATGTACATTTCAGGATCAGCTTATCAATTTTTGGAAAAAAAAGACTCTTTAAGAGAGATTTAGTTAAATCTGTAGAAAACTTGATGGTATTGCCATCTTATTACTAATTCTTCCAATTTATGAACAGGGGATATCTTTTCATTTATTTCCATCTTCTTTCATTTCTTTCAATAATGCTTTATAATTTTCAGTGTAAAATATTGAACTTCTTTGGTTAACTTTATTACTAAATATGTTATTATTTTTGATACCATTACAAATGGAATAATTTCCTTAATTTCAATTTTGGATTGTCCATTGCTAGTGTATAGAAAGACAACTGCTTTATATATGTTGATCTGTACATAACTGTACATACTTTGTTCCAATGTATGTATCTGTACATACAACTGCTTTATGTATGTAAGTACCCTGTAACTTACCTGAATTTGTTATTAGCTTTAATATTATTTTTGTGGATTCCTTATGAATTTATATATACAAGAGCATGTCATATGCAAAGGAAAATAGTTTCGCTTCTTTTTTCAACCTAGGTAACTTTTATTTCTTTTACTTGTCTGATTATTCTAACTACAGCCTCCAATACAGTATAGAATAGAAATATTGAAAGTGGTTATGTTTGTCTTAGTTCTGATCTTATGGGGAAAGTTTTCAAACTTTCATCATTAAGTATGGTGTTAGCTGTGGGTTTTTGAAAAAAAAAGGGGGGGCCTTTTTTAGGTTGGAGAAAATCCCTTCTATTCCAAGTTTAAGGATTGCAAAAATGTTGGATATTTTTTGAATGATTTTTGTGCCTTTTGAAATCATTTCTTTAAATGTGGGGTTTTTTCTTTATTATATTAACGAAGCGTTTTACACTGATTGGCTTTGACCAACCTTGAATACCTGAGATAGATTCTACTTGGTTATTGTGTATAAGAGTAATACTGGCCTCATAGAATGAGTTTTTATAAAAAATGTTTATTGTTGAGAGTATTACAGATACCCCCCTTTTTTTCCCACTTGTCCCCCACCACCCAGTTTCTGCCCCACCCCAGGCCTTCAACCACCCAATTGTCTATATTCATGGGCAATGCATATATGCATATAAATTCTTTGGTTAATCACTCCCTCTCCCCCTTCTCTCTGACATTTGTCAGTCAGTACCATGTTTCCATGCCTTTGGATCTATTTTATTCATCAGTTTATTGTGTTCATTAGATTCCACATATAAATGATATTATGTGATATTTGTCTTTCTCTGACTGGCTTATTTTGCTTAGCATACTCTCCAGGTCTTTCTATGCTGTCTCAAAGGGTAAAGAGATTCTTCTTTTTTTACAGCTGCATAATATTCCATTGTGTAAATGTACCACAGTTTTGTTTTTTTATCCATTCATCTACAAATGGACAGTTGGGTTGTTGCCAGATCTTAGCTATCTAATATAATAAAAGAGAAGCATGCAAATTGACCACACCTCCGCGACACCCCAAGCGACGCCCACCAGCCAATCAGAACGACTATATGCAAATTAACCCAACAAAGATGGCGGCCAGCAGCCACGGAGCTGGAGCAAGCAAGAGACTTGGTTGCCAAGCTTCCTGCCTGCCCTGGCCGGCTGTGGCCTCCGCTCAAGGCAACAAAGTTTCAATTATAGAAGATAAATAAATCCCAGATACCTGCTTCCAGCCAGCCTCCACTGGGAGCTTGGGTGGCTGGGGGCCATGGCCAGCCTGCAAACAGCCATCAGCCCCTCACCAAGGATGGCCACACCCTCATGAGGTGAGGATCCCCATTGGGGGGCTTGGACAGCCTGCAAATAGCCATCAGCCACTCACCCAGACTGGCCAGGCACCCCAGCAGGACCCCCCATCCTGAAGGGGCTGTGGTCCGCCTGCAAACAGCCATCAGCCCCTCACCCAGGCTGGCCAGGCACTCCAGCAGGGACCCCCATCCTGAAGGGGGTGTAGCCAGTCTGAAAATGGCCCTCAGCCCCTCACCCAGGCTGGCCAGGCACCCCAGAGGGACCCCCACCCTGATCAGAGACACCCTTCAGGGCAAACCAGCCAGCCCCCACCCATGCACCAGGCCTCTATCCTATATAATAAAAGGGTAATATGCAAATTGACCCTAACAGCAGAACGACTGGGAATGACTGGTCACTATGACACACACTGACCACCAGGGGGCAGATGCTCAATGCAGGAGCTGTCCCCTGGTGGTCAGTGCGCTCCCACAGCGGGAGCTCTACTCAGCCACAAGCCAGGCTGACGGCTGCCAATACAGCAGTGGTGGTGGGAGCCTCTCCTGCCTCCTCAGCAGCACTAAGTATGTCTGACTGCAGCTTAGGCCTGCTCCCCGCTGGCAAGTGGACATCCCCTGAGGGCTCCCGGGCTGCCAGAGGGATGTCTGACTGCCAGGTTAGGCCCAATTTCCTGGGGAGCGGGCCTAAGCCAGCAGGTGGTCATCCCCTGAGGGGTCCCAGACTGTGAGAGGGCACAGGCCGGGCTGAGGGAGGCCCCCCCCCCCCCCGAGTGCACAAATTTTTGTGCACCAGGCTGCTAGTTGTAAATATCACTGTTATGGACATAGAGGTGCCTATATTCTTTCTGATTGGTGTTTCAGGATTCTTAGGATATATTCTTAGAAGTGGGATCACTGGGTCAAATGGCAGTTTCATTTTAAGTTTTTTGAGGAAAATCCACAGTTTTTCATAGTGGCTGCACCCATCTGTATTCCCAATAGCAGTCCACTAGGGTTCCTTTTCTCCACATCCTCACCTAGAATGAGTTTAAATGCAGTTTTTATCTTTCACTTTTGGAAGAGTTTAATTCTTCTTTAAACCTTTGGTAGAATTTAAGAGTCAAGCCCAGCCAATGTTACTTAGTAGTTGAGTTCAATTCGTGGTCAAGGCACATGCCTAGGCTCCGTCCCCAGTCGGGGGGCATGTTCGAAGCAGCGATCCTCTCTCATCATTGATGTTTCTATCTCACTCTCCCTCTCCCTTCCTCTATGAAATCAATAAACATGTATTTAAAATAAATAAAAACTGCATTATTAAAAATAGAAATTAATAATTAAGTCATTCAGTTCAGACTTTACTTTGTGGAAAATTTGATTAATAATTGTATCCCTTTACTTGTTAATAGTATATTGAGATATGCCATTTCTTATTTAGATAGCTTCAATAGTTCATGTCTTTCTAGGAACTTTTTCATTTCATCTAGGTCCGTGGTTGGCAAACTGTGGCTCACGAGCCACATGAGGCTCTTTGGCCCCTTGAGTGTGGCTCTTCCACAAAATACCACGTGCGGGCGGGCACGTACAGTGCAATTGAAACTTCGTGGCCCATGCACAGAAGTCGGTATTTTGTGTAAGAGCCACACTCAAGGGGCCAATGAGCCACATGTGGCTCGCAAGCAGCAGTTTTCCAACCACTGATCTATGTTATTTAACTTTTTGTTGTACAGTTGTTCATAGTGTTCCCTTATAATTCTTTGATTTCTGTAAGTTTGGTAGTAATGCATTCTATTTCATTCCTCATTTTAGTAATTTGAATCTTCTCTCTCTTTTTACCTTTTTTATTGCAATAACATTGATTTATAATATTACGTGTTTCAGGTGTGCAACATTATAATTTTAAATATGAATATACTGCATTACTTACAATAAAAAGTCTAGTTATTTATATATTCAAAATGTATAAATAAGTAATACATCTTAAAGACAACAAAAAACAAACAACCTGACCTTAAAAATGGGCAAAGTATTTGAATAGACTTTTTTTTATTTTTTCTATTTATTTTTTTCCATCACTGTGTATTCCCCTATACCCTCCTGTTTTTTAAAAGAAGACCTACAGATGGCCAATAAGCACAAGAAAAAATGTGCACTATCACTAATCATTAGATAAATGCAAATCAAAATCACAATGAGATATCACCACCTGTCAGAATATCTTTCATCAAAAAGTCAATAAACTAGTATTAGAGAGGATGTGGAGAAAAGGAAACCCTCATAAAATGTTAGTGGGAATGTAAATTAGTGCAGCCAGTACAGAAAACAGCATAGAGATTCCTCAAAACAATTTTTTTCAATTGAATATTTTTTTAGTTTTGACTTTATATTTTATTAAATTTATTGGGGTGATGTTAGTTAATAAGATCATATTGGTTTTGGTGTCTGTTTCTATGATACATGATCTGTATATTGCAAAAAATTAAAACTAGAAGTACCATATAACCCAACAATTACACTTCTGGGTATTTATTTGAAAGAATATGAAAACACTAATTCTAAAAGATACATCCACACCTATGTTCTTTGCAACATTATTTACAGTGTGGCCAAAATATGGATACAACCTCAGTATTCATGGAGCGATGAAGGGATAATGAAATGTGGTTTATGTGTGAATACTACTCAGTCATAAAAAAAGGTGAAACCCTGCCATTATTTTTTTGTCTTTACCAGTCTAGATAAAGGTATTTCAACTTTTCATCTTTCCAAAGAACCAAATTTTGTCTTCGTTGATTTTTCTGTACGTGTCTATTCTCTATTTCTTTTCTTTATGCTGTGATTATCATTTACTTCCTTCTGTTTGCCTTGGGTTTAACTTTTCTTTCTAGTTTTGTAAGATGGAAGGTTATATTATTGATTTGAAATCTTATTTTTTTTTAATATAGGCATTTAAAGCTATACATTTCCCTGTGAGGACTACTTTTAGTTCCAACCCAAAGTTTCGCTATATCTTGCTTTTATTTTCTTTCATCTCAAATTAGCTTCACATTGTGTTGTGGTTCTCCTATGATGGTCAGAAAATATCCTTTTTAGGATTTCAATCATTTAAAATATATTGAGATTTATTTCATAGCCTAACACTTGGTCTATCTTAGAGAATGTTCCATACACACTTAAGACAGTGGATTCTGCTGTTGTTAGAGTGTTTTATAGATATGTTAGTCTTAATTGATTTATGGTATTGTTCAAAAATTATATTCCATGTTGATCTTCTGTCTAGTTGTTCTACCCATTATTGAAAGTGAGGTGTTGAAGCCTCCAGCTGTTATTGATCAATTGTTTATTTCTTCCTTCAATTCTGTCAGTTTTTGCTTCATGCATTTTAGTGCTCTGTTAGGTGCCTCTATGTTAATCACTTATGTTTTCTTGATGGATTGATCCTGTTATCATTGAAAAATATCCTTATTTGCTTTTAGTAACAGCTTTTGCCCTAAAGTCTATTTGTCTGATATTAGTATAGCTACTTTTCCTCTTTTTTTATCTATTTTTCCCATTCTTTCATTGACAAAGTATTTGTGTCTTAGAATCTAAAGTATCTCTTGTGATAGCTTATAGTTGAATCATATTTTCATTCATTCTCCCAATTTCTGCCTCTAATTGGAGTGTTTAACTCATTAACATTTGATGTAATTACTGATAAAGTAATATTTATGTTTGATATTTTGCCATTTGTTTTCTGTGATGTCCTATATTCTTCCATGAATGCCTTTTTTTGTATTAAGTAGATATTTTTAATATATAAGTTAAACTCCCTTGTCATTTATTTTAGTATTTTTGTGTTATTTTCTTTGAGATTTCCCAATTAAAATCTTAAGGTCACCTTAGTTTCAATTGTATGCAAAATCTATTTGAATGCTATATTTACAAAATTTTAGAATTGTCATTTTCCTGATAGTATAACTTCTAGATTTTGCTTAAATTATTTAGTACTTTTTATTCTAAACTTTTGTTGTTTGATATAGTAGCCACTAGCCACTAGCCACAAGCCATATGTGACTATTTCAAATAATTAAAAGGAAATAAAAATTCAGTAACTCAGTTGTTCTAGCTCCATATCAAATGCTCAATAGCCACACATGGATAATGGATACTGTATTGGACAGAATATATATGAAACATTTTTAGCATCACAGAAATTTATATTGGACATTTCTCTAGATCAGGGATGGGCAAACTTTCTGTAAAAGGCAAGATAGTAAACATGTTAGGTTTGGCAAACCTGTCTCTATTGCAGCCACACAGCTCTGTTTTTGCTTTTCACATAAATCAGAAATAATACATAAACAAATTAATATTGCTATGTTTCAATAACTTTATTTATGGATACTAAAACCACATTTTTATAATTTTCACATGTCATGAAATATTCTTTTTTAAATATATTTTATTGATTTTTTACAGAGAGGAAGGGAGAGGGATAGAGAGTTAGAAACATCGATGAGAGAGAAACATCGATCAGCTGCCTCCTGCACACCCCCCACTGGGGATGTGCCCGCAACCAAGGTACATGCCCTTGACTGGAATCGAACCCGGGACCCTTGAGTCCGCAGGCCGGCGCTCTATCCACTGAGCCAAACCGGTTAGGGCTCATGAAATATTCTTATGATATTTTTCAATAATTTTAAGATGTACAAAACATTCTTAGCTTACAGGTCATACAAATATAGGTGGCAGGTCAGATTTGTTCTGTGGGCTGTAGTTTGCTAGCCCCTGCTCTAGACTCCTACAGAGTTTCTCTTAAAGTGTGTCCCTTTTATTTATGAGTCCTTATTAAACATTTTAAACATATTCCCAGGCTCTCTATCCTAAAGTATGTTCTCTTTTAATTAATTTACAAAATTGGATAGATAGGAAATTCTTCTGTTTTTTCCCCCGGAAAAATGTTTTCTATACTGCACTTGAACCTCCTTCAGTGCTCTTATTTTTATTTAAGTTTTTATCTATTCCTCCCAGAAGCTCTATTTTGTTCCGCTTGATCTTCCTCTCTGCTGCTGGGTACCCTGAGATGGGGTTGTTACTTTCCACTGTCAGCTCTTTGGGATTCATCTCCTGACTGTCAGCAGTCCTGCAGTGAACGCAAAGTGCTCTCTATCCCTGTAAGCCAGGAGAATCAAAGTAGTAGAGTACTAATCTCCTAGTGAGACACTTGGATGAAGTCTTGTTACTCTCTTGTTTTCCTTGTACTCTTCCTGACTAAGGAAGGAAAGACTTGAATCACTTCTTCAGTTTCTTCTTGGAATTTAGGAGGTAGGGTGACCTGGCAATCTCACATAAGGGCAATATCAATCCTTTCCACAAGAATTCATAGATCTGTAAAAGTCAAGATCTAGCAGTTTACAGTGTCGCCTTCATGTACTTATACAATATGGAAGAGAGAAAGTTCTATATCGGTTTCCTCACTAACAAAGCCCCATGTCTTGCTTACACCCAGCTTCCCATGGGCACTAATATCCATTTTGCTTATAGTAGGGACTGAGGGGAAAGATGCTATATATTCAGTTCACCATGTTTCCAGACTCTCTCCCTCCTAAAATTTAATTAACCAAGTCAGTTCATTATCAAAACATATGTGTTTATTATACACACAGGCACACTCACTTTAAAATTTTCTTTGTCTCAAGAATACAATTTGAAGTAATTAAACTAAATATGGCTAACAGAAAGTGAATTTGAGTTTGATGAATTAATTGAGGATGAATTCAGGTAGTTCCATGGAATATATTGCTTACCTTATCCTTTAATGATCTGTTGATTACATTAATTTTAATATAGTAGAATGTTAGCTCTTAAAAATCATTTAACCCAACCTTATTTATTTGATAGATGAAGAAACTGAGATGTGAAGAGTTTAAGTTTAAATGATTATGATGAAGCCAAGAATAGAAACTTCAATTTCATGGCTCCTATTATAATACCCTTTCTGTTACATCCCTATGAGAATGAAAACTGTCAAGCCACTCAAGCTAAATGGGTGAGCATCAAAAATCCATTGAAAATTAAAGATTTGTCAATAGAGTGATCTTGGTAATGGCAGAAAAGGATTGATAAATTGTCTATGCCAGTGGTCGGCAAAATCATTAGTCAACAGAGCCAAATATCAACAGTACTTCTTCAAAATAGACTCGCCCAGGCCGAAAAACGACTTCTGCGCATGGGCCACGAAGTTTCAATCGCACTGTATGCGCGCCTGCACGTGGTATTTTGTGGAAGAGCCACACTCAAGGGAACAAAGAGCCGCATGTGGCTCGTGAGCCGCAGTTTGTTGACCACGGGTCTATGCTATTATCATTTTATATTTTAAAGAATATTTCTCCTTTATCCAAGATGTGTTTCTTATGTTATGAATGTAGATAATTATATAAATCAACAAATAAATCCATACATATACATGGATTATGAGAGATGGTCTAAGGGCTTAACAATTAAAAAATATATGACATGACCACCAGGAAGTTGAACCACCATGCAGAAGCAAAGGGTTAAAATATTGGTGGATTCAAGAGGCTGAATCTGTGCCAAGCTGACCCTTCCTCCGGGAAGGCTTCTGTGATTTGCCTCTGTTGGAAGTAAGCAGTACAAATCTGGTGCTGTCCCACGGGGTTTATCACTGCCTTCCTTATCAGTAGAGGCACATATTCCTTTATCTTCCATACAGCCCCAGTGCCAGGAACAGAGGGTCTTCTCAACAAATGTCTGTTGAATGCATAAATGAGATTCAATTCCTGCTTCTCCCTTGAAGCAGTTCTGATCTATGGGCACATAGAAAGTTCTCAATAAATATCTATGGAACAGACATAGGTAGATGATAGATAGATAGATATGTAGATATAGATATAAAAATCATTATTATGTGAAGAGAGCTCATATTTTAACTGAGGGTCAATATTGCAAAATTAAAATATACCTAGTCTATGATTTCATACTATATGTAACATATGAGTGTTCTAGATAGTAAGAGAGCTTGAAAGCAGAAAGCTCTGTAGGTTGAAGACAGCAAAGGCTCCATGGGAGTGATAGGATTTGAAGTAATCATTGAAGGAAGAATATGGTCTATAGCTATGAGAAACATATAACTTGTTGTCCTCGCTAGGACACTTCTGAGAGTGAAAGGAGAAACCATTAATAGTTACATCAGGGTAACAGGTATAATGTGAGATGTTTAGGTAAATAAGCAGAAATTATCTCCATATTCACAAAGGAAGGTTTCAGGGCATTCCAAATATAGGGGGTGGTTTAAAGGAAAAGACAAAGGTAAGGATGAGCTGGGCGATTTCTGGGTAAAGCAGAGATGGGGTACAGGGAACAAACAAGAAAGGAGATCAGAAAGGGCATTGAATGCTAGGCTAAGGAGCTTGATTTTATTCCATGAAAATAAGAATCATTTCAACAGGTGATTTTCAAAATATTTAACATCCAGCAAGCATGGGCACTAAAAATGAAAAGAGCAAGTGTCTAACAGTGCATAGCAGGTGAATATCAATTGTTCATTTGAGGTTTATGTGCAGAAGAGTGATATGAAATTGGTATTTTAGAAAAATGAATGTAGCAGTGAGGTGCAGGATTAATGAAGAAGGTACAAGAGCACGGGTCAGCAAGCACTTCTTGTGAATAGCCAGGTAGTCAATATTTTAGACCATATGGTTTCTGTTACAACTAGTCAACTCTGCCATTGTAGTCCAAAATCATATTAGTTAACATATAAACAAATGAGTGTGGCTGCGTGTCAGTAAAGCTTGATTTACAAAAAAAGCAGGATAAATTTGCCTTGTGGGCCACAGTTTGCAACTCCTGAACTAAAGGTAGAGAGACTGGTTAAATGGATTGCAATACTTCAGGCTCTTAGCCTGGGCTAGGTTACTAATAGAGAGAATTAAAATAAACACACACACACACACACACACAAATACATAAAGAAAATCTCAAAAATATTAAATAATTATGGTTATCTGGATAATTTAGGCAAAAGTCCATTATCAGCAGTATGAAAGATCCAAATAATTGAGGACAAAATATTTTTACCTATATTATTCAGTTAGCTTCTTCTCTTTGCATTCTGTTCATGATCACAGCCCTAACTTTCCGAAAGGATGTGCCTATGTAGACTGAAATGAATGAAAGGAAAGAATGAACTCAGTCACTTAAACAGATGCCATAATAACTAGTTAAACTGAAATTTTCACTAAACTGGATTATGAATTCAATGAGGATTATGAAGACATGGCCACACCAAATGAACAAATATGTTGAGGGATTATCAATTACCAAAAGTTAGCTAGATAAGATGGATGAAATATCTGAGAAGCTAGAGCATCTTTGAAACAAGGACTGGGGGCAGGGGATAACATAATCTTTTTAGGGGAATAAAACACTTATATGACAGTAGCAAAGGAGCAAATAAGAACAATTTAAATGAGATTAATTGAGCGTTGTGTTACATGACGTGAATGAAAGGACAAACTGATTTGCTAAATACTTGATGTGGGAAAGTGTAGATATTTAGAGGGCAGAAAGAGATGGCTATCATTGAGATGTGATTTAGTGCAAAAAAATGCAACTGTCAAATGACAGCCAAGTGTGGCTAACAAAGTTAGGGATAGGAAGAAGGGGTGACACAGTAGACTTTAGTAATAAAAGAGGCTTATTGATCATCTCTATACAAACTGTATCCACTGGAAACCTAAAAGTATCCACTAAGAAGTTAGGATGTCAAGCCCACATCCAGTTTTTTACTCAAAGGCAAGCAATGGGTTCAAAAGATGTCAATGAAATCACAAGAACATGGTATCAGAACCTCTGGTCAGTTTGATCTGGTTCCTCAAATAGCTGGTCCTTTTATGAGTATGGGGCTGGGGGATTCAAATTGCTTTTTTTTTGCTAAATTTTACCAGTTTGATTTCATTAAATTAGATGAGCCCACAATCAATTTGGTAATTGGGTAATTTAGTGGCTTGCATAAACAACCTGCATTACTTGCTGTTCTGACTGCATTGTTAAGAGAAAGAGAATACTGGAAGAAATTGTTAACATCAAACACAAAAAAACCAGAAAACAAACAGCTCCTTTATCCCAGTTCTTTATAAGATACCAAATATGCTACCATCAGCAGGGACAAAATGAATAAAAATGACTCATAGTTCACAGGCAGCAAATGTAGAGGCTCAGATGAGTAATCTTAAAACTGAAAGGGGAGAGCAATGGAGAAGTAAAGGGAAAGAAGACAGTAAACTTTTGCTGCAATTTTTGACACAAGCTCTGAGTAAGAAATGTTTCTCTTCCTGTACCATCCCTATTTCCCCATGGCCTTGTTAGATGACAAGCTAATCCATTAAGCAACATGGTGCCAGTGACTAATAATAGCTTTAATGTACTTCTGCATAGGGTATTTGCATTTTAATAGAGGACCCTGGGGGCCTAGCATAAAACAGCACACCTCTGATAAGGAGAATTTCTAGAAACTATGGTTAGTCCACGGGGACTTTGGAAACACAGAAGGGTAAAGGTCAAATCATCCCATGTTGGCAGACACCTACTCTGCTTGAATAGAAATCCAGCATGGAATAATGGAATCATAAGATCTATCATGCTATGATTCATATTTTTAATGAAGGGTTAAAATATCTAATCCTGCTATTTTGAACTCTGGATGCATATTAGAAAAACTTTTGAGCCTTTAAACAATAATATTTGTGGGGCCCACCTCCACAGATTCTGATTTTATTGCTCTGGAGTGGAGCCTTGGCATTTGGTATTTTCAAAAATCTCCCTGAGAGATTTTAATGTGCTGAGAGATTTGAGAACCACCAACATAATTCTAGACTCTTAAAAATCACAGAGACCAATCTCTACCTCATGACAAGCTTGCCAAATGATTATTACATTCTGCTTGCACATATCCAGGGGAAGGATTCCTCTAAGAAGCTCTCCACCTATGAACATGAGAATAGGATATCCTCATCAGCTACAACGAGGACACACTTCTGGAAAGCAAGAGAAAATATGGAAATATCCCTGTTTTCAAAGGCCAATGATATACCCCAATCCTCAATAACCAGGACTCAATCAAATTAAAAATTAACCTCCCACAAAAGAAGAGAGAGAGAGAGAGAGAGAGAGAGAGAGAGAGAGAGAGAGGATTTTAACATCAGGATTTCCAATAAAAAAGGTACTTTCATGTCTTCCAATTCTCCCTCTGCAGCTGAAATGGTTATTTGTTCATCAAACCAAACAAGCTCAAATGTCATGCATCTCAATCAGGTCTAAAGAGATTAGAAATGGGTAGTAGCTTAGAACAGTGTTTTTCAACCATGACTCTGTACACAAACCACCTATTAAAATGCTTTGTGACTGTTTCTTCTCCCTTTCCCTCTGCAGTGACAGCAGCTGGTGTTACTCTTGATGCCCTACCCTATTTTCCTTTCTTATTGTCCCTCATTTTTGGAGATTTTGATAGAGAATTTAGGTTGATTAATCTTCTGCAGAAGTTTCTAATACTGTGTTTTCTGAAGCACACTAGCACCATGGAATGTTCATGAGCATTTCTTCAAACAAAAGTTTGATAGTCAAGTTGTTTTGAGAAAAGCTGATTAAAGCAAAAACAGATTTATTTTATTTATTGTAAAACTTTTCAGAGAGTTTAATATACTAATATGCATAATGAATCTCTAAGAGAATCTGAAACATCCCCAACATTGACTATGGAAGTCTTTTAAAATAAAGCATGTCAAGATTAGTGCATTGCTGAACATTCTTAGGATGGATGAATTGGTTGTCACTATAATATGGATTGAGGAACACTAATTTGGAAAGCATATCAGAAGTAGAGAGAACATATTTGCTAATTATCCATCTGGTAAGGGCTTACTTTCCAAAATATATAAAGAGCTTATAAAACTCAACACCAAGAAACTAGAAACACCAATCAGAAAGGATATATGCACCCCTATGTTCATAGCAGCACAATTTACAATAGCTAAGATTTGGAAACAGCCTAAGTGCCCATCAGCAGATGAGTGGATTAAAAAACTGTGGTACATCTACACAATGGAATACTATGCTGCTGTAAAAAGGAAGGGACTCCTACCATTTGCAACAGCATGGATGGCGCTGGAGAGCATTATGCTAAGCGAAATAAGTCAGTCAGAGAAAGATAAATATCACATGATCTCACTCATTTGTTGATTATAATGAACAGCATAAACTGATGAACAAAAACTGATCCAGAGATAGAGAAGCATCTATCAAATGTTCAAACCTCAGAGGGAAGGTAGGGGAGGGTGGGGATAAGGGAGAGAAATCAACCAAAGGACTTGTATGCATGCATATAAGCCTAACCAATGGACACAGACAACAGGGGGGTGAGGGCATGAACGGGAGTGGGATGAGGGGGGAATGGGGGGATAAGGACACATATGTAATACTTTAATCAATAAAGAAAAACAAACAAACAAAAAATCCCTCAACACCAGGGAGGCAAACAATCCTATTAAAAAATGGGCAAATGACCAGAATAGATAGGTCTCCAAAGGGGACATACAGATGGCCAATAGACATATGTAAAGATACTCAATATCACAAATCATCAGAGAGATGAAACTTAAAACCACAATGAGATGTCATCTCACACCTGTCAGAATGGCTATCAACAGTAAATCAAAGGGAAACCTAGTGCAGTGTTGGTGGGAATGCAGACTTGTGTAGCCACTGTGGAAAGCAGTGTGGAGTTCCCTCAAAAAATTAAAAATGGAACTGCATTTTGGGAATATATCCTAAGAATCCTGAAGCACAAATCAGAAAGAATATATGCACCCTTATGTTCATAGCAGCATTATTTACAATAGCCAAGATCTGGAAGCAGCCCAAGTGCCCATCAGTAGAGGAGTGGATAAAAAAGTTGTACATTTACACCGTGGCATACTATGCGGCTATAAGAAAGAAGGAACTCTTACCTTTTGTGACAGCATGGATGGACCTGAAGATTATTATGTTAAGCAAAATAATCCAGACAGAGAAAGACAAATACCATATGATATCACTTATATCTGGCATCTCATGAACAAAGATAAACTGACTAACAAAATAGAAGCAGAGACATGGATACATGGAAGAGACTTACAGAGGTCAGAGGGGAGGGAAATGGGGGAACTGGATGAAAAAGGTAAAGAGATTAAGCAAAGAACATATATGCATAGCCTATGGTCACAGACAACAGTGTGGTGATGACCAGAGGTCTGGGCGGGGGGCGGCTAGGGCTGGGAGGAGGTGGATAAAGGTTGGGGATGGAGAATATCTATAATAGCGTCAACAATACATTTTTTAAAAAGTGGTGGGAAATCTGGTGTTGAGAGGCACCTTGTCCCTTTGCTTATGTTTTGTCCCCAAACCTTCCTGTTCTTGATTTTTCCCTCCACCTGGAAAATTTCTTTAGCCCCTCTAGGAAATACTGATCCCTAGATTCTCTTGTTTGGATTTCTACATGTTCACTGGCTATGGTGTTCTAGTCCTAAACACTAGGATAATGAGTATCTTCTCTTCTTTAATTGTTTCATTTTTCTTCAAAAAGCAGTAAGATCTTTTAAAGCACAGTGACACATTATTCTTTCATAAGATGTCCCACTGTGACTAATCCAATGCTGACCTTAACAGGCTTGTTTACATTTAATATTATTTTGTGTTAGTTTCAGGTATACAGCATAATGGTTAGACAATCATATAATTTAAAAAGTGCTCCCCCTGATATTTCCTGTACTCAATTGGCACCATGCATGGTTATTACGATATATATTAACTATATTTTAATTAATTTAAAATGTTTACTGAATATCTACTATATGCAGGCTAGAAAGTTAGCTATCATATATAGTAATACCATGGTTTTGTAGCCCACATAACCAAACTTCTCAATCCATATTCTTTAACGCTACCAATCTTCTTCCCCTTACTCTGATACCCAACTCTTTTCCCAGGAATTTACATGATTTTAGCCACACCAAAACACTATTTGACCCTTTTTACTACAAAAATGGCAAATTTTATTTTCATACAGTTTTTGAAAAATTTACCTTGAAAAGGTGGTCTGCATTTTCAGCCCAGCTTCTAGCCTCTCTTATGTCTATTGCAGAGTAGTATTGCTGTTGTTCCCAGTAATGACCTGAGTCCTCTTGCCCTCAATCAGCAAGTAGAGCTTCTATGGCAGTAATTGTTACAACTCTAAGGACACTCTGGATTTTCCATTGTGTTGAGCTGCTTCCTGACCCAGATCCTGAGTTCCTGTGCTTAGTTCCTCTGTTTCCTAAATATTTGTTTATTGCAGTCTTAAATTCCTAACCCACACCTGTGTATACTCAGACTGTGCTGCCTTCCTGCCTTTGGGACATTGATTCCTGACCTCTGCCCTGCCTTGCTGGGCCTCCAACTAATCTGGACTCTCACTCCATGTAGTATAATTTGGAACTTTGCTTATGCTCTTTCTGTTTCTTCTGACCTCCTGGATACTATTCCTAGCTTCCTCCTTATGACTTACTTTGATGCATGAACCAAAGGGCCTGGAGTTAGACTATTATCCACAGGCACATAAGTCCAACTTGGCTCCTGGTTCCTGGTTTATCTTATTTTGCAATAATCCTTGACCCAGGCACACCAGTCATTAGACGTTTAAAAAACAAGACAAGAATTTAATTTGTCCACTTTATAAAGTTTTTCAACATCATGTTTTATATAAGGATATTTAAGGAAATAAGAAAATATTCAAAAAAAGAAAATGTTCATGATATATTAGTCATAAGAGAAAAGTAAAGATCCAAAACAATGGGTACAATATTGATTCACTTAGAAAAAGTATGTGTCATACACATGTACACACAGACACATACATTCTTGTATAGAAAAAAGACTGAAGGACTATATGTTGACAGTGGTTTAGTTTGAATAATGAGGTGCGCAATGAATTTTTCCTTGCTTTTTTCATTTTTTCCAAATAATCTATAATGAACATTTTGTATCTTGGTGTTTAGAAAATACACTATTTTTAAACACAATTTTCTAACTAAAGATTGTCTAACTGTGATTATCTTCTTAATATTTGATAATTGTGGCTAAAGGCATACTTTCCTATCTTTTACCTCATTTTATTTATTTATTTTTTGTATTATTGTGGAGAGTATTACAGATGCCCCCCCCCTTTTTTGCCACCATCGCCCTCCTCTACCCAGATCCCACCATGCCCCAGGCCTTCACCACCCTATTGTCTGTGTCCATGGGTAATGCATATATGCATATAAATTCTTTGCTTAATCTCTTCCCTCTGAGACTCATCAGTCTGTTCCATGTTCCAATGCCTCTGCTTCTATTTTATTCATTAGTTTATTTTTTCTTTAGATTCCCTGTTCATTTATTTTGATTTTTAGATTCAATTGTTGATAGATATGTATTTATTGCCATTTTATTGTTCATGTTTATTTCCCTTCTCCTCCTCCTTTATGTGGGCTGTGTGCAAGGCGAGAACTCAGGGGCAGCTTTCTCCCACACAAAAGTGCTGGGACCTCCCCAAACACAGAGTTAACTGGCAGGCACCATATCAGAGTCTCCATCAACCTGGGCCATACTGTCTGCCCCACTCTAGTGATTCCCTGAGAGTCCCACCCCAGCCAATTTGCAGCCCACCCAAGTTGTTTGCAGTGGTTTTTCCATATGAATGTCCTGTCCTGGCTCAGACTTCAAACTTTCCTGAAATATCTCAAACAAGCACACTTAATGGGCCCCATACCTCTTGATAAGTGGCCTCAGGCCTGGCACTAGCAGCAGCTTGCCAAAGTTTACAGCTTGGCCTCTCCTAGGCACCTCCAAGTCCAACACAAGTAGCAGCCATCTGCAGATCACTCTGTAGCTTGTGCTGTGTGGCCTCAGGCAGAGCACAAGTAGTGGCTGACTTTGCACCTCCCAGGAGGCCCCAGAGCCAGTGCACCCGGTGGACAGCTTCAGACCACACCAGATTACAACTATACCACATCCATGAGTGACACACTGAAGGGGTGGTCTTGGTGAGCACCAAAGCCCCACTGAAGCAAGTCCTGCTCCATAGAGGTGTCTCACAGCCAATTGGCCTTGGGGTCAATTACTCCCAGTGAAGCCAACAGCAATTAAGGCTCAACTATAACAGGCAAATTTGTCCTACCTTTAATCTCTTTTTAATGGCTTAGGATGTATTAGGCCACCACTATCTTCAACTTCTTTTCTAAGCTCATTTTCCCCAGGAAGGCAGTGGCAGGGAACTAATGAAGAGGGAAGGACATCTGGGAAGGCAAGGAACATCTTAGTGCAGACAGAAAGTACATACCATTGTGACACCCCCTTTTTTAATGGAATAGATATAACACAAATGTCCTTTGAATTTGGAGCCAATTTTTGTGGCTCCCATGGAAGGATTTAGGGGTGAAAATATCCCTTTTAGTATGAAACATAGATCGGTATCTTCTCTGAAGCAGCAGGGATCATTTGGCAATCACAATCAAAGATTAGACTTAATGAGCACTGTGAATGTGTCCAAAATACTGAGGTATGCAGTGAAGACGTTATGTAGGGAGAAACCGTGTCTCTTAAACTCTAGTCAGAAAACAAAATTCATAAACCCACATAATGGGTTAAATATAGAAATAGTCAAAGAAGATGAATGGATATCAAGGAGCATTGTGTGCCTGAAATTCTATAGAAACTAAAGGGAGTTGCTACTAGTAGAGCTTTTAGCACATTGGTTTTCACATACCTCAGTTGGTATCTGAAGCTCCAAGGGGCTGGAAACATTTAGGTTCACAGATTTAACTTCTCAAGAATGCCCTTTAGAAACTTTAAGGTAAAACTTTTGATGCCTTTGGTCAAGGGACTGCACTCTAAGAAACAGTGGTATAGTGGTTTAGAGTCTAGAAGCTAGAGACAGAAAAAGAAACCTCTTTGAATTCTGCCTGTGGCACTTACTAGCTATGTGAACATGGACAAGTTGCTTAAATGCTCTGAGTCTGTTTATTCACCTTCAAATAGAGATAATAAGGATATACCTCATAGGGTAACAGTGAGAAGTGAGATAATTCATAAAAACCTTCTTGTATATATATAAAAAAAACCTCAACAGATTTTAGTCACCACCACCACCACAACCATTATTAACTGTCAAAAGGGTGGCAAAGCTATTAGGTGCTATAGGATTTGAAAGAAGGAAGAGATCACTCCTTCCTTCCAGAATGGTCAAGGAACTCTTCACCAGGAAGCTGCAACTTGACCTGAGCCTTGAAAAAATAAGAAAAGTTGGTCCAGGTAGGGATAAGAGAAGATACACAGAGAGACTGTAGAAGTCAAACTCCCCAATTGTTCCAAAATCCAAGTTTGGAGAAAAACAGACCACAAAGTCCGGATTTCTTTAGCAGTTAGAGATTTTCTTCCTCTCAACTTGATGAGTAACAATCACTCATCAAGATACAAGAAAAAATCCTGGGCAAATTTGTAGCTGAGGTGAGATGAGAACAGGAACTCTGAGAACTTCTATCCCTTTTAAAAGAAGTTGTCTTTAGGATCAATTAGACTATTTAGGTAGGACTGAAAGGAAAATTCTGTACCATATAACTATGTATCTCATTATCCATCAAATAAAAAACAACATAGAATCTGACCTCCACTGAGATATTTCCAACCTAATGGAGGGGTTGGGGTAATGGAGCTGATTGAACTCCTAGCTTTGCTTTAACCAGCTGAGGGACTTTGACAGCTCCTTAACAAATCTTCAAACTATTTCCTCAAGTGTAAGCTGTGCCTGTAATACCTGTCATGACTTCATACCTTTGAGTTTATAGTTTTGGCATCCAAGAATGTTCCCCTCCCCTAATTATTGCCTTACAATTAGGGTAATCTATAACAATAAAAGCATAATATGCTAATTAGACGGGACGTCCTTCCAGACAACCTTCCAGATGAAGCCAGGCCTGTGAGGGAAGCCCAGGTCCCAGGTGCCAGAGGGAAGCCGGTGCCAGCAGCTGGGGGAAGGAAGGCCTACTCTTACATGAATTTCATGCATCAGGCCTCTAGTTTTACATAATACTTCTTGATTCATATAGTCTCATGAACTAAATTCTAAGCTACATAATTGATGTGATATACAGGTAAGTACCATGAAATGTTTTGGAAATATTACTTTTTCATCAAGATATAACTTTCCTATATTCTAAGTATAATCTTACAGAGCAGGTGTAAACAATCAACACCTAGGGACACTTTGGTGTGTATTTCACTAGCTAATATTAAGCAGGTTTTTTAAAAATCCTGGTCTTATGTTTTTATTAAAATGTTCCCTGTTTTTAATGGTCATGGCTTCACAATAAGTTCAGGTGCTAAGGTTTTGTTATGTTGACTCTTGATTAATTTCTTTAACAGTTAGAGACTGGGTTGTGGGCACATCCCCAGTGGGAGATGTGCAGGAGGCAGCTGATCGATGTTTCTCTCTCATCGATGTTTCTGACTCTCTGTCTCTCTCCCTTCCTCTCTGTAAAAAATCAATAAAATATATTTAAAAAATAAAAATAAAAAAAAAATAAAATGTTCCCTGTTTTTAATGGTCATGGCTTCACAATAAGTTCAGGTGCTAAGGTTTTGTTATGTTGACTCTTGATTAATTTCTTTAACAGTTAGAGATTTTCTTCCTCGTAACTTGATGAGTAACATAATCACTGTACTTTGTTAAAAATAAAGGGATAACTTTTTTAGTGTTCCCTACGATTCTTTTAGTCTCCTTTTCTCTTTTTTTCTCCACAAGACAAAAACAAAACCAACCAACAAACAAATAAATAAGCAGACAACTAAAAAGACACAGAAAAAATAGGCCATATAGCTATATCTCTATAATGTCATAATATCATAAACTTACCATGTCAGATTATTACCATCAGAAAGTGGTACTTCACCACTTTTCAGTCAGACCCAGCATTTAAATGTACTGTGTTCCTAGAAATTCTGTTTTAAAGTAGATTCCACATAGAAAAACATTGTCTACTCATGTGCTAAAACCTGACTATATGTACTGTTGACTTTTTTTCTGTTGGATCATAGGCATAAATCAGGGAACAAGTGGTTAAAGGCAATTAGAAGTGAATTCAGCATCCTGAATAAATAGTATGGTAGAGAGCTTGAGGGTAAAAGGAGAGAGAACAACTTTCTGTGTTATTTTTCAATGATACTATTACAAAAAAAATAATAACAACTTATACACATAATGTCTGTTTCTGCCAGGCACTTTTATACAGTCATGTATCTGATAATGATGTTTTGTTTAATAATGGGCTGCATGTACAATGGTGGTTCCATAAGAATATAATGAAGCTGAAAAATTCCAGCACCTAGTGACATTCATGTCATAGTGCAACACATTACTTAGTTGTTTGTGGTGATGCTGGTGTAAACAAACCTACCAAACTGCCAGTCATATAAAAGTATAACACATACAATTATATAAAGTATTTAATACTTGATAATGATAAAAAATGACTATGTATGTTATTGCTTATATATTTTTATACTATACACTTTATTGTTATTTTTAGCATGCTCTTTCTACTTAAAAACATGTTTGCTATAAGAGAGTATGGCCGGTTGCCTTGGCAGCAGCCTTATGCATCTCATATTTACTGATTCGTTTGATTGCATCATTTTCTCTTGTGCTGAATTTAACCTCACGTTGTTTTGTACAGTAACATGCTGTACAGGCTCATAGCCTAAAGGCAATAGGCTATACCTTATAAACTAGGTGTATAGTGGGCTATTTATTAATATTTCCATTTTAGAAATGGGGAAATTAAACCATTGTGCAGTTTAATGACTTGTTCAAGGTAACACAGCTGAGCAATCCACAGGTAGCAGTGCAGAAACTAAGGGATTAAATTTGAACACAGGAAGTCTGGATCCAAAGTCCACACACTATATTTTAAAAGAAATTATATTCAGTGTAAACATTTAAATACAATATATTATAAAAGATGTATAATGGGTTCAGATATCAACTTGTAATTTTTCCTCCCAAGAGAAAAAGTGTGACTTCATCTGTTCTGTGTGCCTGACAATATTCTAGCCTCTCTCTGACTCCATGGGTTTGCTCTTTTCCTGCTTCAGAATTCCTTGTCAAATGGTCTAATCAATTAAAGATGGAGCTTTACAAACTTTAGAAAGAACAAGCTCCACCCCTCTGTCCTTTTTCTTCCAGCAAAGAAAGTGATTGGCTAATCAAGGGGAGATTTGGCGTGTTGGAAAGTGGATGTCTAGGAAAGGGAAGGCAAGTGATTTCTTAAAAATTCATCAGTTATAAAGGAACAGAAGATCATGCCTTAAAGTTAAAGCTAAAGTTGTTTCCATGGCTCTGGCTGCTCCTTTACAGCACCTGTGGGCAACTGTGGACTTGTTCCATGCCTCCTTTGGTCCAGACTAAGGTACACATAGTTTTGCCACCAGAAGTGTTCTCTCCAGGAGTCTAGAGAAGCCAAGAAGGTGGCACTGTGAAGGAAATTACTTGAGAAAGTGTTGGCCCATAGCTTCTTGAAGGGATGCAAGTACTGGGGGGCGGGGGCATCACAGCACAGCATTATGGTATGGAGTTTTCACTGGAGTCAGGCTGCTTAGGTTTGAATCCAGGCTCTACTACATACTGGCTTGATGATGGTGAGCAATTTGCATAGCCCCCTTTTGCCTTAACTTTCTCAACAGTAAGATGGTAGTGGCCACATATTAGTATCTAACACATTTCATTGGGTTGTTATGAAGATAAATGGTTTAATATTTGTTAAACTTTTATATGCCTGCCACATATTTACTGCCATGTGAGTGTTTATTAAATTAGAGATAGGGCCCCATAAAGTTGATTTCCAAACTTGTTTAGTACTCATTTTTGCTCAGAACTTAAAGAGATGTCTTTATTCACTGATAAAAATAAAAATCTTTGCATCTCTCCAACATTACAAACAAGCTGTTTAGTGCTTTTAAGGAGGAAAATCTCATTTTTATCAATATTTTCTTCCTGCAATGGTAATGGATGACTTGAATACAATAGCATTTTATTCTGATAACTGTTCTAGCTAAAACTTCCAATTACAAATCCAACTTTGTGTCAGAACAAAAACGAGGTAATAAATCTGAAAGCACTTACAAAATGTAAAGGGACCTGAGATTCTGGTGCTAAAGCATCCTTGAGTGTGACTCTTTGGGATGGCCACTTTTCAAGGGTATCTTGTCCAGAACTGCAAATGTGAGCATTTTAATATAATAATAAAAAATGAATTATTCACACTTACTGAGTCTTCACAATGTGCCAGGAACTGTGCTAATGCTTCACATGCATTATTTCATGTAAGTGTTGCTTGGTGTTGCTGCTTCTGCTATTGAGTATTTGAGAACTGGTTTATTCCTGGTCTTCAGCTAGGAGAAAATAACTAAGACTTCCCAAGAGGAAATTGGGTTTTATTTTTCTGACAATGAGGGCAAAATATTCACTCCGTCTTCTTTGCTTCTAAGTTGTTTTAACAACGCTTTGAATTCTTATTAATTCCTTATGTAACCTTGGTAGAGTAGGCATTTTAATGACAAGCTCATTTTAATGATACGAAAAAAGCATCCTCCTTAAAGAAAAGAAAGAGAGGCTCACAGGAAGCAGAAAACAAAAGAAAACGTCGGGAGCAATGATTGGTAAGGAAGGGAAGACAGCTCTGTACCCAAATCATTAGAATCTCAGGCTAGAAAATAATATTACCATCATATAGTACAGTTATTCTGCTCTCTCTCTCTCTCTCTCTCTCTCTCTCTCTGTCTCTGTCTCTCCACTCTCCACAGAAGCCAAGGTCACAGATTTTTAAGCTTCAAATTGAGTCAAGAAATTGAGGCCTAACAGGCAGTCTTCTTTATTTTTAAAATTCATGCGAGAGATCAACCCAATCTTACGCTTTTAGCTATATTTCCTCTAGTGCAAGTAGATTTGCAATGAACTTTCCTCATCCTTTGGCATAGTGTTGGGATCTGTGGGTGAAAGGGCCAATTGTTTGTAAAGAATAAAAGCCCACTTAGG
>NW_005871050.1:23446599-23458411 GCF_000147115.1 Myotis lucifugus | reverse complement strand
ATATATATATATATTATATTCTATTGTTTTCTTTATAGATTAGCTTTATTTATGGTTTCTATACTTTACCATAACTATGGCTTGTAAGTGACTTTGTCTTGCCATGACACCCACTATGGCCCAACTTGAGATGACCTTATAACTAATTTCTTTAGTCACTGTGTTCAAATGATAGTCTCAGCATAGTTTATGGATTGGTAACTCCTGGGTTAGGTGTTTACCTCAATCCAAATATGCCCACGATCTTTTCATCAGGTTCTAAGACAATGTGGGCAATTTCAAAGAAGGAGGCTCTGGCTAGGGGACAGCTTATATCTATCATACATGCTACCTACAGATGTGAGGGAAATAAAAGTCTGCATTAATCAGGGCTCTTTTGGTGACAGAAAGCACAGTTGAAACCAATCTAATCAAGAAAGGGAAATATATCATGTCATGTGTCTATAAGTTTCAGTAGTAAGGCTGACTTGAGCAGGGAATTCAAATGATATCTTTAGAAATCACCTTCATTTTTCATCTGTTTTCCTTTGTGCTGAAAGCTATTCCCAACAAAGTGATAAAGATGTTCAGCATCTCTAAACTTCCATTCTACTAACATAGCAACCTTAACAAAAACAATAAAATCAAGCTCCTCATCTCTACTAATTCCCTCAAGTGTCCCAAGATTTTCTCTGATTCAACTGATTTGGATATCAGCTCACTCCCAAGCCAATCACTGTGACTAGAAGAATATTCTTTTATTGGACAATCATGAGTCATTTGCTCATTTCTGAACCTGAGAGGGGTTATTAAGCCAAAATGAAGAGTTGGGCTCATTAACCAGAAAGTAGGGTGATGAGCTAGTAAAAATAACTGATGCCTACCTCACGGGCACATATAGGATTAAAACTATGCCCTTATCGCATCTGTTATCTGCTCAAATCAATAGCTACCTTGCTTCAAGGGCAGCATGTAGATTAAACCATCAAGCACGCTGCATTGAGGGCAACTTTCCTAGTAAACCATCTACATATGCAAGCAGTTTATATGTGTCTATAAAAACAACATGGAGGTTGTTGCTATTCAAACAACACTGTATACTATCAGGGTGTGGTATTTGGCTACTGACTCTGAGATAACCATCCTTCCTCTGGACCTTAGTTTACTTATGTGCAAATTAAAGTGGTTGTACTGGACAAGCTTCTAAAGGACCTCTCAAGTATTTATATACAACCTAACTTTAGGTGCACAGAGACAGCAAGCACCAGGAAGACTCTAAGACAAGCATTTAAACATGAACTGATCCTTGTATCCAGAGTCCCAAAATAATAAAAGTAATTTTATCTTTGTTTATACAGTGGGGTCTTGACTTACGAGTTTAATTCGTTCCGAGACCGAGCTCGTTAAGGAGCTCGTTAAGGAGCTCGTTAACTCAAATTACTCTGTCAACTCAATGCAAAAAATCGGCTGAAAGACAGCTGGTATCTCAAAAAACTCGTTAGTGGGGACACTCGTAAGTCAAGGCCCCACTGTACTAGCAATACTATTCATATACCTTAAGCATGGACTTTGTGCTTTAGATTTTTTCTTTGTAATTACAGGAATGGGTTTCCATGGAGTCATCCAAACTCATTTTCAACCAATTCTAAGATGCATCCGTAAAACAGCTGATCACACTTATATGGAAGATATAACATATTCAAAGCCAACTGGCCCATTTTTATAGAAAGAAACCAACTATTCATTAGAACTCTTTATGTTTTAAGTGACTGAAAGCCCAACTCAAAGTAATTTATATAATAAAGGGACTCAAGTAACTAAAAATTCCTGAGCTAAACAAAGCTTGACCCAATAGTTTAAATAATGTCCCTGATAACTCAGTCTCTCCACATCTTTCTACTCTGACTTCTGCAGTATTGGCTTCATTCATCCTCATATTCCACTTGGTAGATATTTGGCAGCTCTAACCTCACTTCATGGTAAGAAAATAGCCACTGCAATTCCAGACCTTTCATTTCCCTGTACTATAGACAGGGAAGACATAATTTCTATTAGTAGTTTCTTTACTAGTCCTATTCATTGTCCCATAATTGCAATAAATTAAATGAAGTGCTCATCCTTAAGCTAATCGCTCTAGCCAGGGGGGATGAGATTTGCAGATTCATTCAGATCAATCAGTGTTCATCTCTGGATTTAGTGAGTGGAATCAACCCAGTCCAAGCCACACTGACTGCAAGTCAAAGAGTAATAAATTCCTCAAAGGGCAATTAGTGGCAGCTGGCTGGAAGAATGGAATGTGGCTACTGGAGAAGCAAACAACAAATGCCTATTTTTAGCTAATGGAAACAGTAGGTCTACAACATATCAAACCTTTAGTACTATACCTTTTTAGTCAAATATAAGAAATGTCTTATTTGTCTATGAAGGTGACTATATTCTGTAACCAGCTAATTAATAAACAATAGCCAGGACTTAAATGGGTCTGCACAGGAAATAGTTTTATTTTTTTCACTCCTTATTGTTTTAAATTATGCTATTCAGATTATCCCTTTCTTGCCCCACAATGACCCCTGGAAAGAGTGTATGTATAGCTTTTCAGGTACTTTCAGTTATAAAGATAGCTTCATTTTAAACATTAAGGCTTTTTTATTTAATACAAAAAATAATCTAGCCAATGTAAAGTAAAACTTCAGTTTCCTATGTTCTCCCTTTCCCTAGCTCAAGGATCTACAGTTAGGAAGGGGGCTGATCTCTCTTTCTCTAGTTCTAATAGCTCTTTCATGCCTATCCTTTTATCCTCTTAGTGATGGGGACTAAAGAAAACGAAGCAAGAGTCTTTTTCTTTCTTTCTTTCTTTCTTTCTTTCTTTCTTTCTTTCTTTCTTTCTTTCTTTCTTAAACATACTTGGTGCTTCTGACAGTTCTCTCTTGGCGCTTTAACAAAATATGTCTTTGGGGGTTCTCTGAATCTACTTTCATCAATGCCACAACACTACAGTTTCCTGATGCAGGCAATATATCCCCCCCTCCCCCGCCTCATGAAAACTAATGCACACCTTGAAAGCTACAGCTTTTCATATGGGAGCAGTAATTTATTAAATCAAAGTGAAGTTCTTGTAGAAACATGGAAAGGCACAGAGACTTTTATTTATTTTTTTTAAATATATATATATTTTACAGAGAGGAAGGGAGAGGGATAGAGAGTCAGAAACATCAATGAGAGGGAAACATCCATCAGCTTCCTCCTGCACACCCCTTACTGGGGATATGCCCGAAACCAAGGTACATACCCTTGACTGGAATCAAACCTGGGGCCCTTCAGTCCTCAGGCCGATGCTCTATCCACTGAGCCAAACCGGTTAGGGCGGCACAGAGACTTTTATACGCACTTAATGTATAATCTTAAAAACAGCAAGAAGAAATTTTGCTATGCAAGCAACATGTTGTACCCTCTTTTTTCATGAGTTTCATACTTTAAGCCTCCTCTGTCTGAGCTTCATTTTGTCTTCTTTCATATTTCCTATCCCTTACTCACTGATTATCTTTTTGCAGATACAGTTCTACTGCTGATCCTCTTTATCCTTCCACCTCTTCCAATAAGGACTTCACCTTACCCCCATCCAGGTTCTTTTTCTAAAAAATTGTCTTTATTGTTGAAAGTATTACAGATGTCCTCCCCCCCCCCATTGACCCCTTCCACCATGCAGCCACACTGCCCTCCAGGACCTTCACAGAACTATTGTCTGTGTCAGCGAGTTATGCATATCCTATATAATAAAAATCTAATATGCTAAGTGTCTGGTCATCCATTCAACCAATCAAAGTGTAATATGCTAATGATACGCTAAGGCCGCTCAACCACTCGCTATGACATGCACTGACCACCTAGGGCCAAACACTCTGACCGGAGGTTAGCTTGCTGCTGGGGTCCGGCTGATCAAGACTGAGCAAGATGGGCCGTTCATGTCCTGGAGCCCTCCTATGGTCCCTCTACAGCTGGCCAACCTCCCACTTCCCTCCCTGGCCCCCATTGCGAGGCTGTGGGGTCCCTCGGCCTGGCCTGTGCCCTATTGCAATCTGAGACCTCTCGGGATGTCAGAGAGCCAGTCTCGGCCTGATCCCGCAGGCCAAGCCAAAGGACCCCACTGGTGCACGAATTCCTGCAGCAGGCCTCTAGTACTAGTATATGCATATAAGTTCTTTGGTTAATCTCTTCCTGCCCCTTTAATCAAGTTGTAGATTGTTGACACAAAGGTGTTCTTAAGTTCCATGCCCTGTCCTCTTTCTTGTCTCAGGGTTTAAGTGCTAGCTTCCATTTATGGACCCCGTATCAAGACCCATATTCACAGTATAAGGATTCATACAAAGGGTATGTTCTTTAAGATTTTTATTGTGTAAGATAATAGAACAGAGAAAAAACTTTAGAAATCCTAAGGCAACACAGACTCCAGTCAACCATTGTTTTTGCTGCTTATCATGGGACTTAGATCTGAATAGTGTTAAGAATTCTTTTGGAACATAAAAAAATGCATTATTTTTACTTTGACCCTTCTTGTATTTATTTGACAGGTCTTTGAACTTTTTGTCCTCCTTCTTCCATGCTCATACAATATATGTCTGCCTTCTGCTTTTTAAGTCCCTTTCCTAAACTCATTTCAGTATTTGCTTTTGGCCTTTTATTCACAAGAATATTATGGTGAGTTCCCTCATTCCATTCCTCTCTCAGTAACTTTGTGGCATTTTTCCTAGTATATGCTTATAAAAAAAAATAAATAACTGGAGAAGTAGCACTTCATTAAACCTGATAGGCACAATGAGTCACTTAAGATAGTTATGAAACCCAATTCATAATAGTATGTCTTATTCCCATGTTCCTGGAGTTATTTATGGCTTAGGGAGGCAGAGTACTCTCTTTGTTCCAGAGGTGAAAGAGAAAAAAGAAAGAGAGAAAGCCTTTAGTTATTCTAAATCAATTTAACTTTGAATTAGCCAGCACTTAATAAAGAAAAAAAAACATTCACAACACCTAAACACATATAATTTTTCACAAAAACTCACTCCAAAATTTTCCTGAAGGTTTCCTTTTTCAATTTTATAGCTATCTTTCTCTAAGGACAAAATTCTTCTCCAGATAAGTTACTATTTTTTTATCCTCTCCCAAGGATATTTTTCCATTGATTTTTAGAAAGAGTGGAAGAGGAAGAGAAAGACAGAGAGATATATGGATGTGAAAGAAACATATCAATTGGTTGCACTCACCCTGACCAGGGCCCGGGCCAGGGAGGAGCCTGCAAACAAGGTACGTGCCCTTGACTGGAATCAAATCTAGGACCATTCGTTCCACAGACCAAAGCTCTATCAACTGAGCCAAACTGGCTTGGGTGGATAAGTTACTATTTTAATTGAAAAACAAGGAGACATGTGGTGTACACTAACACACACACGTACATAGGCATGTGTGCACACATACAAGTAGCAACTGTTTTTGTTTATAGCTTTAGAAGGTCAACTATCAGTTTCCCTGCCCCTATGTGTTCTCTAGGGTCTTTGTTTTTAGCCATCCCTGATCCTTTCTCTCGCACTGCCTACCCGATCTTACCCATGGGAATAGATAACTTTTACAGTTTAACTGTTGCTTTTAATCTCCAAGAAGTTTAAAACATAACTTTATAATTTACTTTTTTATTTCAAAACTGAGTGTTCTGGGCTGTGTTGTGATTTTGATTGAATGGCTCCTTTACAGAGGCAGCTCACAATGCCTTCTGCTTCCTCATTACCTTACCCTGCAATCCAGCCATTGCACTCTACATTCTCCATCTGGGGGAAAGGCTCCTCTGCTAAATATGGACAGTCTCATGGAATACCTTCCATGAGAAGAGTCCTAGCCTCATGAATGTGCTTAAGATTCCTGTTAAGATACTGATATCTCTTCCTTCTCTCTCTCTCTCTCTCTCTCTCTCTCTCTCTCTCTCTCTCTCTCTCTCTCTCTCCTTCCCTCCCTTTAGTTATATTTTCATTTTGTCTAATTACAATTTCTGGTATCAGGAAGCTCTATCCTCAATTCTTATGTATTTTCACTCTATGAATTCCAATGGAAGGGCCAGCTTTTTTGCTGAACTAGTCACTCAAAGGATGCTAAATTCTCTTCCCTTATCTATATCCTAATTTTGGCAGCCACCTTCTACTAACAATGTATGCTACTCCCAAATAACTATATTCTCCTTTTTATCCTCTACATCTATGTCAAATGTCCAGATAAGATTTGTAAGATTTGTAAGACACAAACATATTCAGAGGTCCTTCTTGTAAATATTCCTCTAAGAAATTACTAAGATATTACTCTGAAACTTGAGATACAATATTTTAACTAGTAATATTTCTGTAATGTTCCCACCAAAGACGTGGACCTTGCATTGCACAAGCACCTGGATTTATTTATCCACTCAACAGATAGATAGTGAGCTCTTGCTACTCTTCTGGGTGCTAGTAATAGAACAGTGAACAAGAAAGGTCTGGTTTCTGCCATCATGAAGCTTTCATTTAGTGGTGGGGACACACAATAAACAAATGAACAGATTAATAAGATCTTTGCAATAGTGCTAAGCACTTTGAGAAAATAAAATATAATAACATGCAAGAGACTTGGCAGAAGTAGTGTACTACTTTGTAGTGAATGGTTAGGGAGGGTCGCTTTGATGATGTGAAAATTGAGTCAAGACCTGAAAAATGAGAAGGAACAAGCCATGTGAAGATGTAGAGAAAGACTGTTTTCAGGCCCAGAAAACAGCTCTAGCATGGATTAGTTTGAGATGGTTGAGAAACAGAAATAATGTCAGTGTGGTTGTAGCACAATGAGCAATAGGGAGAGTAGTAAGACATGAGATCACAGAGATGGACAAGGGCAGCATCTGATAAGGAAAGTTTTGGATAAGCTTCATTATCATACACATAGCTTAAGGGTCCACAGAGACTAGGGGTATTTTTATAGTGTCCTCCCTAATGGGTTCTCTCAGCCCTTTACTCATATATAGGGTAACCAACCATTCTGATTTTCCTGAGGCTGTCCAGTTTTTAACACTGAAAGTCTATTTCCCAGGCAAGCCCTTAGTCCCAGGCAAGCCAGGATGGTCAGTGATCATATCACATCTCAGATCCCTTGTTTCCAACATGAAGAAATACAATTTCAAGCTTGAGCTATATGTCTCTCAAAGTTACATGGCAAAAGCACAAAATGTACTCTGCAAGTCACTTTACCTCCCTTCTTGTATATCAGACCTCAGTTCACCTTTTTGTCTTCCCAAGGAGGAGGCAAAGTTATATTTTCAAGGAAGAGTGGAGGTGGGAGAGAAATGAGTTTGAGATTTAAGGAGAGATCAGCTCTGAAACAAACTGTGATGGGAACACTTGGAAGTCAATGAAAATAATAAAAGATTTGCAGATTGGCAGCAAAGGCCCATTTGATGCCAGACAGCATGACTTGGAAATGGACCAGCTCTGCAAGATTCTGTGACACGTCCTATCTGCAGGAAAACCAAGAGATACATCATCATTTTTCCCATTAGATGCTTGGAGGGTCTCCAGAAGAAGGTGCTATCTTCATTGAAATTAGTTCTAAGAGGACGACTGCTTTTAAATCAAGGGCAAGAGAAAAATTTGTTGGGAAGTTGTGGGTTTACCTATGAAAAAAATCCCCATTTATGGTGGTTTAATCTCTAAGAGTCCATTACATTTTGCCAACTGATCACAGATGCAGGAAGCCATATATTGACACTTATGTCAAAGTAGGACCAATTCATAGCAAGCTTCTGATATTTGCATTCTAAGTATAACCAATGAGAAGATAAATAAGCAAGAGACAGAAGTTGAACCACAGTTTGCAAAATTAGGCACCTGCTCTCTGTTCAATAGTACTTTATGAAATTCCCTTTAATTTCAGATGCTTCTGTTTTTGTTGCTGTATATTTTTAATAAAAGCTCATTATCTGAAACACCATTAACCTTCATCATCATTGACATAAATTCAACACACTCTCCATATTAAACAGAAACTGTTTAGCAGGTAGAGAATTAATCCATAAACAGGACATTCTGGAGGTGATCACATAGCTAGAGGAAGCCAGAGGCAAGTGAGTGATAAGGGAGAGGCTGCAAAATCATTTCTGATTAATAAGGGGCTTTGTTTTAGTTAATCATTATAGAAACAATAGAGTCCTGGTGCACGAATTCATGCACCAGTGGGGTCCTTTGGCCTGGCCTGTGGGATAAGGCCAAAACCAGCTTTCTGACATCCCCCGAGGGGTTCCAGATTGTGAGAAGGTGAAGGCCAGGCCAAGGGACCCCACTGCTGCAGGATCAGGGCCAGGGAGGGACGCAGGAGGTTGGCCAGCCAGGGAGGGATCACAGGGTGGCTCCAGGGCTTGTCCAGCCTGGCTCACTCAGTCCGATCAGCCGGAGCCCAGCAGCAAGTTAACCTACCAGTCAGAGTGTCTGCCCCCTGGTGGTCAGTGCATGTCATAGCAAGTGGTTGAGCGGCCTCAGCATAACATTAGCATATTATGCTTTGAACGGTTGAACGGCTGACCAGTCGACTGGACACTTAGCATATTAGGCTTTTATTATATAGGATAATATTTGTTATTTTAGAAACATTAGTGTCAATTCCCTCAGCACCATGGGCATCACAGGCAGGCACTCTGTAGGACTTGTTGAGTTGAATAGAACAGGAAGAACATGGGTAATGAAAATACCCTTTTCCCAATACAGTGGGGCCTTGACTTACGAGTGTCCCGACTAACGAGTTTTTCAAGACATGAGCCATCTCTTGGCCGATTTTTTGCTTTGAGTTGCGAGCTAAAATTCGGGTACGAGCCAGCTTCAGATACCCCACCGCTAGTTGGCTCAGCGAATGTCACAGTGAACGCCACAACATCAGCCCAGCATCACATGTCTCACTCGTTCACTTTAAGATTTGACATACGAGTAATTTGAGTTACGAGCTCTGTCACGGAACAAATTAAACTCTTAAGTCAAGGCCCCACTGTAGTTGCAAAGTTAATTTTAACAGAGCTTCTGTGCTCCTCCCAAAAAAAGTAAATGTGATTGACTTAGATTTTCTCTTTCATGGTTTCTAAAACTAATCACAATGAAACCATGTAGGCCAGTGCTTAGGTTATTGTTTGATTTGGAGGGCACCCCCTCCCCAACACACCCACCTGCGGGGCGAGGTTACGGTGTTTTGGCCAGGTTCAAGCCTCGGACTAATGAAAGGACAGGGTCCTCTCATTGCCACGTGCAAGTCCCAGCTGGAGGGCAGGGCCCTCCCAGCACAATCATAGCCAACGGCTGTGGTAGTAAGCTTGAACCTATGGTCCTAACACGTAACCCCACGTGCCTTGTGGTAGAGTTCAGGTGCATATAGTTGAGTGAGGTTGGAGCTCACGAGAATGCTGTAAACAACGTGATCATGCCCCTACTTTGTCTCGTGGCATCTGCTATAAAATAAAGACATGGCTTGTGGGCACTGGCGTTGTTTCCTCATCAGGGAGGCAGCGTCTCACCGAGACCCAGCTATTATTCTCTTGTCTGTCTTTTCCTTAATCCTTTCACCCCCCCCCCTCAGGATCACCTTTGGCAGTAACACCCACCATTCCCCACCAACAACCATTCACAAACATGAAGCTCGACTAAAATTTTGATATCACAGATTTATTTCTATGGTTAGAGCACTGAGGCATCAGAAATGATCTGTTTATATATAATCATTTTGAAAGTCCTAAAACTGAAAGCAATTGGGTTAGGCATCAGAATCTTGGCATGATTTTATAACTTAGCATTGCATTCTCATATACTATCTCATTGAGATATGGGGAAACAAAATGTATCTTTTTTGATGAGGGAGCATGGTGGTGGGAGTACAAGGAGTAAAAGATCAGTCTCAGAGTATGGATCATTGCTTCAGAGGACAGGAGGAATGACAGAGGCATCTCTGAGCAGATATGGAACCAGAGGCTGGGGAAGAGTAGAGAGCAGAAAGTTGCCAGGGCTGACCAGCAAACCCTGAGCGATGGATGAATGATAACTGTGAAAGAGAGGGCTCAGAGACTGCCTGGTTAGAGAAACCAAACAGCCCCATTTGCCTGTCTCCTTAGGCTTTTATTGTAACAATAGCTTGAACTAGAATTAACCATTAGATACTATCAGCAGGGTAAGCATCCTTGAGAAGACACATGCATCTGCAGTGCCCTTTAAGCAAGGAAGTCTAAAGACTAAGCATAAAGATTCCAGTAAACACCTGAGGACTCAGACTTGTTTGGAAAAGTCAAGGCAGGGGCAGTTGCCTTCAGCCAATTCCCCCTGGAGGTTCTGACCTTTTAGAGTTTCCTCCTTACAGACTTTTCAACTAAGTCCCATGCTTCCCCACAGAAAGTGATATAAAAATAGGGGTAAGAAAAAAGAAGAAATATAAATAATAAAATAGCAAGCATATGGGAAAATGAGAACAAACTAGATTAAATAAAGTCTCAATTACTTACTGGTATGGACGGGTATCCTACCACCATGAATGCTTTATGACATGACACATTTTCTGAGTTCAAATTACTGTTGATATTAATTCAATTCAAAAAATATTTGCTGCATACTTACTGTATGTCATGCACTGTGCTAGGCATGGATACACAGCAGTGCCAGAGCCTTTCATGAAGCTTGCAGTCTGTAGAGGTCTCCTGTAATTGCAATTCTTGTATAGGATTTAATGTGGTGGGTAGGTCATTATGTAAAGGAGCATGGAGGAGATGCCTAATCATTGGGTAGGTCAGAGAAAACATCTCAGAAGAAAATACTTTTAAGTTGATACCTGAAGGATCAGTAGAAATATTCCAAGGCAATGTAGTGGGGGTGGGAAGAAAGTTCCAGAAGAAATAGTATACACAAAAGTCCAGAGGCAAAAAAAGGTTGACACTTTCAAGGAATGAAAAGTAGTCTGGCCCTAACCAGTTTGGCTCAGTGGATAGAACATTGGCCTGTGGACTGAAGGGTCCCAGGTTTGATTCCAGTCAGGGGCATGTACCTTGGTTGTGGGCACATCCCCAGTGGGGGGTGTGCAAGAAGTAGCTGATCGATGTTTCTCTCTCATCGAAGTTTCTGACTCTATATCCCTCTCTTTCCCTTCATCTCTGTAAGAAATCAATAAAACATATTTTGAAAAAAAAGTAGTCTGATAGGAATACACAGTGCAAAGCAAAGAGAAGTGAGAGAAATGATTGAAGAAATAGGCTGGGGCCAGGTCATAAAAGAGCTATATTAATTTATTTATACATGACTCTTGAACAGCATGGTTTTGAAATGAGTGTGTCCACTTATATGCAGATTTTTTCAATAAATACCTGTACTGTTTTAGATCCATGGTTGGGAGTTCACAGATACGGAGGGCCAACTGTATGCATTTATCTATGCCATTTTATATAATGGACTTGAGCATCCACAGATTTTGTTATTTCTGTGTGTGTGTCGGGGGGGGGGGGGAGACTTCTGGAATCAATACCCTGCAGGTACTGAGGGACAACATAAGTTTTCGAGCATCAGAAATTTTATGTTGATTTTCAACTGTGCAGGGTTTGGAACCCCTAAACCCTGCATTGTTCAAGGGTTAACTATAGGAAGTCAGTCATTTTCCTATCAGCCTTCCCAGACCAATGTACAGGGAGGGGTCAGTCACTCCCAACTTATTTCTGCTGCTTGGCATTTATTCTGGCTAGGGAGTCCACTCAGTTACATAAGTGGGTTAACCAGGATAGAATAAGGGCCTTTAAACCACCAAAAAGAAAAACTTTGGG
>NW_005871050.1:23424158-23446333 GCF_000147115.1 Myotis lucifugus | reverse complement strand
CCCTGATTGTTGGCCTAGACCAGTGGTCGGCAAACTGCGGCCCGTTAGCCGCATGCGGCTCTTTGGACCCTTGAGTGTGGCCACGAAGTTTCAATCACACTGTACGTGCGTGCCTGCATGTGGTATTTTGTGGAAGAGCCACACACAAGGGGACGCAGTTTGCCGACCACTGGCCTAGACCTTCTGCCTTTTACCTGTTTTCTTTCTGTAACCCCATGCTACCTGCCCAAGTGTAAGGATATTAGGAAAGTATAAACTACAACTGCATAGGTAATAGACCCAGCTTCATTCAATTTGAGATAAGGTCTTATTCTCTTCTCAGTCATGGCTCTCTCTGCACCCAACTTTAGGTCCTCCTTCTCTGCTTATTTAAGCCAGATGCCTCTTCTGATCCCACTCTGCACTTCTGACAAGTTGCCCTGGTTGTTCAGGAAGCTCAGTTTTCCCTGGTGCAGAGCACCTACTGAATTAAAGATCCTCCTTCTTTCCTTCACCTCTGATGCCCTCCTGAAAATTAGATTCTGCTTTGAGCTATGGTTTACAGTAACTCACAGAGATTTTAAACTTCTGAAGGAGGCTTCTCTCAGTTGGACATTAAGTAAATCAGTAAGTTATGACTGTTGATGCAATGTTGTTGGATAGAAAGTGAATGAGCAGCAACAGACCCAAATTTTAGTTTAGTTCTGCTCTGCCCTGGCTGTGGGATCTTGAGTAACTTATTTATTTCTGCTGTCTTGGTTTCCTCTTGAAAAAAAGAAACTAATGGATGTGATAGTATTCTGTAAAGTAGAATATTCAGAAAAGCTAAGGTAATACTTAGTATCATCATCATCATCATCATCATCATCATATACAGACCTGCAATATGATACACAGATGACACACTCAGGTACATGCATTGGCAGGTGACTTCTCACAAGCTCTGAACACACTATAGACCCCTCCCTGCCCAGCAGCTGCCTTGGGGAAAGATGAGGTGTGATCCTGGAGTTTATAGCAGGATGTGCATTCACATGATTAAATGTCTCTATCTGGACAACTGTTCTGTTCTCCAGAGTTAAGTAACTGTTTATTCAGTGGCTTATTTCATCAATATGCTAGGCTGCCTTCCCAGGCTACTGGCACACATTCACCATGCACCCCTGCTTGCCAAATTCTTCTGCTGACGACAGCCCTCCCCCCTTTTTTTGTATCCACACTCCATAACCTTGTACAAACTTCAAATCTGACTGCATTAGCATTGTTCACAAATAATACCTGTACTTTAAAAAAAATCTGTGTGTACTTGATAGGAACAGAATAAAAATGACAAGTCTTTCTTCTTTGGTTAAGGACCCAAAGAGTCAAATGGCAAGCCTGGAGTCTTGTCTGAGGCAGCTTTCGCTAGCCCTGAAATGGAATCCTGGGAGACTCATTCTGACTCCAGCAAACAGGGCCTCAGTTCCCAGCTATGAGAGTAATGGAGATAATTAGACAGTTCCTTTTTAGATCCCTTGTCCTGCCTAGAGCATAGCTGAGAATCAAGGAAACTATACAAAGGACTACAAATGGTTAAAATAGCTGCGGATACCCTAACACTCATATCCTTTATACAGGAAAAAAAGCTCCTTCATCCTCACCTTATTTTAATGTAGTTTTATTCACATACAGTTCTAATATAATTGGCCATTTTCTTTTCCTTTTTTTCAGATTATAAACAGTAAAATAGTAAGGGAAAAGAGCATTGAACTCCTCCATTCCTATTGTTAAGTTATTAATATCAGTCATGATGATATTTGTAAGAAATGACACACGAGTGAAAACTGGTAACTAAAAAGACCCTAGAACAGAAAATTTCAGCACTTTGGGACCCTTGAGTACCAAAGCAAATAATAATACATGTCCTCAGAGTCCTTAAAGGCATCATTACATGAAGACAACATATTATGATGAGACTTAGTCATCAGAAAAAAATACTAAATTATATTAGATATCTTGTCTTTATGTAAGCATAGACCAATAGAGGTATAAAAAGGAAGGCAGAATGGTGTAATAAAAAATAACAAGAACATTGAAACTTAATTATATTGTTTCTTCCATTCTTTTATTCATGAAACATAAATTGAGGATTCAGCTATGTGCCAGCACTGGGGATAAAATGGTGAATAAGACATATCCCATGTCACCTTGGAGATCACATTTAGTGAAAGAATAGGCAATTAAAATGCAAGGTAAGAAGGACATTAACATGGAGCTAAGAAACCATGCAGGGGGGGTACTTAACCTGTACATGAGCATTCAGGGAAGGCTTGCTGGAGGATATGATGGCTAAGTTAATAAGTTATTCAAACAAAAAAAATGGGGATGGATAGTGCTATAGAGAGGGAACATCATATATGAAACACTGAGAGTGAAAAAGAATATGGCACATTCATAGAAATACAAGTAATTTACTGGGAAGGGGAAGAGGTGCAAGTGCCAAATAATAGGTTAAGATGTTTGATGTTTTTCATGAAGACAATGGGAAGCCACTGAAGAGTTCTAAGTACTTAAGTTTTAAATAAATCAATTTTTAAAATGTAAATTTTTTACACTCTGGTCAGTGTGGCTCAGTGTGTTGGGCATCGTCCTGTGCACTAAGAGGTTGCCAGTTCCATTCCCAGTCAGGGCACATGCTCGGGATGTGGTCTCATTTCCCGGTATGGGGCATGCAGGAGGCAGCGGATTGATGTTTTGCTCTCACATAGATGTTTCTCTCTTTCTCTCCTTCTCCCCCTCTCCCTTTTTCTGCTTCTAAAATCAATGGAAATCTTTTAAAAATTAAGTTGTTTACTCTGGCTATAGTGTGTGTAATACATTGAAGGGAGTAAGACTAGAGAAGGGATTATAGTTGGGTGGCTCTTTAGTGACCCAGGTGAAAGAAGTGGAAGCCTGGTCAAAGACAGTGGCTATATGGCTATATCACTGGAGAGAAGACGGTTTGAAAGAAATTTAAAAATTATGTTGACAGTACATTGTGAATGTCTGTTAAGGGAGAAAGGAAAGTTAAGGAAAATGTTCAATTTTCTAGCATGGACAATAGGAGTACAGTGGGCCTTTTTGTAGTCATACACTAGCTTTGATATAAAATTCAGTTTCTTCATTGGTAAAATGAGGAATTGGGACTAGATCATTGTTTCTCAAAAAGAGGAGACTCTGTTCCTTAATCAGGGTATATTTTGCAATGTCTGGAGGCATTTTGGTTTGCACATCCAGGGCAGAGGGATGTTACTGTCATTTTGAGATGCTAAAGACCCTACAATGTATGGGAGAGTTCTTTCCCCTCAACGTAGAATTATTTGGCTCAATACATGAATGGTGCCAAAGTTGTGGAACTCCGGGCTAGATAATATAAAGGATTTTAACTCGATACTCATAGAGGTCTTCAAGGACTCTCCTCTGTGGACTAGCTGGATAAATGAGGCATTACTAAAATTATATGACTGAAAAGAATCAAACATTGGTGTATGTAACCTCAGTAACCTAAGCCAATTTTCAAGAGTATGGGGTGAATCAAATGTTGCAGGTATTTGGAGTATATGTGCATGTGGCACTTCAAGTGTATCTGCAAACTTACTCTGATCTTCCAGAGATCTAAAGTGCCTCTTGCCCATGTTCTTTTTGTCCAACATGCAATGTCCCCACCTGCACTTTATGGAAAAGGAAAAGGAAAGAAATGATGGAGCAATGGCAGCTCTGCTGAGCTATATATCTTTTAGAATTGCCACCAGAAACCCTGTTTGCTCAGATTTAGGACCCATGTATGAGACCACAGGCAGATCACCACAGAGTATCCACCCCAGGCCAAGATATTTTATAAGATTTTGACTTTAGAATGTAGTTTAACTTGTTATAGCAGCTGCTGCTATCCCATTTTGTATAAAGAGACACTCTTCCTGAAGGTGTGTTTCCCATTCTCAAACCTGGACTCTCCAGGGGCTTCCTAAAAGAAAGAGAATAAAACTCAGGCCATCTGTGTAAGGCCATGAAGCTCTCATTCAGAGTCTTCCACAGCCAGCTAGGCATTAGAGTCCTTACTTCAGTCCTTCATGACACATAGTAGGCATTCAATAAATAAATGCTTGTTGAATGAATGAATGAGGTTTCTACATTTTGGGTGGCCAAAAGGAACCCCTGACTTTCTTGGAAGGGAAAAAGGAGAGGATGAAAAGAAAATGGTGGCCGATTAGGCAGAAGTATCATGCACCTCTTCCTAGGGCCAGGCCAGAAAAGCACCTAAGTTGGAGAACATCCACCCTGAATTAACAAATTAGACACAGCAAATGACTCACTCTGGGCCACAGGATATCACAGCTGGTGCAACCCAGAGCAAGCCAGTGTGCCCAACCAGGGGCCACAGGGCCATGCTGCAAGTGCACTGCCAGAGGGACCTAGGGTGCCACCCTGCCACGGGTGCCGGGGCCTCACAGAAAATTGCATGCCAGAGGGCTCTGGGTCCTCACAGGGAGTCACACACCAGAGGAGCTGTACATGTGTTCCCACCACCCTGAGCATCTGTAGCAGACAACTGAGGGATCAGATCTGTTAGAGAAGGGGATACAACTCAGAGCAGAGACAATAAAGGTGTGAGACTCAAGACAGACCCTGCCTCTTGGCTAAAGATTTATGGACCATTGCCCTGATAGGGTCTTCCACCTCTCAAACCCCAAGCAGAGTGCCCAGGGCCAGAAAGAGACAGCAAAAATGGAGAGACAAAGAAACAACCCCAAAAGGAAAGGAAAGGAAAAATCACCAGAAAAGGAACTAAATGAAACAGAGGCATGCAAGATGTCAGAAAAAGAATTCAGAGTAAGGGTCCTACAGTTCATAAACTTGATGGATGAGAAAATCAAAAACTTATGTAAGAATCAAGAGGAAATCAAGAATGATATAGCTACAATAAAAAACATAATGGAAGGTTTCAACAGTAGATTAGAAGAAACAGAGGACCAAATTAGTGAGTTAGAAGATAGGACAGTGAAACACACCCAATCTGAACAGCTGTTGAAGAAAAAAAATTAGAAAGCAGGAGGAGAGCCTAAGGGAGCTTTGGTACAATATGAAACAAAGTAACATATGTATAATAGGGGTGCCAGAAGGACAAGAAGAGGAGCAAGGATTGGAAAAGATATTTGAAGTAATAATGACAGAAAACTTCCCTGTTTTGGGAAAGAAAAAAGTCACAAAAATGCAGAGTCCCAAACAAGATGAACCCAAAAAGATCCACACCATGACATGTTGTAATTACAATGGCAAACGTTAACGACAAAGAAAGAATCTCAAAGGCTGCAAGAGAGTTACAGAGAGTTACCTACAGAGGACCAACCATTAGATTATAAAATGATTTCTCAATACAAATACATCAAGCCAGAAGGGAATGGAATGAAGTATACAAAGTGATGCAAAGCAAGGGACTGAATCCAAGAATACTCTATCCAGCAGGCTAACATTTAAAATTGAAGGGAAAATCAGGAGCTTCACAGACAAAAACAAAAAAAAAAAACTAAGGGAGTTTATCACTACCAAGATACCAAGACAGCAATACAAGAAATGCTAAGGGGACTGTTATAAAAAGAAGAAATAGAAAGGGAAGAAGGAACACAGACATAAAGAATAAAAATGGCTACAAACAAGTACCTATCAATAATAACCTTAAATGTAAATGGACTAATTAATTGCTCCAATCAAAAGACATAGAGTGGCTGAATGGATAAGAAAACATTATATATATATATATATATATATGCTGTCTACAAGAGACCCACCTCAGAACAAGGGACTCACAGAGACAGAACATGAAGTGATGGAAAAATATATTTCAGGCAAATGGAAATTAAAAAAAAAAACTTGGGTAGCAATACTTATACCTGACAAAATAGTCATCAAAGTAAGACCATAAAAAGAAACAAGGAAAGCCATTACATAAATCTAAAGGGATTGATACAACAAGAGTATATAACTCTAGTAAACATATATGCATCCAATGCAGAAACACCCAAATATATAAAAAAAATTCTGGAAGATATCAAGGGAGAGATCGATAGCAAAACAATCATAGTAGGGGATTTTAATACCCTATTGACATCACTGGATAAATCCTCTAGACCCGTGGTCAGCAAACTGCGGCTTGCGAGCCACATGCGGCTCTTTGGCCCCTTGAGTGTGGCTCTTCCTAAGCCTTAGGAGTACCCTAATTAAGTTAATAACAATGTACCTACCTATATAGTTTCAGTTTAAAAAATTTGGCTCTCAAAAGAAATTTCAATCATTGTACTGTTGATATTTGGCTCTGTTGACTAATGAGTTTGCCGACCACTGCTCTAGACAAAAAACCAGCATAGAAACAGCAATCCTCATTAGATCAGATGGACTTAATTGACATTATCAGAACATTTCACCCCAAAGCCACAGAATACACATTCTTCTCAAGTGCAAATGGGATATTTTCAAAGATAGACCATATATTGGGACACAGGCAAAGTCTCTTCAAATTCAAGAGGATTGAAATCATATCAAGCATCTTCTCATATCACAATGGCACAATAATAGAAATGAAATACAATAAAAACAATAATAAATTCAAACTCTTGGAGGCTAAATTGCATGTTATTAAACAATGATTGGATTAAAAAGAGATCAAAGAAAAAATAAAAAGCATCCTGAAACAAATGACAATGAAAACACAACAATCCAAAATCTATGGGACACAGTGAAAGCAGTCCTGAGAGGGAAGTTCATAGCATTACAGGCCTACCTGAAAAAAACAAGAAAAACTGGTAATAAATTATCTAACACTACAACTTAAAGAATTAGAAACAGGGCAACAAGAAAAGCCTAGAGCAAGCAGAAGGAAGGAAATAGTGAAGATCAGAGCAGAAATAAATGACATAGAGACCAAAAAAATAATACAAAAGATCAATAAATTCAAGTGCTGCTTCTTTGAAAGGATAAACAAGATTCATGAACCTCTAGCCAGGCTCATGGAGAAGCAAAGAGAGAGGACCCAAATAAACAAAATCAAAAATGAAAGAGGCAAAATAACAATAGACCCCACAGAAATACAAAGGATTGTAAAAAATATACTATGAACAACTCTATTCCAACAAACTGGTCAACCTAAAAGAAATGGACATATTCCCAGAAAAATGCGACCTTCCAAAACTCAATCAGGAAGAACAAAAAAATCTGAATAGGCTGAAAACTATGGAGGAAACTGAAGTAATAATCAAAAAAACTTCTAGCAAACAAAAGCTTTGGGCCAGACGTCTAAACAGGGGAGTTTTACCAAATATTGAAAGAAGAACTAAAACCTATCCTCCTCAGACTATTCCAAAAAATTCAAAAGGAAGGAACACTTCCAATGGAGCCAGCATTACCCTAATCCCAAAACCAGATAAAGACACTACTAAGAAAGAGAATTACAGGCCAATATCTCTGATGAACATAGATGCTAATATCCTCAACAAAATAATAACAAATCGGATCCAGCATTACATTAGAAAGACCATACACCATGACCAAGTGGGAATTATTCTGAGGATGCAAGGATGGTACAACATCCACACATCAATAAACATGATACATCACATAAACAAATTGAGAGATAAAAATCACATAATGATATCAATTGATATAGAAAAAGCATTTGACAAAATCCAACACCTTTTTATGATAAAAACTCTCTGCAAAGTGTGAATAGAGGGATCATACCTCAACATCCTCAACATAATAAAAGCCTTATATCAAAAACCTACAGCCAACATCATACCCAGTGGGCAAAACTAAAACCATTTCCCCTAAGAACAGGAACAAGACAGGGATTCCCACTCTCACCACTCCTGTTAAACATAGGACTGGAAGTGCTAGTCATAGTGTTCAGACAAGAAGAAAAAATAAAAGGCATCCAAATTGGAAAAAAAGAAGCAAAGCTGTCATTATTCACAGATGACATGATATTGTACATAGAAAACTCTAAAGACTCCATAAAAAAACTACAAGATTTAATAAATGAATTCGGCAATGTAGCAGAATACAAAATTAACACACAGCAATCTATGGGTTTTTTAATACACCATTAATGAACGCACAGAAAGAGAAACAAAACAAAACAAACAAACAAAAAATGATCCCATTTACCATTGCACAAAAACAATTAAGATACCTAGGAGTAAAATTAACTAAGGAGGTAAAATACCTGTACTCAGAAAACTACAGGATATCAAAAAAAGGGATAGAGGAGGACATAAACAAATGGAAGAATATACCGTGTTCATGGATTGGTAGAATCAACATCATTAAAATGTCCATACTACCCAAAGTAATCTACAGATTCAATTCAATCCCCATTAAAAATACCAACAGCATATTTCACAGACATATAACAGACTCTCCAAAAATTCATATGGTATAAAAAAAGACCCTAAATAGCCACAGCAATCCTGAGAAAGAAGAACAAAGTTGGAGGGATCACAATACCAGATATCAAGCTATATTACAAAGCCACTGTTCTCAAAACTGCCTGGTACTGGCACAAGAATAGGCATATAGACCAATGGAACAGAACACAGAACACAGAAATGGACCAAAGCCATTATGCTCACTTAATACTGGACAAAGGAGGCAAGAGCATACAATGGAGTCAAGACAGTCTCTTTAATAAATGGTGTTGGAAAAATTGGACAGATATATGCAGGGAAGGGTGGGTGGTAAAAAAAAAAAAGGAAGAAAGACAAACCTATATTACTAGATATTTACTGAGTGCCCACTATTTGGCAACACTGTTCAAAGTGTTTAGGGTTTTAAAATCTGACTGCTATAGACTGAATATTTGTGGCCCCCCAAAATACCTTTGTATTAACCTAATCCCCAATGTCATGGTATTAGGAGGTGTGGTCTTAGAGAGGTAATTGTGTCATGAAGGTGGAGCCCTAATGAATGGGATTAGTGTCCTTATAAAAGTTGCCCCAGAAAGCTCCCTAACCCTTTCAGGATATTAGGAGACAGTAAAAAGTGGATAATCTATGCACCAGGATGTAGGCCCTCACCAGACACTACATCTTCTGTAATCTTGGACTTTCCAGCCTCCAAAACTGTGAAAAATAATTTTTTGTTGTTTATAAGCCATCTACTTCATGGTATTTTTGTCATAACAGCCCTAATAAACTGACACTTTGACTTATGCTTTAATATAATCCTTTTGCCTGAAGGCTAGAAGACCACCTAGGAGTCTATTGCAGTAATCAGAGGCAAGTAATAATGGTGGTCAAAACCAGCATGGCAGTAGTGAATATAATAATAAATGGATGAATTCTGGATATATTTTGAAGGTAGAGCCAATAAGGTTTCCTTATAGATTGGATGGCTGCAAGAGAAGAGAGGATTCAAGGATAATTGCATGGTTTTACTGGTATAACTGAGAAATAGGAAGTATGGATTTGCCAACAACTGAGATTAAGAATATTGTGCATGGGTCAATATTCAGTTTTGGATTTAGTGAGTTTGATATGTATATTAGACATCCAAGTAAAGATGTCAAGAAGAGAGTTGGTTGTATAATCGAGTTTGGAGAGAGATGTGGCTGAAGATATAAAAATGAGACTGAATGAGATTATCAAGGAAAGGTGTACTGATTAAAAAATAAAGACATGGACCTAACATTAATAGACCTTTATGCCCAGACAGTGCAGCTCAATGGTTGAGCATTGATCCAGGAACCAAGAGGTCACTGGTTCTTATTTCCACTCAGGGCACATGCCTGAGTTGCGGGCTCAATCCCCATTAGCAGGTGTGCAGGAGGCAGAGGATCAATGATGTTTCTCTCATCAGTGTTTCTATTTCTCTCTATCCCTTTCCCTTCCTCTCTCTAAAAAAATCAATAAAAAACATTTTAAAAAATAGGCCTTTATCATTTGACCAGGGACTAACCTTTTCTACCTGCTATTTGCAGAATGAACATCGCAGCAGCCAACCTGCCCCCAGCAAGCAGCTTCCAGAAAGGGGCTTGGGACTTTAGAACCTTAGCTCTCAACACTATGTCCAATTGTGCATTCCTCTCACAGCAACAGCAGCTAAATTATCCATGTGATATTTGAACCTCAAGAGGTTACTTGGTTATAAATATTTATCATTTCCTTCAGGCTAATATAATGATTATTAATCCTAGCTTAATAAGAATCCTTTCTTGCCAGGATAAGGACATTTTTCCCCCTGCATAATTCATATGCAAACATTTTGAAAAGCAGTTTAAAATTCAATCTGCCACCTGTTAGTTTGCTTTTTGTAAGGAAAGAGAAGGCACCATTTCCCCTGAATTCTGAAAGAAGCAAGTATGTGGCTTGCTCCATATATCTTCAGCTTATTGTTTGCAGACGGAAAGGCTAATGTGCAAGGTGCTACTTTTGGTAGAAAATCCACACCCAACACTGTTGCACAGAATTTATCATTGTTCCAAAGAACACTTCTCTTGCTCTGAGAGAACCCCTGCTCACCTTAACTCTTCTTGTGATGCAGACACAAAGATGGATTTATTGATTTCTAAAGGAGGAACTGGGAAAGGAGAAGCAACAAATACTGGGCTGAAGCATTGTTCTGAGGTTACCATGTTCCCTGCTCTCCCTCTCAGATAGGATTGCATCCAGAATTGGTCCCAATTCCTTTGAAACTGTTTAGGTATATTTCACATTGTAATCAGAGTAAATCAATCTTGATTTCTAAGTTCTATGGCTCTGGTGGCAATGATAGCTCACACAACAAGGCTCTTGGTATAGGGGCATATATTCTGTCTAAAGGTAACAGTTTACATACTGGAATGAATGTACCAGTTTTAAGAAAACCATTTGCCAGATTCTCAATTTTCATAATTACTTTTTTTCTAAAATAGATCTGTTGTTGGAGTATCATGTTCATTCTCCTTTTGCATCTCTTCTTTCAACGTCACTCTTCTGCTCAACAAAAGAATTCAGTGTGCTCACCCACACTGAATTACTGTGATGTAGTTCATCCTCTGACTAGTGTTAAACATACAATATTCTGGACAGAGGGCCTAGTGAGCAATAAAAAGAGAACCTTGGTAAAGAATTCCTTTTATAGGTTTTGCATTTACTATTAGCCAAATAGCTACCCTCTTCTTGCTATTTCCACAAAGTACATTAAACTGAAATCTTAAGTGCATAATGTCTACTTATATAGAGAAGTAGGACAAACCGTTCCCAAAATGTGCAATCTACTATGTAACGACTTGAACTTGAGAATATCAGCTTCATTTCATTAGGGTTAATTTCTTCCTCTCCGGTATGTTCTATTTCTGTCAAATTGTTTTCAACCATGAAATGAAATTATTGACTTATCTATGTATAATAATTCTCAAATGTCCATTTCTCTATTCATCTGTCACACTATTCAAAGGCACTTTAAAACCATCTATGTTAGAAATTGAAATTTAGCATTAAATAATTAGATCCTAATTCACAGTCTTTGAGAAAAAACATAATATGCACATTTTCAAATTCTATGAGGTTTTTATTCTCCATTACAATTTATGTTTAGCTCTACAGAAAAGGTGCCTCTAAGTAAAAGAGTTACATATATAACTAATATGTTTTTATTTTATAAGTAAATTGCTTTGTTGATGAATAATATACATACATAAAAGTATTCAAACAATAAATGTATATTTTACAAATTATCACACAGTGAATAAACACATGTGACCAGTCAAAAATTAAAAATGTTCCCAGTATTAGAGAAGGCTCCTTGAGTTTTCCAATGACTATGTCACTCCTCCTCCCTATATTAACCACTCTCCTGACTTCTAATAGTACAGATTTTGTCTTTTTAAAAACTTTTTATTTAAATTAAATTATACAGCATGTATTATAGTGTGCCTGGTTTCTTTTATTCAACATTATATTCTAAAGATTTATCCATGTTGTTTAATGTGAAGGTATCCATTTATTTTCATTGTTATATAGATTCTATTATGTGAACACTAGAGGCCTGGTGCACAAAATTTGTGCACTGGGGGGGTGGGGTGGGGGTGTTCCTCAGCTTAGCCTGCACCCTCTCCAATCTGGGACCCCTCAAGGGATGTCTGACTGCCCATTTAGGCCCAATCCCACAGGGCAGTCAGACATCCCTCTCACAATCCAGGACTGCTGGCTCCCAACCGCTCGCCTGCCTGCCTGCTTGATTGCTCCTAACGGCTTCTGCCTGCCAGCCTTATCACCCCCTAACCACTCCCCTGCCAGCCTGATTGATGCCTAACTGCTCTTCTGCTGGCCTGATCGCCCCCAACTGCCCTCCCCTGCCAATGCGGTCCCTCCCAACTACCCTCCCCTGCAGGCCTGGTTGCCCCCAACTACCCTCCCTTACAGGCCTGGTTGCCTCAAACTGCCCTCCCCTTCTGGCCTGGTCCCCCTAACTGCCCTCCCCTGCTGGCCTGGTCACCGACACCTGCCCTCCCCTGCAGGCAATCTTGTGTCCACATGGGGGCAGCCATCTTTGACCACATGGGGCAGCCATCTTGTGTGTTGGAGTGATGGTCAATTTGCATATTATAGCTTTATTATATAGGACTAGAGGCCCAGTGCACAAAAATTTGTGCACTCGGGGGGGGGGGGGGTCCGTCAGCCTGGCCTATGCCCTCTCGAAGTCTGGGACCCCTCGGGGGATAACCACCTGCTGGCTTAGGCCCACTCCCTGGGGGATTGGACCTAAGCTGGCAGTCAGACATCCCTCTGGCAGCCCGGGAGTCCTCGGGGAATGTCCACTTGCCAGCGGGGAGCATACCTAAGCTGCAGTCAGACATCCTTAGTGCTGCTGAGGAGGCGGGAAAGGCTCCCACCACCACAGCTGTACTGGCAGCCATCAGCCTGGCTTGTGGCTGAGCAGAGCTCTCCCTGTGGGAGCGTACTGACCACCAGGGGCAGCTCCTGCATTGAGCATCTGCCCCCTGGTGGTCAGTGTGTGTCATAGTGACCAGTCATTCCCAGTCGTTCTGCTGTTAGGGTCAGTTTGCATATTACCCTTTTATTATATAGGAGTGCCTGGCCAGCCTGGGTGAGGGGCTGATGGCTGTTTGCAGGCTGGCCACACCCCCTTCAGGGTGGGGGGGTCCTTCTGGGGTGCCTGGCCAGCCTGGGTGAGGGGCTGATGGCTGTTTGTAGGCTGGCCACAACCCCTTCAGTGTGGGGGTCCTCACTGGGGTGCCTGGCCAGCCTGGGTGAGGGGCTGATGGCCGTTTGCAGGCTGGCCACAGCCCCTTCAGGGTGGGGGGTCCTGCTGGGGTGCCTGGCCAGTCTGGGTGAGGGGCTGAGGGCCATTTTCAGGCTGGCTAAGCCCTTCCAGCAGGGACCCTCACCCCATGAGGGTGTGGCCAGCCTGGGTGAGGGGCTGATGGCTCTTTGCAGGCTGGCCATGGCCCCCAGCCACCCAAGCTCCCAGTGGAGGCTGGCTGGAAGCAGGTATCTGGGATTTATGTGTCTTCTATAATTGAAACTTTGTTGCCATGAGCGGAGGCCACAGCTGGAGCGGGAAGCTTGGCTTCCTCCATTGCCCTGGCAACCAAGCCTCCTGCTTGCTCCAGCTCCGTGGCTGCTGGCCGCCATCTTGGTTGGGTTAATTTGCATACAGTCACTCTGATTGGCTGGTGGGCGTGGCTTGGGCATAGCGAAGGTATGGTCAATTAACATCTTTATCTTTTATTAGTGTAGATAACAATTTTTTTTTGGCTAATCCTCACCCGAGGATATTTTTTTCCATTGATTTTTAGACAGAGTGGAAGGAATGAGGAGAGACAGAGAGAGAGAGAGATGAATCAATGTGAGAGAGACACATTGATCGTTTGTCTTCTGCATGAGACTGAGCCTGCAACTGAGGTACATGCCCTTGACTTGAATTCAACCCAGGACTCTTCAGTCCACAGGCTGATGCTTTATCCACTGAGCCAAACTGGCCAGGGCTGAACATAACAATTTGTTGAATATTCACTGTTAATGGTATCAGGGTTGTTTCCAGTTTAGGCTTATTACAGACAGTGCTACTATGTTTGTGTGCTTGGAGTAAAAGGATTTTCTACTGCTTTGCCAGAGACAGATGAGAATTTCTTCTGCTCCTGCCCCCAAAGTAATGGATTTTTACCTGGACCTTAAAAGGAGAAAGACTTAGTTGCTTCACAAGCAACAATTTAACCTTCAATTTGTAGGAAACAAGGATGCTGGGAAGAGCAATAAAAAGTGAAGCAGTTACTCACATACTGGATCACCAAGGGGAGCTGGGGGCAGGGGGGCTCTTAATCTTCCACCTGCTTCCAATCTTCTTCAAAACACCTGGAGACTTCCATGGAAGTAAACTTGTGAGCAAAGGTGAGCTCCCCTTGTGTCAAGGACTTCTACCTAGCTCAATCTGATTGTCGTCCATACTTGCCTTTAACAATTTGATAAAATTCTTGCTGATTTCATCTTACCTGTTTGTGTGTTGGCCATTTTTTCTCTTGTGCTCTGCCAAATGTGAAAAAATTATGTGTTGCATTTCTCCTTGAAGGCACTTTTCATACATTGGAATGTTTATTTGGTTGCTTTGATAACTCAACTCTCTGACAGGCTCAAGAAAGTTATTCTGTAGATTATCCATCTTCTTTGCATTATCAGGGTGGGGACAATTTTCTCTAGTGGCTTTCTACATTATAATTATAAGTGGAATTATCAAGTAATATTACTGTGGGCATTCTTATAGATATCTTTGATGTTCTCATATACACCTTTCAATTGTGTATATACCTAGAAATAGAATTGTTGAGTCATGTATGTAAATGTTCAGCTTTATTACACACTGCCAGTGTTCCAAATTATTTTACCAATTTACAATTCCACCAGCACTGTAAGATAATTCTAGGCAACACATGTATTTATCATTTGTTGTCATTGTTTTGACCATTCTTACTGGCATATCATTGCAACTCTTTGTGAATTAACTTGAAATTCTCTATTGAGCACATTTTCATTTGCACCATTCTATTTATTTTGCCCATTTTCTATTATGTTGCTAATCTTTTTAATATTGATTTGTAGAAATTCTTTATATATCAGGGAAATAAGCTCTTAAAGTCATATGTGTTTCAGATATAGTCTCCCACTATATTTGGCTTGCTTCTTTGCTCTCATTGGTGTTTTTTTAAAAAAGTCAAGTTGAGGTATAATTTACATGCAATAAGTCTAACACAGTACATACAAAAATGCACCCATTTTAAGTGTACTGTGCATTGTGTTCTAATAAATATATACACCAAAATCAAGACGGAGTATATTTCTTTCACTCCAAAAGTTACCTTTTCCTTTGTCCCAGTCAACCCCCATTTCCCACCACTAACTCTCCTGCTTTCTGTCACTATACATTAGGTTTGTCTTTTCTACAGTTTCTCATCAAAGAAATTATTTAATATCTTTTGCTTTGTTTTGTTTTATTTTATACTCAACACAATACTTTCAGATTCATTTATGTTGTTGTATCAATACTTTGTTCCTTTTCATTGCTGAGTGGTTGAATGTCGATTTTTGATGCATAGAATATTATATTATAATATTTTCCTAATATAAATTAGACCAATTTATCAATCTTTTATTTATTGTTAATGTTTTTAGTCCTTTTTGAGTATATGAAATGTATGCCTACCCTAAGTTTGTGAAGATGTCCTATTATGATATCTTCTAGAAGTTTTGTTGTTTTACCTTTCACATGTAGAAAAATATACACTGAGTGGCCAGATTATTATGACCACCTGACGTTTGTAGGCAAATTAGCTATACTTTCGCGCTGAAGTTGCTAGAGGGACAGACCATTATAAATAGGGAAGCAGGTTGTTTTCCACGACAGTAGAAGTGATTTTTTTCTGAAGATATGGGTAAACAATGCGATTTAACAGCCTTTGAACGTGGGATATATTTGAACGTGAGTGGCCAGATTATTATGACCACCCCATCAATACGTCGTTGGGCCACCTTTTGCCTTCAATACTGCAGTGATTCTTCTTGGCATTGACTCCACCAGATGTTGAAAGGTGATGCGAGCAATCTGACACCATGCCTGATGAATAGCACTGTCCAGTTCTGTGAGATTTGATGGTTGTGGAACCAGCTGCATGATGGCTTTAAACTTCATCCCACAAATGCTCAATTGGATTGAGATCTGGTGATTGTGGGGGCCACCTAAGCAAGGTAAAGACTCCCTCATGTTCTTGAAACCACTCCTGCACAATATGAGCACCGTGGCATGGCGCATTGTCTTGTTGGAAGAAGCCATCTCCATTGGGATACGCCATCAACATGATAGGATGAACTTGATCAGCAATGACACTTAGGTATGTTGTGCTATTCAGATGTTGTTCCACATGAATTAAAGGGCCCAAATCATGCCAGGAAAATATGCCTCAAGCCATAACACTGCCCTTACCAGCTTGAAGGGTTGTACTCATGCATGTGGGGTGCATGCTTTGATGCTGTTTCCCCCAAATTCTCACTCTGCCATCTGCATGATGCAACTGGAAACATGATTCATTGGACCACATGACTTTTTTCCCATGCTCGACTGTCCAATCCTTGTGTTCCTGTGCGAATTGGAGATGTTTAATCCTGGTAACTGCAGACAGCAAAGGTGTTCAAACAGGACTTCAGCTTCCATATCCCATATGATGCAGTGTATGGCTAATTTTCCTACAAACGTCAGGTGGTCATAATAATCTGGCCACTCATGTTCAAATATATCCCATGTTCAAAGGCTGTTAAATTGCATTGTTTACCCATATCTTCAGAAAAAAATCACTTCTACTGTTATGGTAAACAACCTGCTTCCCTATTTATAATGGTCTGTCCCTCTAGCAACTTCAGTGAGAAATTATAGCTAATTTGCCTACAAACGTCAGGTGGTCATAATAATCTGGCTACTCAGTGTATATCTGGCATTAATTTTTGTGTCTGTATTAAGGTAGGGGCCAAGTTTCGTATTCAATGTAGATATCCAAATTACCTACCATCATTTATTGAAAAAACTGCTCTTTACTCAATACCACCTTTGTCATAATTCAATGGTCCATATGTGTGTTTATGTCTGTACTCTCTATTCTGTTCTATTGATCTATCTGTATGTCAGTACCATACTGTTAGGGGCTGAAATAGAATATTGGGGACCAGATACAATTATAAGAAATATTAACCATGCTTTGTTAACTATGATGGTTCTGTTCTGTTTAGAGAAAGCAAATTTTAACCTGGCTGAGAGTTGTAAGCCCAGGGACATGCGAGCTAACATTGGAATGCGGTCCATCCTCTTTTCCCGAATACTGCCTATCATTGTGGAAAGATTTACAACCTTGTGGCTGAAACAATCTACTCCCTGAGGCACCCACTCTTTACAACCCCCAGCCCCTATTTTTTTTATTTCTTAAAGTATTACAAAGAGTATTACACATGTCTCCTTTTTTCTCCCCCTTGACATTCCCCCGGCTTCCCCCACCCCCTAGTGTCTTGTGTCCATTAGTTATTCTTATATGCATTCATAGAAGTCCTTTGGTTGATCTCCTACTCCCCCCAACCCTCCCCAGGGTTCCCGCTGTAGTTTGACATTCTGCTCAATGCTGCTCTGCCTCTGTATCCATTTTTGTTCATCAGTCTATAATGTTTCTTATTATCCATAAATGAGTGAGTTCATGTGGTATTCTTCTCAGCTTCCCAGGGGCCGTCTCAGTCTCACAGGGGCCATATCAGCCTCACAGGGGCCGTCTCCGCCTCACAGGGGCCATCCCAGCCTCATGGGGGCCGTTTTAGCCTCACCAGGGCCGTTTCAACCTCAGCGGTGTTGTCTCAACCTCACCAGGGCCGTCTCAACCTCACAGGGGCCGTTTCAACCTCACCGGGGCCGTAGCAACCCTACTGGGGCCGTTGCAACCCCACCGGGGCCGTCTCAACCTCACTAGGGCTGTCTCAGCCTCACTGTGGCTGTTTCAGCCTCACCGGGGTCGATTCAACCTCTCTGGTGCAGTCTCGACCCCACCGGGGCTGTCTTGACCTCACCGGCGCCGTCTCAACCTCACCGGGGCCATCTCAGCCTCACCGCGGCCATCTCAGCCTCACATGGGCCGTCTCAACCTCACATGGGCCGTTTCAACCTCACTGGGGCCGTTTCAGCCTCACGAGGCTGTTTCAGCCTCACATGGGCCGTTTCAACCTCACCGGGGCCGTTTCAACCACACTGGAACCGTCTCGACCTCACCTGGGCCGTCTCGATCTCACCGGTGCCGTCTTGACCTCACCAGGGCCGTTTCAACCTCACCGGGGCCATTTCTGCCTCACCGGGGCCGTTTCAGTCTCACTGGGCCCGTTTCAACATCACCAGGGCTGTTTCAACCTCACCGGGGCGTCTCAACCCCACCGGGGCTGTACCAGTCTCACTGGGGCCGCCTCAGCCTCACCAGGGCCGTCCCAGCCTCTCTGGGGCTGCCTCGGCCCTATGGGGGCTGCCTCAGCCTCATGGGGGCCGTCTCAGCAACACGAAGTTTGGCATTCTGTCCTTTGTTGGGCGGCTCCTTGCTGGACAAAATCTCCAGGCATTCCTGGTGGCTGAATATCTGGTATGCTTGCTTGGATTTCATTTTCTACCAAGTGCACAGACTGCCTGTCTGCCGTCTCCTAGCGTCCCATGTGAGACTGGATCTGTTGTGCCTGCCTGTGCATTTGCTGGTACAGTGGTTCCAAGTCGCCGGCCCAGCCGTGTCTGGCTCTGGCTTCCTCCAAACCTGATTCTGCTTCTTTATTGTGTCCCTTATGTATGCGAGGAGTTGAAATCTGCATTCTGCTGGGCTGGGCTGCAAAAGCGCTGGTGGTTCTCTTTGTGCCACTAGCACAGCTTGGTTGGGGATGTAATTTGAGTAGGGCGGGGTCCCTGGGAATCACCAGGGTGGGGCCAAGGGCAATGGCGTCTCCGCGTCTATTTGCCTCTCCGCGACTCAGTGACTCGCGTCCCCAAGTGCCGGCGAGCAGTTCCGCGAGACAGCCACTCTTGCTCTCCGGGTGGGTCGTTGCAAGGCTGTCCTGCTTCTCCCCATAGGGGTCTGGGGCCTTAGGATCCCGCCCCAAACACGCTCATTGGATTTGAGAGTCCGCATCCCCTTCTGATTGAAAAAAAACCACGCATCCAGTTGCAGCCAGCCTGGCGCGTGATTCCGTACCTCCGTTCTTGGAGCCTCTGCACAACCTACTCAGTCTCAATGCTCTTCTTTCTTTCCTTCCAGTTGTAGAGCTTCCACTGGGCCAGCTTTCCCATGGTTCTGAATAACAACTGTTTCTTTTATAGTTGGTAGTCTTGATGTTGTTGTGGGAGGCAGCACACACAGGTCTGTACCTTATGCCGCCATCTTGGTTCTCCCCCAGCTCCTATTGACTGTAATTTGGTCCCAGGGCACCCACCCGGAGGCACCGGCCCTCTGTGGAACCCTCCCCCTCAACCAGCATGATTTGTAATCTGTAATGATTATCTCATACCTACTTTCTCATGCCTGTAATTTCTATTTACCCACATAATCTTTGTCCTTCTACTTAATATAAGCAGCTGGCTTATGGTGGAGTGCAGAGCAGATTTTTGTGGATGACTTGCTGCTCTCCCATACTGCTGCCATTATTGAAATAAAAGCTCATATGTGATTCAACCCTGTCTCTGCTTAATTGGCTGAAGTAGTGATGGGTAGCCCGGACCCCTTGGTTGTCTGGTTATATGATCTGGCGACTCTGGTGGGACACAAGCATAGAATCTTCTTTGGTGAGTATTGGGGATCCCTCTTGCTGCCTGGACCGGGGGTTCCTGGGGCTGAGACCAGGACTCTTTGATTCGCAGTGCTGCCAGGAATTTTCCTGTTTTTAGTCCTAGCCACAGCTTCAGCAATCTCTGTCATCTCACCTAAAATGTAAATTGAATCAAGCATTTCTGTACCACAGGAGGAGGAATCAAGCATGTTTGTCTAGCACAAGAAGCATTTGCTACCTCTCCTCTGAGCTTAAGGCATGCATTTACTGGGTGAGCCTGATCAGGTCCTGGTGGCAAGAGACCTCCAGCGGTCCTTGCCTGGTATCTGAGTCTGATCCGCTCTGGGAGGAGAGCTATTGCTCTGCTTCAGTGGTGTTTTGTTTTTGTTTTTTAAATGCAGGGCATTCTGAGGTTTCTGTGGCTGGGCATTCAAGGAGTATGGTGTGAAATTCTTATCTGTGGGTTGTGTGTGCTTGTAAATATTGTATATAGAAAGTCTCTGTTGATTGTTGTTTTCTGTCTCTGTTGTTTTGTTTAATTGTTTAAAGATGGGGCATATCCCACTTTGCTGGGGGCCCCATGGCAGGGATTGGAGGAACTTCCCAGCAGCTGCAGAGAGTTCTTAATCTCCCTGCTCTCCTACTCAAGGTGTCAGCCGCCTGAAATGTCTAGTCAGGGGTGGGCAAACTTTTTGACTCGAGGGCCACAATGGGTTCTTAAACTGGACCGGAGGGCCGGAACAAAAGCATGGATGGAGTGTTTGTGTGAACTAATATAAATTCAAAGTAAACATCATTACATAAAAGGGTACGGTCTTTTTTTTTTTTTTAGTTTTATTCATTTCAAACGGGCCGGATCCGGCCCACAGGCCGTAGTTTGCCCACGGCTGATGGCTAGTGAGTTTTGTGTGACTGTAATGTAACTTTGGTTAATGATGTTCTTTGCTTGCTTTCTTATCTTTTGGGGACTTCATTTGCTCTTTGCCATTTTATGAACATGAGGAATCCTTTGTCTCTGCTGTTCAGGCTTTGCACCACTCATAACCAAAGGTTATTTGCTATTCTGGATTAGTGTAAAACAAGATTCTAAGTTCCTCCTTTTGGGAGTACTCATTTATTTACTTTGGGGTTGTTTTTTGTTTCTATTTTGAAATAGGATAAGATCTCTTTTTATATGTAAGATTTCATGTTGTTACAGTCTACTCAGAAAGAAAATTATGGGCAATAAACCTAAACACCCCACATTTTTGTTTTTATCCTAGAAAGGCCTGACCTGCAGAAGTGCCCTGGGGCAAGGGCCATTCCCATGTTGTAAAGAAAAAAAAAGTAAAGTCCTTGGTAACGTAAAACTTTGGAATTGTGCTGGGTTAAGTAGTAGAAATTATTAAATATCAAAGTATTTTGAAATAGATACTGAAATATTAATTAATCTGATTTTGCCTACTTTTGACCTTTTATAACAGAAAAGCTAGAAAATACACTTGAAACTGTTAGTGAATGTTTTATAATAGAAAAATGCCTCTCAAAAGTATAAAGCTATTTGCCAATCTAAAGAATGCTAACTGCTTACTTTTTAGTGGTCACCTAAAAATTAAGGTTTCTAAAAGTTAAGAATTCTAACCAATTGGAAAGAAATTATATAGTTTTGATAGTAGAAGGCATGAGGCATGGAGATGCATTTTTGAAGGAAAAAAGAAAGTGAGTTCTAAAGCTGGTTATTTCTGAATGGGTAAAAAGGTTTGTGAAAGTTGTAAAAATGTTTGTGAAAGGTATGGAAGGGTTGTGAAGAGAAATCTTAAAAGGAAACTATAGGTAATCTGAATAATAAATTTAATTAGATAAATGAATCTAAAGCTAATGCAGAATTTGTTTAGTCTTTGCTAGTCTGTTAAAATGTAAAAAAGTGTTTCCTGTTTTTGGCCAGGAAGCAAAAATTTTATAAATTATTGAAATGGTTACATATTATGTTATATTAAAAAGGTACTTTATTACTTAAAAGGGCCATATTCTTAATCATGGGATCTGAAGTTTTGCTAGCCTATGTTTGTGTTTAATGCCCTTTTGTCACTTTGAATGAATAATCTAATACTGTTTCATAATAATAAGGATGATATATAATCTCTTGGTAAAAGAAGTTTGACAACCTTCCCAGGTTTTGAATTTTAAGAAACTTTTTTTGACCTAGAATTGGCTTTATGTCATTCCAATAGGCCCTGGAATGCCCCAAGGACTTGTTTTATCTCCTTACAAAGGAAAATTTTCTGTTAAGGTAAATGGGAAGCTTTGTCAAATAATGAAATAATAGCTATATCCTATTTATATATGCATTAGGGGCCCAGTGCATGAATTCGTGCACCTTGAAAGGATCTGTGT
>NW_005871050.1:23420630-23424058 GCF_000147115.1 Myotis lucifugus | reverse complement strand
CCCTGTCTACTGGCAGCCTGCTCCACCACTGCTGCTCCACACCCTGACAGCACTGGACCTGCTCAGACTTGCTGACAGCGTTGAGCAATTGGGACCAGTGCCAGCAGTGGATGCAAGTGGGGCCGGTGCCATCAGCGGGTGTGAGCGCCGGGCGGGACTGCGGCATGCGGGAGCAAAGAATTTTCAGTAACCACCAGAGGCTTGCCCCAAGGACAGTGACCAGTGCCCCGCCTTGGCCTCCCCCTCCCCTGCCCCCCCGCTCACCTGCTTCACCATCCTGCCGCGGCAATGCCCGCCATGTTCTTCACACGCCCCCTGGTGGTCAGCGCACGTTATAGCGACCGGTTGTTCAGTTGTTCTGGTTGTTCTGCCATTCGGTCTATTTGCATATTAGCCTTTTATTATATAGGATAGTATTAAAATAGATTCTGATATACTTTCATTTACAACTCTAATTGTTATTCTGGAATATTGTATTTTGCAGAAAGGACTAGGTTCCATGTCATTTGCATTATAATCAAAATTCATAACTGTGTCATTTTAAATTTCTTCTTGTCATTTAGAGATAGTCACTGTTTTGTTATGATGCATTTGGAAAAAATGTTACATCTTCTGAGGGGTCCATGATAAGGACTCTGACATTTTCAGATCATCCCCTTCAAACTGGATGAAGATTATTAGAACTCTATAGAGTATCTGGATCTATAGAAGTACTGGCAGGAAAAATTAGGACAGACAAAAAATTGACTATGGGACTGAACAAACTGAAAATAATTATATAGTTTCTATAACTTTTGTTGAAAGTATTGCTGATCCTTAATCTTTTTTGTTTTGTTTTTAATTCATAAGGAAATTTGTTTCTTTTCTTAAAGCAATTTGGTAAATTATCTATTTTTCTCCCTACCTTATCTCTCCAGAATTTGGCAATTCTTAATCAGTGAGTCATGGCAATACTTTTCCTTGCATGAATTTAATAAGACCAGTTTCCAATTGTGGTTATATTGACCAGGACTTTGACTGGAATACCATATCTGAGAAACACATGCCCAGACTCTGAATGCCACCAGAAAGCTTTAAGAAATGAAAACTGACTTTGAAGCCAATGTGAGTGCCTTGGAGAAATAGTCTAGTACCTTGCTTGGTCATGTGGTTCATGGCAGTCTTTCCAGGAAAGGAAGGAAGGTTGCTTTCCTGAGAGATGGCAAGGAAAGAACCCCAAGACATTTTGGCAATCTCAAGAATGTGAGGTATTGCAGGAAAATCTGATGGTAACTAAGTGGCTCAGCTTCTTTGCCCTGACGGGCTAATTAAAGCTTAATCATGAAATTCCAGTGAAGTAGATTTTTTAAAAATCCTATATGATCAATTGTTATTCTTATTGTGTTTATGCAAACAATCAGGCCAAATTGAAACTAGACTTAATACCATAAATAAATTGGTCTTAAATTGGCTTCTTAATAAAAATGAGGGTGATTTTAGGGGGGGGGGGGATTGTGTTTCAGTGGACTCTATGACACACACTTGTGAATATTAGAATCAAAGCTTTATTTTTTTCACCTATGAATTGAACTGGATCCTGAATTTTTCTCTAGCTTTTACCACAATAATACTAACATTTATAACACAGTTTATCTCTACCAGGTTACAAGGCCCTACTTGTAATCAGGGAATACCACCTCTAGACACCATCACCACCTCCTTCAGTGCCCAGGCCTCATCGTTCCTCTGACAGAGAACAAGGATCTCTTCACTCTGAAAAAAAACAAAACAAAAAACTTTGTCCCTTCTCAGCGTGAAGCAGTTACAGAAGAGGAAAAATCCTGCACTCCTTTTCTCTGAAAGAATTCAGAGCCAAGATCCTTGAGGGGGGGATGTGGTAGGCAGATAAACAGACATGAGCAGAGCAAGGACAATGGGCCAACCGGAGGAGAAATGGATAGGACCCTGAAACATGCTTCTCACCACTCCATTGGCTGTAAAGCTGGCAATAGATGTAGAACAGACCTTTACATCTTGCCTAGTAGGAGTTTGGACACCTATTGCTAATATATAGAATTATTCCATTCATTTTGGGAAGAAAGTCATATGCTGGGACCTTTATATGTTGAGACGCACTGTTTGGGAAAAGGATGCAGGGATATTTTCTCTAAAGATTACTGCAGTAGTTCCCTGTGGCAAATGTCTAACTTTTACAGGGTGTGCTATTGTCTTTCAGTATTCAATAACTACAATATGAATTGTTCTGATAATTTCACTCTCCCTTATAATGGACATACTAAGCTGCTGGCTGGATGGTTTCCGATATGTGGGGTAACTGTCTATTCATATATCTCTGCTAATGGCACCGGGGGGCCCTGTTCCTTAGGATGACTGACTGTCTTTATGCCTCAGAAACATCACAGGATCTGAACCAAAAGAGACCTTCTCATGCCAACTGCAACAATGATCACTTGTAGAGAGCCCTGCTGCATATATTGCTTTGACCATTTTTGATATGCTAGTAATGGTAGGCTCCCTTAATGTAGAAGTGACCTGGCATGGTAAAAGCCCTGAATTCTACTTCCAGGGCTATACAGAGGATAAATAAGGAGCTGATCCAGGTCAGGGAGTCAGGTCTAGATAATTGGGCAGCAGTAGATTATTTGTTATTGTGGCATAACCATGGTTGTAAGGAATTTAAAGGAATGTACTGTTTTAATCTGTCTGACAATTCTCAATTGATAGAAAACAACATTCAACAAATTAGGGAAAGCATCTCCCAAGATCCTGCATTCACTGTATTCCATCCCTGAGAACTGTTCTCAAGGCAGAAGCAAATGCAGTACAGCAGGGTGAGATTTTTCATCTAAAATTATTCTCATAGATATGAGATGATAGAAAAAGCAGTGGGAAATGTTAGGGGCTGAAATAGTATATTGGAGACCAGCTACAATTATAAGATATACTAGAGGCCCAGTGCACGAAATTCGTACATGAGGGGGTGGGGTCCCTCAGCCCCACCTGCACCCTCTCCAATCTGGGAGCCCTCAAGGGATGTCCAACTGCCAGTTTAGGCCTGATCCCACAGGGACATCCCTCTCGCAATCTGAGACCTCTGGCTCCTAACTGCTCACCTGCCTGCCTGCTCTAACCACTCTGCCTGCCTGCCTGCCTGCTTCCCCTAACTGCCCTCCCTTGCTGGCCTGATCCCCCTAACTGCCCTCCCCTGCCAGCCTGGTCACCCCTATTAACTTTTACTTTTAATCTTATCCCCTTCACACACAATTGTATTTGACTTCCTTATTGGCTTCTCCCTCTCACACAATTTTTCTCTCTCCTTTATATAACACTTTTTTCCTACTGACTCATCATTGATAAACTTTTCTTTCCTCCTTATTTCCTACTTCTTTCCTCCTTATTTCCATCATCCTTCTTCCCATCTTTCTCCT
>NW_005871050.1:23403050-23418825 GCF_000147115.1 Myotis lucifugus | reverse complement strand
CTTTGCACTTGATATATATATTTTAGAACTAGCTTGTCATTTTTTTCAATGAAAATATCTGCTGAAACTTTCATTGATTTATAGATCGATTTGAAAATGACTGACATTTTTATAGTATGAGCTTTCGAATTCATGCACATGGAATGTGTCTTTGTTTCTTTAAGTCTTTTGAATTTTATCTCTAAATTTTTTCTAAAGTTATCTGTGAAGACATCTTGCATATCTTCTGCTAGACTTATTCCTAGGTAAGTGGAAACTGGTGTGCTGCCTTAGCTCCTCCATTAGGACTAAGGATCTCATTCCTCCTGCTGCTGGTAGTCTTGCTGACTGAGGGATATTTCTTGTATTTTTCCAGAAATTTTCCTCTTCTACAGAGAAGTGCCTAACCATAATTCTCACACTTCTACCACTGACTGATTAATTCAGGAGAGTAGTTATAAAGCCTCATCCCTTTGCTACAAGAGTAGGGTTGTCAGATAAAATACCAGACACCCAGTTAAATTTTAATTTCAGGTTAGCAAGAATTCTTGTATTAAACATACTTACACTAAAAAAGTATCCCTCTTTATCCAAAATTCAAATTTGACTGTGCAGCCTATTTTCTTTTTGCTTTTCACTAAATCTGTCAATGCTACGCAAGGGTGGACAACTATAAAGTGCCATCCCATCTTCATAGTTTTGGATGAGTATAAGAACAAAGTATAATTCTGTTTATACTTTCTTGATATGGTTAATCAAATCACTGGTTACTAACCTTTTCTCTTTTTTAGTATATGCCTTCTAAGACTATATATTTTTCTCATAAGAATGGATTTACCTACATCCCAAAAGTTACAATGTATAGAATTTTCAATATCATTCAATTCAAAATATTTTCTAATTGTTATTGCTCTGTTGTCTTGGACCCATGGTTAATTTAGAGCATGTTTTTAAATTTTCAATCATATAGGGACATTTTAGTGACCTTTTTGTTACTCACTACTTATTTCTGGTGTGGTCAGAACCTATCCTGGATGATCTCAATCTTTGACATATTTGAGACTTGCTTTTTGGTCCAACAGATGGTCGATTTTAGGTGCACATAGACTTGGAAAACATGTGTATTCTGCAGTTGTTGTATAATGATCTATGAATATTAATTATATGAATTTGGTTAATAGTGTTATTCCACATCATCCTTGCTGAATTTTTAAAAAATTCTATAGCTATACTAGGTTTTTGCTTATTCTATTATTATAGAAGTGTGTTAAAATTCACTCTAATTGTGGAATTACCTCTAATAATTCTTATTTCCTTAATTTTAACTTTTGTGACCTTATTATATTTAATCAAATTTTACTTGGTTAGGGTGCTATAGCTTGTTCTGTCCTTTAACATTTTTAAGCTTTCTGCATCATTATAATTTAGATGTGTCTCTTATAAGAAATGTATACTTGTTTTATTTTCTTTCACATCCAGTTTGATAATTCTTATATTGATCACTTATTACATTTATATTTAGTATTATTTCTTATTTATTTGGCTATACATCTATTATTGCAACTTTTTCTAATGTTTAATCTGATTCAAGTTTTGTTGCTGTTGTCATTGTTTTCCCTTATTGTATTTTTTTGGATTTTTCTCATTTTTCCCACTAGCTTTGTTATATATTCTTTAATGGTTCACCTAGAGCAGTGATGGCGAACCTTTTGAGCTGGGCGTGTCAGCATTTTGAAAAACCCTAACTTAACTCTGGTGCCGTGTCACATATAGAAATTTTTTGATATTTGCAACCATAGTAAAACAAAGACTTATATTTTTGATATTTATTTTATATATTTAAATGCCATTTAACAAAGAAAAATCAACCCAAAAAAATGAGTTCGCATGTCACCTCTGACACGCATATCATAGGTTCGCCATCACTGACCTAGAGATTAGTACATATTTCCTTGACTTGTTAAACTCTAATATTAATTAGCTCTTCTGTCTTTTAACTGACAATACAAGGATCTTAGGACACTTTAAGTAGTTACAGAGAATGATTCCCAGATATTGTTATCCCCATTTTACAGATAAAAATACTGAGGTTCTGAAGAATTAAATGACTTGTTTATGCCCTCAGAGCTAAGTGACAGAGGCATTTGAACTATGATGGATACAGGTTGCACTATCTGGAGTCCTTCCAGATCCATTGCTGACACATATTTTCATAGTGCTCATGAGTCTATGGACTGTTTTATTAACAACTGTCCAGAGAAGTACAGTGGTATCATAGTCTCCTCCATCAGCCACTTTTATTTTTAATTTTTATAGCAGTTTATCCTCTGTGGTACAGCTTCACATCCATTATGTTATCTAATACTCTCAATAATTCTATTAAGTAAGGAGGACAAAGATTATTACTACTTTTTGAAACGTAAAACCTGGGCTCAGAGAGCTTAAGCAAGTTGCTAGGGCACAGACACTAACTGTTAAGTGCTGTCCTAAAACCAAATTATCCTGATGTCTGCTTCATGCTATTTTCATCACAGGTGTACTGGATCCTGTTGTTGCCAATGTTTTTATGAAAGCTCTTTGATGACATAGAGAGAACTTCTGGCAAATCTGGAGATGACAAAGAGAATAGCTAATGCACTAATGTAACAGGTGAAAATGATTGCTCAAAACATAAAATTAAACTTAAGGATGAATGTAAAGTTGAACATTTATGTTAAAAAATAATTTATTTAAGAAAATAATGGGGTAGAACTAGGTTGCCAGCAGTTCAATTGAAGAAAGTTGTAGGTTTATTTAGTGATTTATTTGTTTTTTAGTTGCCTGCAAGCTTAATATGAGCTATGGTACATGGCTGGGTAAAATCCCTCTTTGCCTACAGCAATTATGTGCAGATTAGTGATGTAGAGTCAGACTTGGGTTCACAACCCAGCTCTGGTATTTACTAGCTGTGTGACCTCAGGTAATTCACTTTTCTTCTGTGCCTCAGTTTCTTCATGTGTAAAGTTAGATACTAATAGCACCTATTTAATAGAAAGGCTGGAGGATTAAATCAAATTGAGTGGGGGTGACTTAGCACTATATCTGATACATAGTAACATGAAAAAATATCAGTTATTGGTAATTTTATTCCATTTAGAATATGACAACCAATTCTATATACCAAATCATAAGGGGGGCACTAACAAATGTGAACATAGCCATGATTGGAAAGAGACTGGAAACCATTTCATATGAGGAATAGCTGAAGAAATAGAATCTCTAGTCTGGAAGAGATAAAACAAGAAATACAGGTATATAGTATAATTTTTGAAGACACTTTTTCCTCAAAGAAGAGGAATTATGTCTCATCTGTGTGGCTCCATGAGAAACAAAGGGGCCAATGGGAAGATCACAGAGAGGTTAAAGGAGGCATATTTTGTCTCAGTGTAAGCAAGAAATATCTTGCCAAGAGTGATATGGAATATCCAATGAAGTGCTGAGTCCCTTGTCACAGGAAATAATGTCAAGGCTGATGATGAAGTGATTTCTCCAACAGGGAAGAAGCTGGTTTGATAAATTCTAAGAACTCTTTGACTTAGAATTGATAATATTCCACTTTGGAGGCAAGAGTCTCTGGATTCTGACAGTCCAAAGTAACATAAGGGATTTCATGTCCCCAAAGAGCCTACTTTTGTACACTCTCAATATCAGTATTTATTATGTATTTCTCTCACTTCAGTGAAGCCTTTCAAGACCAAGCCTTCAGTTGAAAATGAGAGAATAGCATCTCACTAATACTCCATACAATATGTTTTTTAAGCTCTAAAGATGATGATTTCAAATTCCCTCAGTCTTTTCATCTTTCTTCTTTGTTGACTCTTATTCTCTGACTAGAGACCCAGTGCACAGATTCGTGCATGGGTGGGGTCCCTCAGTCTGGCCTGCCGATACTGTGAGGAATCAGGCTCCCTTTTCCCTCCTCTCTGGGTCTGGGGTGCCGGTGAACGAGATTTGGGGCCGACAGTGCCCCAGCAGCAACCTAACCCATGGCCGAATCCACGAGGAATCGGGCTCCCTCCTCTACTGGTTGGATCATCGGCCCCCTGGTGGTCATTGTATGTCATAGCTACCAAGTGAACAGTTGAATGGTCAGACAGTCACTTAGGCTTTTATATATATATAGATAATTATATCTGTACCTAGATAGCTTTAGAGGGAAGAATAACACTATTTCAGTAGGATAAAATAATGGCTATTTCTTCTGATCTCAAACTCAAGAAATAACTCCTAGAGCTATACCAGCCTTTACGTATATATGGCTTCACATCCAAACATCTAGGAAAGGATGTAGCAGAAGGAGGTATGTCAAGGAGGAGATGAACAGTGAGCTAGGAGTAGTGGACTACAATTCCAAGTCTCAACTGCCACTTCCTAAGACCCATAGTCATGTTTGTGAATATGATCTTAGGAAAACATGACTCCCCAGTGAAATGTCACAGCAAAAATGAATTCTCTGGGCAAAAAAAAAGAATAGAACAGCTAATAACAAATGGAAAATTATGGACTGCAAGCCAAAACCAGCCTGCTGTTTGTTTTTGTAAATAAAGATTTATTATGGTAGCCAAGCCCATTTATTTACATACTAGAGGCCCGGTGCACAAAAATTTGTGCACTGGTGGGGGGGAGGTGTCCCTCAGCCCAGCCTGTGCCCTCTCACAGTCTAGGACCCCTCAGGAGATAACCACCTGCTGGCTTAGGCCCGCTCCCCGGGTGGCAGATGGCAGGTCCTATCCCACGGTGCCTGCTCTGCCTCCCCGGGTCACCCACGGTGGGGCAGGTGAGAGATGGTGCTGCCCTGCCACCCCGGAACCTTAATCCTCAGAACCTATAAATATGCTACATTATGTGGCAAAAGAGGCTTTGCAGATATGATTATGCTAAGATTTGAGATGGGGATTACCCAGGTGGACCCAATGTAGTAATTAGTTTCCTTTTAAGTAAAAGAAGGAGGCAAGCGACTCAGAATCAGAAAAAGAGATGTGATGATGGAACCAGAGATCAGAGTGAAGCAATTGCTGGCTTTGAAGATGGAGGAAGAGAGACAAGGAATGCAGGCAGCCTCTTTAAACTGGAAAAGGCAAGGAAATGGCTTCTCTTCTAGATTCCCAGAAGAAACATAGTCCTGCTTACACCTTGGTTTTAGCCCTCTGAGATCCATTTCACATTTCTGGCCTCCAGAACTATAAGATAATAAATGTGTGTTGTTTTGACTCATTGACTTTGTGGTAATTTCTTACAGCAGTAATAGAAAATGAGTATAAAACTTCTAGAGATTCTAATTTAGTATGTCTGGATTTGGGTGCCTAGATTCCTGAATTTTAGATCTATGGCTGCTATCAATACAATGTGTTTCCTCGGGCAGTCACTAAGCTTCAATTTTAAAGAAAAGAAAGCGATACTACAAAAGGTTAATACCTTCTTAGCTTATAAAGTTCTCTTTTTGTTCATGTGAGATAAATGGATGAGATGATGCTTTGAAAAAAAGTAAAAGCACCTTGCATGTGTGAGCTATTACTGTTTGCCTTTTTGTCAGGCCACCTGCACTTCATTTAATATCACTTTAGTTTTGTTATATTTTCAAAAGACATCCAACATGATTTTTTTTCCTCTAACAGCTCTGAGAACATGAAGTCTTCTGTGCTAACATTCTGCAGCTTTGTCAATTATTATAACAGTACATTTTACATTTGGTTTTATGGTTTAAAACAAGCATGTCAAACTTGCAAACTGCAGGTCACATATGGCTCACAACAAATATTTTTGCGGCCCAGCCAATATAATGGTATGTAAGAAACGTTTTAATAAAAATTTCATAACTTATTTTTTACAATATCCTGTTATACATAATTATTAATAACGAACTACAACATTCGCTAATGACTGATTACTATAATCGTGTTGCATTCGTTTCCCTTACTCACATTATGTTTTATGTTCAGGTGCACCATTTCTCTCCACTAATACTAGCAGCGAATATTTTAGCAGCCGATTGACACATCATTAGTCTTGGACTGACTTGTTTAGTGTACGCAACAGGAAATATTTCGCTTTCAGAGAACAAGAAAAATAGGTTTACTTACGTTATGCTTATTTATTTGTGCAGTTATTCAGTGTCTGGTAAATTAATGTTCAAGAAAAATACTAATTTTTATTAAAATGTTCTATTATTTTATGTTAACAATTACTCATTTATTTTAGCCCTTTTTATTCAGCATGTCTCTATCGAAATAAACTTATGTTTCTATGAAAATTGAAGCTTTTGTTTTTTTGTGGCCCACATAAACTTAAACCTTGTTTATTTGGCCCATGTTAGCCTTTGAGTTTGACATGCTTGGTTTAAAAAAAAACAACACTATAATTTATATTACACTAGAGGCCCTTTGCACAAAGAGATTCATGCAATAGGCCTTCCTTCCCCTGGCTGCCGGCACCAGTTTTCCTCCGGCACCCGGGACCCAGGCCTTTGGTCCAGCCACAGTGAGGCTTGGCTTCTCCCCTCCAGCCACAGCGGAGAACCCAAGCCTCTTCCGTCTTCAGTCTTCAGTCTTCACTCCGTCCGGAGCCTTCAGTCTTCGCTCCGTGACTGCGTGTGCAAATTAACCACCATCTTTGTTGGGTTAATTTGCATAGTCACTCTGATTGGCTGGTGGGCATAGCGGAGTGACACCAATTTACATGTTTCTCTTTTATTAGTGTAGATTACTTGACCTGAACAACAACCCTCTCTTCCACTCACGTATTAATGTTAATAATAGTAAAGGTGAGAGGTTATATATTTGTAGAGGTTTGTGGAGGTGAATAATCCAGAACTCCATACACAGTGGCTTTATATTGGGTTATAGTAATTAGATTGGAGGCAAGTTTGCCATATGTACTAGGAATTTACCACAAGACAGTTTCTGAATTAGAGCTAGAAGGTGATATAACATTTTCATTTTCTTCAGAGAATTCCCTTCAAATAATTCTTCCCTGCCCCACCTCCTAGAATACAAATAAATCACCTTATGTTTTTGCTAAAGGCAAAGTGCTGAGATGAGCTTGCTTGCCTCTAGAACAGCCGTGGGCAAACTACGGCCCGCGGGCCAGATCCGGCCCATTTGAAATGAATAAAACTAAAAAAAAAAAAAAAAAAGACCGTACCCTTTTATGTAATGATGTTTACTTTGAATTTATATTAGTTCACACAAACACTCCATCCATGCTTTTGTTCCGGCCCTCCGGTCCAGTTTAAGAACCCATTGTGGCCCTCGAGTCAAAAAGTTTGCCCACCCCTGCTTTAGAATCTTGTGTGGATTGGTCAAAATAATGTTCTCCAGTCTAAGAAGTACATGAGCCATAAACTCTTAGCTCTTTCAATCCTGCCTTTCGGCCTTTAGTCATGCCCCTTTTGTAATGTTCCCTCTCTTCCACTACCAAATCCTAGTCCTCTTAGAAAGTGACCTCCTCCATATGGCTTCTGGTGGCCATTCCAGGTCTCATTTATTTGTCTTTCTTGCAGTCTTATCAATCATGCAGGTCACACTGTTTTAGTATTACCTCGTTTTGTAAAGCTCATTCTGCCACCTTACCTGCTCTGTATTTTATTCTTCTCCTGTGTTCCTATAGGTCCAAGCATAGGTCTGGGAAATATTTTGATGTTGAAAAATACTTATTGTTTAGTTTGATGTCACCCCCAAAAGTTTTATCAAGACATAATTTACATATAACATTGTGTAAGTTTGTGTAATGATTTAATACATGTATATATTGTGAAATGCATACCACACTAAAGTTACTTAACACATCCTTTATCTCTCTTATTACCATGTTATTGTTGTTATTGTTGTTATGATGAGAACATTAAAGCTATACTCTCATAGCACCTTTTAGGTATACAATACAGTATTGGTAACTATAGTCACCATGCTGTATATTACACTTCAGAACTTATTAATGTTATAACTGGAAGTCCGTACTATCTGACCACCATCATTCATTTCTTCCACCCCTCAACCCCTGACAGTGACTATTTTCTTCTACGTTTCTATGAGTTTGATGTTTTAGATTCTACATTTAAATGAGATCATACAGTATTTGCCTTCTGCAGTCTGACTTATTTTATACTTAGTCAAGTCTCCTTCCATCACCATTTATCCCCCCTTTCCCTCTGCTAATCACCATACTCTTATCTGACTCTATCAATTATTTTTATAACATTGTTTTAGGAGTAGTCCCTCCTCTTCAATTTTTAAAAGAGTTGTGGAAGGTTTGGCATTAATTCTTCAAATGTTTAGTGGAATTCACCCATGAAGTCATCTGATCCTCACCTTTGTTATTGTTGGGAGGTTTTTGATTACTGATTAAATTTTCTTACTTATTGTCATCAGTTCATATTTTCTTTATTCTTGACTCACACTTAGTAGGTTGTATGTTTCTAGGATTTTACCCATTTCTTTCTTATTGTCCAATTTATTGGCATATAATTGTTTATAGTAGTCTCTTATTATCCTTTGTATTTCTGTGGTATCAGTTGTAATGCCTCCTTTTCATCTATTATGTCATTTATTTGAGTCTTCTCCCTTTTTTATTGCTAAGTCTACCTAAAGTTTTGTCAACTTTTATCTATTCAAAAAACCAACTCTCATTTTTGTTGATCTTTTCTTTGTTCTTCTAGTCTCTATTTTATTTATTTCTGCTCTAATATTTGTTATCTTCTCCTTTCTGCTAACTTTGGGCTCAGTTTGTTCTTGTTTCGCTGGTTCCTTGAGTTGTAAAGTGTGGTTCTTTATTTAAGATATTTCTTTTTCTAAAAACTGTAGGCATTTATCATTATAAACTTCTTTTAGTTGTACTTTTGCTACAACACATAAGTTTTGATATGCTGTATTTCCATTTCCACTTGTTACAATACATTTTATTTCTCTTTTGATTTCTTTTTTGATCAGTTGGTTTTTCAAGAGTGAGTTGATTACCACATAATTGTGAATTTTCTACTTTTATTCCTGTTATTGATTTCTATAACATATTGGTTAGAAGAGACACTTGGTGTAATTTCCATCCTTTTAAGTTTGCTGAGATTTGTTTTGTAACTTAACATATGAATTACTATCCCAAAGAATGTTTTATATATGCTTGAGAATAATTTATATTTTGCTTCTCTTGGATGGAATGTTTTCTATATCTCTGTTAGGACTATGTGGTCTAAATATACTTCAGGCTCAATATTTTCTCATTGGCTTTCTGTCTAGATAATTTATCCATTGTTGAAAATGGTATATTGAAATCCCCTACTATAATTGTATTATTGTTTATTACTCCCTGCAGATCTGTTATTTTCTTAAAATATTAAAATTCTCCAATGTTGGGTGCATATCTACACTAATAAAACACAAACATGCAAATTGACCATACCTTCGCTACACCTTAATCCATGCCTGCCAGCCAATCAGAGTGACTATATGCAAATTAACCCAACCAAGATGGTGGCCGGCAGCCACCCAGCTGGAGCAAGCAGGAGGATTGGTTGCCCCAGTGATGGAGGAAGCCAAGCTTACCTCCTGCCGCGGCCGGCTCTGAGCTCCACTCAAGGCAACAAAGTTTCAATTATAGAAGATAAATAAACCCCAGATACCTGCTTTCAGCCGGCCGTGTCCACAAAGCTGGAGCAAGCAGGAGGCTTGGGTTGCCTCTGACAATGGCGGAAGCCAAGCTTCCCGCCCCGCCCTGGCCAGCTCTGAGCTCCACTCAAGGCTACAAAGTTTCAATTATAGAAGGTAAATAAATCCCAGAATAAAAAGAAAAAGAATAAAAGGAGAGGCTGGGAGCTTCCGTCACCAGGGGGCTTGGCCAGCCTAAAAACGGCCCTCAGCCCCTCACCCAGACTGGCCAGGCACCCCAATGGGGACCCCTCACCCTAAAGGGGGTGTGGCCATCCTGAAAACAGCCATCAGCCCCTCACCCAGGGTGGCCAAACCTCCATAAGGTGAGGGTCCCCACTGAGGGGGGGGGGCTTGACCAGCCTGCAAACAGACATCAGCCCCTCACCCAGGCTGGCCAGGCACCCCAGTGGGGACCCCCACCCTGAAGGGGGTGTGACCAGCCTGCAAACACCCATCAGCCCCTTACTCAGGCTGGCCAGGCACCCCAGTGGGACCCCCACTCTGATCCAGGACACCCTTCAGGGCAAACCAAATGGCCCCCACCCATGCACCAGGCCTCTATCCTATATAATAAAAGGTTAATATGCAAATTGACCCTAACAGCAGAGCGACTGGGAATGACTGGTCACTATGACACACGCTGACCACCAGGGGGAAGATGCTCAATGCAGGAGCTGTCCCCTGGTGGTCAGTGCACTCCCACAGGGCGAGCTCTGCTCAGCCACAAGCCAGGCTGATGGCTGCCAGCACAGTGGTGGTGGCGGGAGCCTCTTCTGCCTCCTCAGCAGCACTGAGGATGTCCGACTGCAGCTTAGGTCTGCTCCCTGCTGGTAAGTGGACATCCCCCGAGGGCTGTCGGGCTGCCAGAGGGATGTCTGACTGCGAGCTTGGGCCCGATCCCCAGGGAGTGGGCCTAAGCCAGCAGGTGGACATCCTTCGAGGAGTCCCAGACTGCAAGAGGGCATAGGCCGGGCTGAAGGACCCCCCCTGAGTGCACAAATTTTTGTGCACCATGCCTCTAGTATATTTATAATTGTCATGTCTTCTTGGTTAATAGACCCCTTTATTATTATACTAGAGGCCCAGTGCACAGATTCATGCACCGGTGGGGTCCCTCGGCCTGGCCTGCAGGGATCAGGTGGAAACCAGCCTGGTGCAAGGATTTGTCCAGGGCATATCCAGCCCATCTTGCCCAGTCCCAATCAGGGCTGATCAGGGCTGGACGGCCAGGGAGGGACTGCAGGAGTTTGGCTCGCCGAGAAGGGACCTCCGGAGGGTTCCAGGGTGTGTCCAGCCCGTCTTGCCCAGTCCTGATCAGCCGGACACCAGCAGCAATCTAACCTACTGGTCAGAGCATCTGTGCCCTGGTGGTCACTGTGCATGATAGCTACCAGTTGAACAGTTGAATGGTCAAATGGTCACTTAGGCTTTTATATATATAGATAATGCCCTTCCTTGTCTCTTGTTACAGTTTTTTATTTCAATTTTATTTTGTATGCTATAAATATAATTACAATAAACCCTCAATTTTGAGGACCTCAATTTAACAGACTTCAGATTTAACAGACTTCAGATTTAACAGACAAAATTTCCAGTCCATATGTCATATGTAAAAATTAACACCCTGTCAATTTTAAAATGCTTTTATGCAAGATTTACTTATAATTAAATTAACAGGTTATTTTTTGTTTTTAATTCACTGTTATTTTTAACAAATTTTAGCGAATAATCCATATGTTGGAAAAAATTGTAGTAATTTTGCTGACATAAATAAATATTACATATCTACAACTATCTATATATTTATAAAACCCTATTATGTAAATAGACCGAGTGGTGGAACAACTGAACAACCGAACAACCAGTCGCTATGACGTGTGCTGACCACCAGGGGGCATGCGTAGAACATGGTTGGTGTCAGCAGCAAGGGCCAGAGTATGGAACATGGTGGGCATCAGCCATGGTGGGATAGTGGAGCAGGTGAGCCGGGGCACCAGACCAAGGCTGGGCACCGGTCGTTGTCATCTGGGTGAGCCTCTGGTGGTTACTGAAAATCCTTTACTCCTGCATGCCATGGTCCCACTTGGCGCTTGCACCTGCTGCCAGCGCTGGAGCTGCTGCTCACACCTGCTGCGCTGGAGCTGCTGCTCACACCTGCTGCCGGCACCCAGTGCAGGTCCCAATTTCTTCGCTCCATCAGAGGGTGAGGGCTTCTCCACACCCCCTGCTCCTGAGGGGTGATCAGGTCAGAAGCCGCTGCTCACACCCACTGCTGGTGCCGGCCCCAATCACCCACTGCTGGTGCCGGCCCCAATCGCCTTGTGCCATCAAGCGGGTGTGATCAGGACCAGTGCTGTCAGTGAGTGGGAGCAGCAGTGGCAGGAGTGGGGCTGCAGGCAGAGAGGGGACTGGGGCCACAGTGGGAGGGCTGGGTAGGGGTGTGGAGGATGGGCCAAGACCTGCCCCTGTGCCCACCACAGCCTCGTGGCCCACAGTTCCTTTCAAGGTGCACGAATTCGTGCACTGGGTCCCTAGTAATCTACATATTTAAAGCCAAGAGTAAGCGCTCATAAACAATGTCCTGCGAATGATTAGCAGATGATCACACTGCATTGTGAGTGGTAATTGGTTCTCTTGTCACCTGGTGTGACTTTCTGCAGCAGTTTTAAGGCGTGCTGACTAGTATTCTGACTTGTGCTAAGCCACACCCAGCTATGTGCATTTGTTTACTTGAGATGACTGTGGAATACACACATTTACTAGACCTATTCAGTGTAAATTTAAAATTACAGTTATGCATATAGAAAAAATTTCTGTGAAACTAAACTTTTCATACATACTTAATTTTAATTACACAGATGTGTAAATGTGGATGAACTAATAATTTATCAAATTTTTAACATTTGCATTCAGAAAACCTATTTTATTATACAATGGATTTTTGGCTTTAATGGACACCCTTCATCTGAATTAGTCGATTATACTGAGGTTTTGCTGTACTCTTATTCTGTTTTGGTTTCCATCTGTGTAGAATATATATTTCATCTCTTCACTTTTGAACCTATATGTGTCCTTGAAGCTGAGGTGAGTCTTTTGTAAGCAACATGCAGTTTAATGAATTTTTTTAAATTTACTCAACCACTCTATTAGGCTATGTAATCTATATATATAAAAGCCTAAGCAACCAGCCTGCGGGGATAAGGCCGAAACTGGCTCTCCAACATCCCCCGAGGGGTCCCGGATTGCAAGAGGGCACTGGCCAGGCCGAGGGACCTAGTTTACAATAAAGAACATGGGTTCTGAAGTCATACAGATGACCCTGTTCAAACCCTGACTTTTTCATTTATTAACTGAATAATCTTAGACATATCACTTACCACTCTCTGCTTCAGTTCATTCATCTCTCAAAAGAAATAACAATAGTTGTTATGTTACACCATGGGGTTATTCTGAGCATTAAATGCAATAATTTGTATAAACCATTTAGTATAATTCCAAGAACACAGTGAGCTCCGATGAAATGGTAACTGTTATTTCTTTTTCCTAAAATTAGGATGATAAACCTATGGAAGTTATGATCAGGGGTTATGAAAAGATCAGGCATGTGACCATGAAGAAGTTACTTAACTTTCTCTGAGGCTTAAATCCCTCTTCTACAAGTGAAGGTTATAATAGTGTCCACCTCATAGGGTTGTTGGTATTAAATAGGAATCAAATTTCAGCACTTGACACATGATAGGAATTCTAATTATTGAGAAAATTTAAATAAATTGAGAGTAGTGTCAACAACTAAGAACGGTATCACCTATTCTCTGTAACCTAGTAGCAAATAAGAAAGTTAAGTGTGGCCATTCTTCTATAGTACTTGAGCAAAAGATAGAAAAATACACTTACTGAGTCTCTGTCTTCCCAGTTTACCCAGTGGGTTCATAGATGAGTTGTTTGTTATAGTGCTTAGAATAAAACCTAGTTCATATTATATCCTAACAACTACTAGTTGTATCTGAATCCAGACATAGTCAGTAATTCAATATTCCACACCATTCTCAACCTTGGCTGCACATTAGAATCACCTGGGAATCTTTTTAAAATCCTGATTTCTGGGCCTCATCCTCCAGAAATTCTGTTTCTTTGTTATGGGGTGAGGCCACAACATTAGTAACAAAGAAACACAATTTCCGGAAGATGAGGCCCAGAAATCAGGATTTTAAAAAGATTCTCAGGTGATTCTAATGTGCAGCCAAGGTTGAGAACCACTGTTTCACACATTTTTTGTTCTTAGCATTATTTTAACAGAAAAAAATAATATACGCATGCAAATGGTCAAAAATTCAAATGGTAAAAGAGAATATATATTAAAATATAAGTTCAAACCTCAGAACTATTATTTATTAACTATTAGGACTTGGGCATGTCACTTAACTTCTCTGTTTGTTTTCTTAACTATGAAAATTATGTCAGTACTTTCTTATAAGGTTGTTGTGAGGCTCAACTGTGTAAATAAATTACTTAGAACAGTACTTGGCCTCTGATAAGTACTATATAGATTTAGCTATTTTCCTGTGCCATTTGTATATTTATGTCAATTTCTTAGTTATTTTCTTTCCCCATTTTTAATTAGATTGTGGTATTTTTCTTTGGATTTGTAAGACCTCTTTATTAAGGAAATTTTTCCTTTGCCATGTTTTGAAACCATTTTTTCTCAGCTTTTATCTTGTCCCCATAGTATTAATTTATCCATAAAGACATTTTAAATGCTTTATAGTAAAATTTATCAGTCTTTTGCCTTTATGGTTTCAGGAGTTTGAGTCCTTGCGTAGAACGCATTCAAAAATTATTTATTTAAAATGTTTCCTTTGTTCTCTTCTACTGTTTTTATTGTTATCTTCTTTGATCCACCTGGACTTATTCTGGTGTGAGAAGTAATATAGTGATCTACTTTTATTTCTTTTCAAACGGCTAGCCAAGTGTTCCCCCACTATTCATTCACTAACTATCTACACTAATAAAAGAGAAACATGGTAATTAGCATACGACCGCTACCCTTCCCATTGGCTAATCAGCATATCCTTATGCAAATTAACTGTCAGCCAAGATGGCGGCCAGCAGCCATGCACTGAAGCGAGCAGGGAGGCTTGCTTGCTCCAGTGACTGCGAACTCCAACGTTCCCCGCCTGCCGCTGCCGGCCTCTCAGCTGCAACTCTAAGCAACTATGTACTATGTTGCAAATAAGAAGCTAAACAAAACCCCAGAAACCGGCTGTCAGTCAGCCAGGCTTCAGCCAGCCGGACTGCAACATTGTATCGATGTTTTCAGCAGAGAGGCCTCAGAGCTAAAGCTGGCCCAGAATAAAAAATTAAAAAAAAGAAAAAAGGAGCGGTTGGGAGCTTCAGTCACCCGCTTCCGGAAAACAGCCCTCAGCCCCTCACCGAGACTGGCCAGGCACCCCAGTGGGGACCCCCACCCTGATCCAGGACACCCTTCAGGGCAAACCAGTCAGCCCCTACCCCTGCACCAGGCCTCTATCCTATATAGTAAAAGGGTAATATGCCTCCCGGCACCGGGATCAGCGGAGCAGTGAGTCTCCCGGCACCAGGATCAGCGTGACAGGGGGCAGCACCCAAACCCCCTGATCAGCCCTGCTCTGTGCCTGATAGGGGGGAGCTCCCCAATCCCCTGATCGCCCTGTGGCTCTGTGTGTGACAGGGGGCGGGGCCACGACCTCCCTATCTGCCCTGCTCTGTTCGTGACAGGGGAAGGCGCCCCAACCCCCTAATCAGCCCTGCTCTGTGCCTGATAGGGGAGAGCTCCCCAATCCCCTGATTGCCCTGCGGCTCTGTGTTTGACAGGGTGCGGCGCACCAACCCCCTGATTGGCCCTGCTCTGTGGGTGATAGAGGGTGGCGCCCCAACCCCCCTCCACGGGCCTTGCTCTGTGTGTGACAGGGTAGAGCCATAACCTCCCCATTGGCCCTGCCCTGAGTGTGACAGGGTGCAGCGCCCCAACCCCCTGATGGGCCCTGCTCTGTGAGTGACAGGAGGCAGCGCCCCAACCCCCTGATGGGCCCTGCTCTGTGAGTGACAGGAGGCAGCGCCCCAACCCCCTGATCGGCCCTGCT
>NW_005871050.1:23396167-23402950 GCF_000147115.1 Myotis lucifugus | reverse complement strand
CCATCGACCCTGCCTTGAGTGTGACAGGCGGTGCCCCAACCCCCCCAATCGGCCCTACCCTGAGAGTGACTGAGGGTGGCATTGCAACCCTCCCCAATCCGCCCCGCTCTGTGCATGACGGGGCGGCGCCCCAACTCCCCAATCGGCCTTGCTCTGAGCCTGACCAGGGGCTGCACCTAGGGATTGGGCCTGCCCTCTGCCACCCGGGAGCAGGCCTAAGCCAGCAGGTCGTTATCTCCCGAGGGGTCCCAGACTGCGAGAGGGCACAGGCCGGGCTGAGGGACCCCCCTCCCCCGCCCAGAGTGCACAAATTTTTGTGCACCGGGCCTCTAGTTCTAAATAAGTTAAAATCCTTGCTATCTTCCAGATGATCTGATGTTTTATTGTTCTTCAAGTGCAAATAGCATGTGGCCCAAACCTAATTCATGCCACTTCATTTTTCTTCTGGTTTTAATACAATACAAGTTGACCTGGACAGACACATTTCTTAGGCAAGTTAATCTCCCTCATAAATTAAAAAAAAAACAAAAAGAACAAAATAAAACAGAGGCATAAAGTAAGTGGTTACACCTGTTTATAAGATCTCTTTAATTAATAACCAATTAGAGTTGTTAAAAAATAAAATTCTCTTTAGTAGGACTGGATATAAAACCCTTTGTCACCTAACATTCACTATATGGGTATATTATACTACATGATTAGACCATGTATCTCCTGTTGGGTAGTTGCATATTTTTTCTGTGTTATTACATATATTACTATGCTGATTTTTCTCAGACATATATTTGATTTTCCCTTGGGAACTCTTTTTAAATGTGGAATTACTAGGTCAAATGGTATGAATTTTTAAAAGTTTTTACTGAAGTATAATGTACATACAGAAAAATACACATATAAGTGTACAGCTTGACAGATTTTTACAAAGTGAATACACCCATATAACCAAATACTGTATCTAGAAACAAGATGACCAGCACCTAAGAAGCCTCCTTCATGCCTCATTCAATCAGTACTTCTTCATTGATGTTAAATAATCTGCTGAAAATCACAGCTAGAAAATGGCAGAGCCATGATTTGAACTCAGCTTTGTTTGACTTCCAAGGGCATGCACCTCCTACTATACCTCCTATATTAGTTTCTTAAGGATGTTGTAACAAGGTGCCACAAATTGTGTGGCTTAAAAAAAAAGAAATTTATTCTCTTACAGTCCTGAATCTAGAAGTCTAAAATCAAGGTATTGGCAGGGCCAGGCTCTCTCTTCTACCGTGTGGTTGTTACTGGCATTCCTTGGTGTTTCTTGTCTTACAGTTGCATAACTCCAATGTCTGCCTCCACAGTCACATGGCAGCCTTCCCTCTGTGTGTGTCATATGCATTAAGGGTCCACCCTTCACCAGTATGACCTCATTTTAACTTTATTACAGCTTCAAAGACCCTATTTCCAAATAAGGTTGCATTCATGGGTAATAGGAGTTGGGACTTCGTCATATCTTTTGAGGAGACACAAGTTAACCCACAACACTTCCTACCCATCTATTTCAAGGCATTCAGTACTGAGTATAGTGAGTATAAAAGTACCATGTTGTTCTTTAAAACTGAAGCTTTTTTTCCTGCCGAGCTGATGCCTGTGAGATAGGGACTTATAGGAATAGCACTTGCATAGGACTTGCCAGGAGGATGAATGCTGTGGCTGAGCTGAGTTCAGTGCCAGGCTAATATACCTTCCACCTGGAGGGCTTAACATCACAAATATCCATAATCCTGGCTAGTATTCCAATTGAAGCCATGTGTTCCGGTGTGCACTAAGAAAAATGGATATAGGGGCCATGTGAGTGCAGACTAGGGAAGGGCTATGCCTACTTCACTCTGCAGATGGGCTTCAGCATCTCAGAAACCTTGCATTTCTATTGTTGGCAAGGTGAGCTGGCCCAGAGCTGCTATTTTTTCCTCTCGCCAGAAATCTATGTTTTCTCTGAAGCACTAACAGAATCATAATAAGTACTTGTTAATTTTAATGAGCACCTGCCAAGTGCCACACACTATCTATCCTAGGAATTTGGTGCACATTATTTTTAATCCTTAACACAACCTTTAAGGTAGGGATTCATACAAGTGTAGACCTTAGAATTAGCCGTGATGGTGAAAGGCTGGTGAAAGCACCTGGTGGACAATGTAATTCAGAGGAGGAGGAGGAGACATGTCAATGCTGGATGCTCCATGATGTTAGGGATACAATGAGAGGCTGAGAGAGCTAGAAGCACTTTGTTTCAGAATGACTGCTAGGGAAATCTTGAGTCTCGGCATTAGGTTTGGATCTCTAATAGGACAAATCTGTTAGGGTCTCTCTTGAAAACCACAAGGGATATACCATTCAGTTATCTTTTCAGAGAGATGGGCACAGATTTTAGATGGACTATTATGAAGGAAGGATTATTGTAACACCCCTCCCCAAGAAGCTATCTATTATATGTCTTTATATTAGGGCAAAAACATTAGGGCCAAATCGATGTCCTTAGGCCAGAGAATTCTAATTTCAGTTTGGTAGAAGGGGAGGAAAGTGCGAAGACAAAGGAAACTTGAAAGGTGTCCTTGTTTCCTGAATACAGAGATCACACACCAGTAACCCAAGACTTGAATCCAGCCCAAAGATATTCTGTGTTTTGCCCACATGTGTGGTTTTCAAAAATATTTTTTATTTGCTATCATTCAAAAAATCATGGAATTTTAAAATTTCATATTTCTGGCTTATTTTTTGAAAACAAACAAACAAAAAAGCAAAACAAAACAAACAACAACAACAACAACAACTGATTCCACATTCCAACATGGTTTAGTTGCAGCTGTTCCCTTTAGAAGGCAGGCTCCTTCTAATTTCTGATAGTCCCGCCCAGTGTTGTGACTGGGTCACACTTAGATGTTATCTGCTTGGTCTCTGTAGCCTTTGAGTTTGTTATCTCTTGCACTAGATCTTTGGCCAGGATAGATTTGGAATCAGACTTGACTCAACTCTCCACTAAATTAAAATAAAACCAACCATCACCAAAATTTACAGATCGGTTCTTTCTGAGATGGTGGGAATATTCTAAAATTGATTGTGGTGATGGTTGCACAATTTTGTGACTATACTTTTTTAAAAATATATTTTATTGATTTTTTTACAGAGAGGAAGGGAGAGGGATAGAGAGTCAGAAACATCGGTGAGAGAGAAACATTGATAGGCTGCCTCCTGCACACTCCCCACTGGGGATGTGCCTGCAACCAAGGTACATGCCCTTGACCAGAATCGAACCTGCAACCCTTCAGTCTGCAGGCCGATGCTCTATCCACCAAGCCAAACTGGTTAGGCATGACTATACTTTTTAAAAGAACATTGAATTGTACACTTTAAATGGCTGAATTATATGGTGACTTATATCTCACTAAAACTGTTAAAATAGAAATCAGACAAGAGAGGGAGAAGACACAGATGATAAATCAACTTCTCAATTACTAGTTTTTGTCATTGAACCTTTAAAATGTCTCTATTATTGCAATATTGCGGTAGCAGCAGACTTAAGTGTTAAGAGAATGAAAAATAAGGATTATAGATAGTACCTACTTCATAGGGTTATTAAGAAGTATAAATGAGGTAATTCCTGTGAGGCACATAGCATTCTGCCTGGTCTATGGTAAGCAATGGGTACATGTTAGGTATTATTGGCTACTATGGCACAGAAGAGACCTAACAACACTTAATCAAACAGCACTGAGTTGTGCACCTAGCCATTATCCTGAACCCTGGAGCAGCTCTTTCCAGAACCTTTCCAAATGTATAGTTGGTTCTAGGTGACTACAGTTCCTCAACCAGAACTACAGGAGCCTCAGGGGCTTTTAACCAATGAAGGAAATCATAGCATACAAATATTGGTATGTCTAGGGAAATAGGGAAAGACAGCCTGTTTGTACCTTATTCAAGGAATCTGATGTAGTAGAGTTTCCACAATGCTGAGAGTAGGGAGACCTAAATTCTAATTTTGCATCCACTTGAAATTGCTATTTCCTTCAAAGAATACTAATTTTTTTTCTATGCTCTAGTTTCCTTGTATATTGAAGCACAATGGTATTTACCCTGCTTACCTTAGTGGCCAAATAAGAAAGTATGAAGCTACTTGAAATGGTACAAAATTACATATAAGGTAAGCTATGTTTCTTTGGGTATATATATCAGTGACCACAATAGGTGACAAATGTACTCCTGTAGGAAGGCTCAGGGGACTAATATTCTTGTTGTAGTAAGAAAGGACCTTGGGGATAGTTTCATAGTTTTAGACCCATTGTCTGTAAAGATTCCCCAGAGGATCGTGAAGCTCTTGGCAATCAGAACAGATGTAGTCCGGGCTACCATATGCCATGAAGAAAAAGAGCTTCTGGCAAAGGAAAATCATCAAACCAATGTCTTCACCCTCTTAGAGAAAGGGAAATGTCAGCTTCCCTAGATTACTGGGTAGGGCTCCAACGCAGAGAAAATTACATTCACACCCAGAAATGGGAAATTTCTTCTCTGGGAAGAGCTAAGCTGTCATTAGGAGAGTGGGTAGGTGTCTGTGACATTTTTTTCTTCTGAATTTCTATACGAATCTCCATAAAATACTAAGAAAGGTTTAGAAATTTATTAACCCTGTTATATCTTTCCACCACTTACACAGGTCTCCAGATAACTTCAGATAATTCATCCAGTGGATATGGTATAAGCAGGGACACATTGCCGGGGATGGCAATGAAATTATTGGTGGGTCATCTTGATGAACTAAGGGCAGGCACATGAAGTTCAGGTAGGGTCTGAGAGTACTAAGGCTCTCACACATTCTTCCAATTGGAACTGATGGACTAAGAAAGTAGTTACTACCAACTCCTTCTAATTCATTTTCTTATGTCAAGATATGTTTTAATATGAAATAGTTAAAGGAGGGAGCTGAAAGAGGAGGGATAAGGTAGAAGTGTCCATGAGACTTGACAAGAAGGGAGGGCTGTCCTACCAACAAGGAAATAAGTATGTTAAGCAGTGTTGTAGAGTGGTTAAGAGCATGGGCTGTGGCATCAAGCAGATATGATTTATATCCTTGCTCTTCCACTTATATTCTGAGCTAAATACAATGTAGAATGAAAATAATATTGATCTTATGCAGTCCTTAAGTTAAGACATTTTAATTTATTTTTCATTTTACATATTTTTATTTTTTATTAAAATTTCTTTATGTTGACATTATTGAAGATTCCCCCCCCTTTGCCCACCTCAATCTACCCCATCTCTCCCCTTTTTGGCCTTCACCACACTATTGCCTGTGTCTATTGGATATGTATACCAGTATATGTTCTTTATCCAGTCACCTCCTCCCCTCTCCTCTCATGCACCCACAAGTCTGTTCCATGTATCTATGCTTCTGGGTTCATTTTGTTCATCAGTTTATTTTGTTCATTAGATTCCACATATTAGTGAGATCATATGGTATTTGTCTTTCTCTGATTGGCTTATTTCACTCAGCATAATACTCTCCAAGTACTTAAGTACCTAGATGGATCAATCTCAGAACCAATTTTATCAAATATGATGATAATATAAAAATTTTATTACTGGAGACATTTTTATAATGACTTGTCATATATGAAGTGCTCTCATATACCCTTTGTCTCAAAATAGCAAATCTGAGTGGAAATAGATACTCAGGTGTTTAGCTGTCAAATAAATATTTAGGCTGAATAATATTATTCCTAGGAAATAGAATAACAAAAATAAACACTTATAGAGCAACTACTATAAGACAGACATAATTCTACGTGCTTTCCTCTCAACAACCCTGTTATATGCTATTTTTTTCCATTTTATAGATGAAAAAGCTGAGGCTTAGATGAATTCATTTGCCCAAAGTCACACAGCTAATAATTGATGGAAGATGACTCCTCACCGAAAAGACTGAGTTGACAAAACTTCAGGGAAGTTCTATCATAAGAAGAACTAGACAGAGATGTTTAAGAATATTCTTTATTCATAGTCCATGGACATGGGCAATAGGGTAGTGAAGACCTGGGGGTGGGTGAGTAGGGACTTAGAGGAGGGAGTAAATGGGTGGGGGGAATGGGAGATATATCTAATACTATCCTATCTAATAAAGAGGAAATATGCTAATTAACTGTTCTGCCCTCAAAGATGGTGGCGCCCACAGCCAATAAGGAGGGAATATGCTAATTACTGCCATGCCCTCAAAGATGGCAGTGCCCACAGCCACAAGATGGTGGCACCCAGTCCCCTCAGCCCCCCAGCCACCCTGGGCCAGCCCGAGGTGCAGGCAATCCTCGGATGGTGGCTGCCCAGCCTCCCAGGGCCACCCGAGGCTCTGGCAAGCCTCAGATGTTGGCTGCCCAGCTGCCCAGGGCTGCCTGAGGCTCACGTAACCAGGGTTGGCTGAGGCTTGTGCTGCCTGCATTGACAGCAGCAGAGGTGTGATGGAGCATAGCCTTCCCCTGATTGTGGGTTGCCTTCTGCCCCTGAGGGCTCCTGGACTGTGAGAGGGGGCAGGCTGGGCTGAGGGACCCCCCTCCAGTGCATGAATTTTTCATGCACCGGGCCTCTAGTTAACAATGAAAATATATTTTAAAAACAAACAAAAAAAGAATACTCTTTATAGTTTCATATCTAGAAAACAATTTGAGAGAGAAATATATTACCAACTCACAATAGAATAGTAAGAATAGTGAATGAAATATTGGTTAATAAAAACTAATCCAAAGTTTAAATGACATATAATCC
>NW_005871050.1:23347554-23396067 GCF_000147115.1 Myotis lucifugus | reverse complement strand
GCTTTGTTCGTGACAGGGGAAGGCGCCCCAACCCCCTGACTCATCCCTGGGGCTCTGTGTTTGACAGGGTGCGGCGCCCCAACCCCCTGTTCGGCCCTGCTCTGTGCATGACAGGGGGTGGCGCCGCAACCTCCCCATCGACCCTGCCTTGAGTGTGACAGGGGGCGGTGCCCCAATCCCCCAATCAGCTCTACTCTGAGCGTGACTGAGGGTGGCATCGCAACCTCCCGATCCGCCCTGCTCTGTGCATGACGGGGCGGTGCCCCAACTCCCCAATTGGCCCTGCTCTGAGCCTCTCCAGGGGCTGCACCTAGGGATTGGGCCTGCCCTCTGCCACCCGGGAGCAGGCCTAAGCCAGCAGGTCGTTATCTCCCGAGGGTTCCCAGACTGCGAGAGGGCACAGGCCGGGCTGGGGGACCCCCCTCCCCTCCCGAGTGCACAAATTTTTGTGCACCGGGCCTCTAGTCCTATCTAATAAAGAGGAAATATGCTAATTAACTGTTCTGCCCTCAAAGATGGCGGCGCCCACAGCCAATAAGGAGGGAATATGCTAATTACTGCCATGCCCTCAAAGAGGGCAGTGCCCACAGCCACAAGATGGTGGCACCCAGTCCCCTCAGCCCCCCAGCCACCCTGGGCCAGCCCGAGGTGCAGGCAATCCTCCAATGGCGGCTGCCCAGCCTCCCAGGGCTACCCGAGGCTCAGGCAAGCCTCGGATGTTGGCTGCCCAGCTGCCCAGGGCTGCCTGAGGCTCAGGTAACCAGGGTCGGCTGAGGCTTGCGCTGCCTGCATTGACAGCAGCAGAGGTGTGATGGGGCATCGCCTTCCCCTGATCGTGGGTTGCCTTCCGCCCCTGAGGGCTCCTGGACTGTGAGAGGGGGCAGGCCGGGCTGAGGGACCCCACTCCAGCACATGAATTTTCATGCACCGGGCCTCTAGTTAACAATGAAAAAATATTTTAAAAACAAACAAAAAAAAGAATACTCTTTATAGTTTCATATCTAGAAAACAATTTGAGAAGAGAAATATATTACCAACTCACAATAGAATAGTAAGAATAGTGAATGAAATATTGGTTAATAAAAACTAATCCAAAGTTTAAATGACATATAATCCAAAGCAACAGCCTTACACTCTAAAACATTTTTTTTTTCCATATGAGCATGATAGGCAGAGAAGATATGGGTCTTTGTGTGGAACTGAAAAGAAGATATTTGTAGGAAACACATGGGTCCCCTGAAACAAGATATTTTTAAAAGCAGGCCCAAACAAGAAGTCAAGAAAATGATATTTAAAGTAACTAGAGATATTAAGTATGGGATTTATATAGCTCAAACTTGTGGCTTGTTTCAATGCGAGCTTTACCTACAGGTAAAGGAGCCATTTTAAAATGATAGTCTAGAGCTCTTTCTTAAGGAATTCCTATTTTCACTCCAGCCTAATGGGTCTGAGGGGGTTTACTCTTCTGTAAAACTGCCTTATTAGGTAATCTTTTTGCATTAGCTTATGCTCATTCAAAACTTGCAGATGCTTGCATAGGTGCTGCCCCTCCCCATTCCTGTGCCCATGGCAGACATTGCAAGTAAATCACAGCACTCTTATTGTCTGGAATCAACCTCAGAATCATTCTTGATAGAGCACTACAGATGGCCACTACTGATTAACTGGATTTGGCATGTAAAATGAAAACTATTTGCCATCTATGTCCCATAATATACAGATTATTTGCAAACTGAGAAATAGCTGACATCATAGCAGCAAATGCCAATAATGAGGGTGCCTATAATAATCCAATCCTACTAAGCAGTGGAGGCTTTTTTCCCATCTTACACTGCTGTTCTAGTCATCCCTCACATACAAGCAACACAAGTTTTCTTGATAACAGAAATAATTTGCTAAGCATGAGGTACCTTTAGGAGTACCTTAATGATCAAGATCTTGCCCATTTGTTGCCCAGCCCAGCCCACAAAAGCCTTAAGAATATGATATTGAATACAAACTCCTAAGAGTTTACATTCTGCTTGTAAAATGTTCATTTAGTTTCAGTTCTTTCATGTATAGGGTGAGTGGAGATGTAGTTAAAAGAGCATTGGATTATAAGTAAGATGACTGAGCTTCTGGTCCTACCTCTGCATTCTTCCTTATTTTCCTCCCTGGGCCTCAGTTTCTTGATCTATACAATGGAAATAGTAATGACTGCCTTACCTACTTACTGTGGAAGTGTTAAACCATTCATCTTTTTGATTCTTTCATTCTGTGTTGCTATTCCTCACATATTTGGCCTCACATTGTTGAGTAGGGTTGGGTTTGACTCAAAAGGATATTTAGGCCCTAGCTGGTTTGGCTCAGTGAATAGAGCATTGGACTGGGAACTAGAAGGTCCCGGGTTCAATTCCAGTCAAGGGCACATGCTCGGGTTTCAGGCTCGATCCCCAGTAGGGGGCGTGCAGGAGGCAGCTGATCAATGATTCTCTCTCATCATTGATGTTTCTATCTCTCTCTCCCTCTCGCTTCCTCTCAGAAAGCAATAAAAAAATATATATTTTTAAAAAAGGATATTTAGACTGGATGGTAACTTTAAAAACATATTTTTGTCTTGCCTTGTTTTATTTTTTGGCGGGGGGGGGGTGTGTTTCTGATTTTTGTCATAAAAACTGCCATTTTTATCAATGAGAGAAAAATGAACTGACCTGCTTCTCAGCCATGTGTCTGGCTTAGGTAGAACTTGGTAATGGATGTGGATCACAGACTTATGAAAGCAAAGCAACTTACTGACTAGCCCAAGTCTTTAGCTCAAACTAGTGGTTAATCTTTAACAGGAAAGGAAGCAGAAGTTCTTAGAATCCATTGGTCAACACCACTGCCTCGAAGTGTCTTGGACACCTAACCCAGTATTTTTAAAACTACAAATTTCAGCTTCCTAGGGCTCCACAAGGGTACCTCAGGGGATTCTTTATGTGTTTTTAAAAATAATCTCGCTATGAATGGATGAATACAAAGTTTGAAAAAAAATACAGTACATGACTTACCTTCTCTGGCTTCAGATCCCTATTTATTCAAACTAATACATTCATTAATTTATATCCTGCCACGGCTTTGGGGTTGTGCTTATCTAATATCCCTCTTATGTAATATCCTAAAACTCAGAGCTGGACCTTGACTTACTTGGATTTTTCCATTTTCTCTCTCTGCCCAGGTTTTTTCCAAATCTGGATGCTCAGTATGCATTTCTGTAACCTGTCTGTAATTCATGCATGCAATTTCCAGGATTATTTTATGAAGTTCCTTCCTGGATTAAAGAGAATCAGTCATATAAAATCAAAAGGAGAGTTCTTTCCAGTTGGAACTTGATATTTCTTGAGTTAATATAAATGCAAATATATAAATTAGCTCATGTACAGCTGTAACAACCTCAGGGCATACCATGGAGGGTGTTTATGAAAAATCTTTAATATACTATTTACAAGGCAGCAGATATATAGACTTCATTAATATCCTTGGGAAACTTGGCTTTGACAGACTTATTTCCATTTAGAAATTCTCTTTGGTGTAGCTACACTCAATTTGATTTATCTTCTGGACTTTGAGTTATAGAAAAGTTCATAGGCATTGCAAAACACTCTTAGAAAACACAAACATTGATTATCATTGTGTGAGTAGGTTGAAAATAAATCTTTTGGCAACTGCTACCTCTAGGGTTGCAGTTAATGACCTTTTTGGATCAGTGCCCAGGACATGGATCTTCCATGTGCACAGCTCCGCAAAGGTTGCAACCAGTCTGAAGCAGACAGGCTAGCAATTTAATAAAATGGCCTCGTGTAAGCAGCATATTAAAAGCATTCATGTCATCATGTCTGCCATGGAAGGGCAGATAGGCAAAATATAAAGCTGGGATTTTTAAAATTTTTACTGACTTTTTAACTTAAACTTTATTTTTAAGAACAGCTTTAGGTTAACAGCAAAATTGAATGGGATGTACAGAGATTTCCCATATACTCCCTGCTCCCACCCCATATAGCATCCTAACTATCAACATTCCACACTAGATTGATATATTTGTTACAATTTATGAACCTACATTAACACATTATTATCACCTAAAATCCATAGTTTACATCAGGGATTTTTCATGATATTATACATTCTATGGTTTCACAAATGTATAATGACATGTATCCACAATTAGAGTGGATAATCCATGTGTTCTGCCTATTCATCTCTCCCTCTCCCTAACCCCTGGAAACCACTAATTTTGTTACTGCCTCCATAATTTTGTCTTTTCTATATGGCTGAAATCATATAATGTGTAGCATTTTCAGATTGTTGTTTTTTTTTTTACTTATCAACATGCATTTAAGTTTTTTCCATATCTTGTCATGGCTTGTAGCTCACTTTCTTTCAGCATTGAATAATATTCTATTTTCTATATGTACCACAGTTTATTTATCTATTCACCTACTGAAGGGCATCTTGGTTGTTTCCAAATTTTGGCAATTATGAATAAAACTGCTATAAACTTCCATGTGCAGTTTTTTATGGACATAAGTTTTCAATTTACTTGGATAAGTAACAAGAAACATGTTTTCTGGATTGTATATTAAGAGTCTGTTAGTTGTATAAGAACTCACCAAACTCTTTTCAAAGTGTCTGTACCATTTTACTTTCTCATCAGCAATGAATAAACGTTGTATGAGTTCCTTACATATTTTGGATATTAACCACTTGTTATATATGTGGCTTGCAAATAATTTCTCCTATCCCATAGATTGTCTTTTTATTTTTGTTGATAACTTACTTGCTAATCAGGATTGTTTAGTTTGATACAGTCACACTTGTTGATTTTTGCTTTTATTGTTTGTGCATTTGGTGTCATATCTAAAATGTCACTGTCAAGACCAATATTAGTAAGGATTTTCCTCTTTTCTTCTTGGAGTTTTATGGTTTCAGATCTTACATTTAAACCTTTAATCCATTTGCAGTTCATTTTTGTGAGTGCAATAAGATAAGGGTTCAATTTCTTTCTTATTTTTTCATGAAGATATAAAATCTTCTCAGCATCACTTATTGAAGACATTATCCTTTCCTCATAAAGTAGTCTTTGCTCCCTTGTCAAATATTAGTTGACCATATATTCTTGGATTTATTTCTGGGCTCTTGATTGATTTGGTTTGGTTTTTAGTGTCTTTTGTCATTTCAGACCAATCTAGGGTTGTTGTTGTTTTTCTATTCCTATAAAAAAAAAGCACCATTGAATCTTTTTTGGGATTGCAATGAATCTAGAGATGGCTTTGTTTAATATGAACAATATGAAAACATTAATTTTTCTAATTAATGAACATGAGTTACATTTCCATTTTTTGTGTTTTTAATTTCTTTTATAAGTAAATTATAGTTTTCAGTATACAAAACTTTAACTTATTTGGTTAGATTTATTTCTAAGTATTTTATTGTTTTGATGCTATTGCAAATGGAATTATTTTATTTCATTTTCAGATAGTTAATTGTTAGTGCATAGGAATGCAACTGATTTTGTTTTTAACTTATGTTTTTAATTGATTTTAGAGAGAGAGGAAGGGGTAGGGAGGAAAGAGAGAGAAAAACATCAATGTGAGAGAGAAATATCAATCGGTTACCTCCTGCTCACACCCCAACCAGGGATGGAACCCACAACCTGGGCATGTGCCCAGGAATCTAACCAGCAACCTTTTAAAAAATATATATTTTATTGATTTTTTTACAGAGAGGAAGGGAGAGGGACAGAGAGTTAGAAACACAGATCAGCTGCCTCCTACACACCTCCCACTGGGGATGTGCCCACAACCAAGGTACATGCCCTTGACCAGAATCAAATCTAGGACCTCTCGGTCCGCAGGCCAACGCTCTATCCACTGAGCCAAACCGGTCAGGGCTAACCAGCAACCTTTTAATGCACAGGATGATGCCCAATCAACTGAGCCACACCGGCCAGGGCAAAATGCAACTGACTTTTTATGTTCCTTTTGTATCATGAAACATTACTAAATTATTTGATTAGATCTGACAGTTTTTAGGTGGAGTCTTTAAAATTTTCTACATATAAAATCATGTAATCTGCAGTTTTACTTCTTCCTTTCTGATTCAGATAAGTTTTATGTATTTTTTTGTTTAATTGTTCTGGGTAGGAATACCACCAGTACTATGTTGTACAGGTTTTGTGAGAGTGGCCACCTTTTTTAATTCCTGATCTTAGAGGAAAACTAAAAACACCATTAATTATGATGTTTGCTGTCATATATGGCCTTTATGATGTTTAGATTTTTCATTCTATATCCAATTTATAGAGTGGTTTTATCATGAATAGATGCTAAATTTTGTCAAATGTTTTTTCTACATTTTGAGATGATCATATGTTTTGGGTTTTTTTTTAATCCTTGCCTGAGGATATGTTTTTATTGATTTTTAGAGAGAGGGGAAAGGAGAGAGAGAGAATGAAAGAGAGAAATATTGATGTGAGAAACATCAATTGGTCCGCACCCCAACAGGGAATCAAACCTGCATCCTAGGTATGGACCCTGACCAGGAATAGAACCTGCACTTTTTGGTGTATGGGACAATGCTCCAACAAACTGAGCCACCTGTTCAGAGTGATCATATGATTTTTATCTTCCATTCTATTAATGTGTTGTGTTACATTTATTGATTTGCATATATTGTCTCATCTTTGCATCCCAGGGTGAATCCCACTTAATTATGATGTTTGAGCTTTGTAATGTGCTGTTGAATTCAGTTAGCTAGTGTTTTGTTGAGAAATGTTGCCTCTATATTCATCAGTGATATTAGCCTGCAGTTTTCTTTTCTTTTAGTATCTATATATGGCTTTGGTATCAGATTAATGCTAGAGTTGGAGAGTGTTTTCTCCTCTTGAAATTTATGAAATAGTTTGAGTGAAATTTCTATGAACTCTTCTTTAAATGGTAAAATTCATCAGTAAAATTATCTGGTCCTGGACTTGAGAGATTTTTGATTACTGATCCAATCTTTTTACTCATTGTTGGTTTGTAACTATTTACTATTTTTTACTGGTTCAGTTTTGGTAGGTGGTATGTTTCTAGGATTTCATACATCTTTCTAGATTGTCCAATTTGTTGATGTATTGTAGTTCATAGTAGTCTCTTATGATCCTTTGTATTTCTGTGGTATGAGTTGTAATGTCTCATCTTTCATTTATAATGTTATTTATTTAGGTTTTCCCTTTTTTTCTTGGTTAGTGTAACTAAAAGGTTTTTATTTTTAAAATCCTTTCAAAGAACCAGTTTTTAGTTTTATTAATCTTTTTATTGTTTTTCTGCATTTCATTTATTTTTGTTCTAATCTTTATTATTTCATCCTTCTTCTAACTTTGGCCTTAGTTTCTTCTTTTTCTTCTAGTTCTCTAAGGTGTAAAGTTAGGTTGATCATACGAAATCTTTCTTTGTTCTTAATGTATGCATTTATTGCTATAAAATTTCTTCTTAGAAGTGCTTTTGCTATATCCCATAAGTTTTGGTATACTATGTTCTCATTTCTATTTCTCTCAAAGTATTTCTTAAATTTTCCTTTTGTTTTCTTTCTCTTTTTTTGATCCATTGGTTGTTAAAAAGTATGTTCTTAAACTTTAATGTATTTGTAAATTATTCTCCTATTATTGATTTCTAGTTTCATACTATTGTGGTCAGAAATGATAATCTATATGATTTCAGTATTCTTTAATGTGCTAAGACTGGTTTTGTGGGCTAACATATTCTATCCTAGAAAATGTTCCATTTGTGTTTTAAAAGAATGTGTATTCTGTTTCTGATGGAAAGAATATTTTATATATGTTTGTTAGGTTCATTTGATATATACTGTCATTCAAATCCACTGTTCCTTTGCTGATTCTCTGTCTGGACGATGTTTCCATTGTTGAGATTAGAGTATTAAAATTCCCAACTATAATTGTGCTGCTATTTATTTCTCCTTTTAGTTCTGTTAGTATTTGCCCTCCTTTTCTTCTTAGTTAGCCTTACTACAAGCTTATCAATTTTATTGATCTTGTCAACAAAACAACTTTTGGTTGTGTTGCTTTTTAAATTGATTTCCTATTTTCAGTTTCATTGATTTATGCTCTAATTCTTATTATGTGTTCTTTTCTGCTTACTTTGATTTAATTTACTCCTCTATTTCTCTAAGATACAAACTTAGATAATTGATTTTAGATTTTACTATTCTCATGTATGCTTTGATGGCTTAAGTTTTTATGTAAGCACTACTTTTGCTGCATCCTGCAAATTTTGATAACTTGTGTTTTTATTTTCGTTCAGCTAAAATTATTTTAAAAGTTCTCTTAAGATTTCTTATTTAATCTGTGTTATTTGGTACTGTTTTGTTTAATATCCAATAATTTTGGGAATATCTAGCTATCTTTTTGTTGACTTCTACTTTAATTTCATTGTAGTCTGAGAGTAGACATTGAGTCTTATTCTTTTAAATTTGTTAAAATGTGTTTTAAGCCCTCAAATCTGCTCTATCTTGTTGAATGTTCATGTACTCTTGAGAAGAATGTGTATTCTGCTATTGTTTGATGAAGTAACCTGAATATGTCCATTATATACACTTGATTAATGGTTTGGTTGAGTTCACCTATGTCCTTTTGATTTTCTGCCAGATCTATCCATTTATTATAGATGGGAATTGAAGTCTCCAACCATTCTAGTGGAGACTTCATCTATATCTCCTTACAGTTCTATTCATTTTTGCCCTACATATTTTGATGCTCTGTTTTTATGTCCATATACATCAAGGATTGTTATGTCTTCCTAGAGAATTGACCTCTTTATCATTATACTAGAGGCCCAGAGCACAAAATCATGCGCAGTTAGGGTCCCTAGGCCTAGCCTGCAATCAGGGCCATTTTCCGCCTGCTTGCCAGTCCCTGGCTACCTCTGCCACTGTCAGCCAGCCAGTTCCCCTCGCAGGCCCTTGTCCAGCCCTGCCACCACCTCCGTAAGCCAGCCACCCGGTTCCCCTTGCAGGCCCTCATTCCACCCTGCCGCCATCGCCAGCCACCTGGTTCCCCTCACAGGGCCTCGTCCCGCCCTGCCACCACTGCCACAAACCAGCTGGTTTCCCTCACCAGCCCTGGGTCCTGCCCTGCTGCCACCGCCAACCACCTGGTTCCCCTCACAGGCCCTCATCCCATCCCAATGCTGCCACCGCCAGCAACCCGGTTCCCCTCGCCGGCACCGACCTCATAGTGACTGATCGAGCGGTCATTCTGGTTATTAGGCTTATGGTCTGGCCTTTTATTATATAGGATAATGCAACTCTTTATTTCCTTGCTTTAAATTCTGCTCTGTGAAATTAATATTGCTACAGCGGATTTCTTTTCATTAGTGTTAGCATGCATATCTTTCTTTAGCCATTTGCTTTTAATTTATATGAGTATAATAAATTGGGTTTCTTGTGTAGTTGGGTTTCATTTTTTGATCCACTGTAATAATTTCTGCCTTTGATTGGTACATTTTAGTCCATTGAAGTTTAAAGTGATTATTGATATAGTTGGAATAATTGCTACCATATCTATTACTGTTTTCTATTTTTCCATTGTTCTTTATTCCTACTTTTATTTTCCCCAATTTTGTTGCATTTTGTGGTTTCAATTGAGTATTTTATATAACTCCATTTTCTCTTCTTTCTTAGTATATCAAGTATATAATTTCTTTAACTTTATTTAGTGGTTTCTCTAGAGTTAGCAATATACATTTACAATTAATCTAAGTCCACTTTCAAATAAGACTATAGTGTTTGATAGGTAATACAAGGACCTTATAATAACAAAATATTACAAATTCCTTCCTCCTGGCCCTTGCGTCATTGCTATCATTCTTTTCACTTATACATGTGTCCACAAAAACAAATATCTATATAATAAAGAGCCAGAGTCATAACGACCATTACGACTGAAGGCTCAACCAGACCAAAAGTCAGTGCTGGGTTGCCGTGGCGACCCAGCACTGACTGGGGCCCCTGCGGGTGCCCCACCCAGCATTGACTGCCTAGGGAGCTACGGATCAGGCCCAGAGAGAGGCCTGCAGAGAGAGAGGCAAGGTCTGATCCGTAGCCTCTGTGGCAGCCATTGATTAGAACTTGCCTCTCTTTCTCTCCCAGCCTGGCCAACAGCCAAGCCTCCATTTCTCTCCAGGCCTCCACCAGGGCTGCTGATCAGCCCTGCCTTTCTGATCAGGCCCCATTGATAGGCCCAGAGATGCTGACTGGCATAGAAACTGACCAATCAGAACCAAATCTGGGTCAACTGTGAGGAACCAATGGCTGCCTAGGAGGTGGAGCTTTTGATGCTGACTGGCATAGAAACTGACCAATCAGAACCAAATTGGCTGGCAGAGGGCAGTTGGGGGTGAGATCAGACCAGCAGGGGAGGGCAGTTAGGGGTGATCAGGCAGACAGAGGCAGTTAAGGGCGATCAGGCCAGCAGGGGAAAGCAGTTAGGGGTGAGATCAGGCCAGCAGAGGAGGGTCATTGGGGGCAAGATCAGGCTGGCAGGGGAGGGCAGTTAGGGGCATGATCAGGCCGGCAAGGGAGGGTAGTTAGGGGTGATCAGTCAGGCAGAGGCAGTTGGGGGTGAGAGCAGGCCAACAGGGGAGAGCAGTTAGGGGCGATCAGGCAGGCAGAGGCAGTTAGGGGCAATCAGGCAAGCAGGCAGAGAGGTTAGGGGCAATTAGGCAGGCAGGCAGGTGAGTGGTTAGAAGCCAGCGGTCCCAGATTGTGAGAGGGGTGTCCGACTGCCAGTTTAGGCCCTGTGGGATTGGGCCTAAACTGGTGGTCGGACATCCCCCAAGAGGTCCCCGATTGGAGTGGGTGCAGGCTGGGCTGAGGGAACCACCCTCCGTGCACAAATTTTGTGCACCGGGCCTCTAGTATGTACATAAGCATGCATAATTGAATACATAGTGGCTATGATTATGTTGAGCAAACTATTATTTGTTAGAATAATTAATAATAAGAAAATTTAAAATTATCTTTACCCTTGCTTATAACTTCACTTATATTCTCTCTCTTTTTCTAGGTAGATCCGAGTTTCTGAACTATATCATTTTCTTTTTCTCTAAAGAAATTTTTAAAAACATATCTTGCAAGTCAGGTCTACTGTCAATAAATTCCCTCCATTTTTGTTTGTCTGAGAAAGTCCATATTTCTTTTTCACTTTTGAAAGATAATTTCACAGGGTATAGAACTCCAGGTTAGTGGGGGTTTTCTCTTAGCACTTTAAATATTTCATTCTATTCTTTCTGTTTGCATCGTTTCTATGGAAATGTAATGATCATCATTGTTCCTAAATAAATAAGAATTTTTCTTTTCCTCCGGTTTCTTTGAACATTTTTTATTTTATTTTCTGAACTTTGAAAATAGTATGTCTAGGTACAAGGGTTATTTTTCTTCTTTCATTTGTCCTGCACAGTGTTATCTGAGCTTCCTGGACTTTTAGTGTCTGACATTAATTTGAGAGAAATTCTGTTATTATTGCTGAAAACGTGTCTTTATTTTACATTCTCTTTTTTCCTCATATTCCATATATATGTGTGTGTGTGTGTGTGTGTGTGTGTGTGTGTGTGTGTGTTACACATTTTTTAGTTTTTTCACAGTGTTCGGCCATTCTTTTCTATTTTTTTAAATTCAGTTTTTTCTCTTCACTTGTCAGTTTTGGAAGTTTGGATATTTCTACTGTCAATTATCAACCTCAGAGAGTCTTTTCTCAGCCATGCTCAGTCTACTAATGAATCCATCAAAGACATTCTTCATTTCTGTTAGAGTGCTTTTGATCTTTAACTTTTCTATTTGCTGCTTTCCTAGAATTTCCATCTCTGTGCTTATATTACCCACCTCTTCTTGGTTCTTATCTACATTTTTATTAAAACCTTTAACATATTAATCATAGTTTTAAATATTCTTCTTCTGGTAATTCCAACATTCCTGCCATCTTTGATTGTGTTCTGATGCTTGCTCAGTATCTTCAAACTATGTTTGTTTTTTGCCTTTTAGTATGCTTTATAATTTTTTGTTGAAAGGTACACATGATGTATTGGGTAAAAGAAACTGTAGTGAATAGGCTTTCAGTAATGCAATAGTAAACTCTGTGAAGAGAAACAGCATTCTATACTTCCATGATTAGGCTTCAGTCTTTTGAAAATTGTGCCTCTGGACTGTGAAATTCACCAGTGCTTCCCATTTTTGTTTTTCTGCCCTTATTGAGACAGGATGACTATATGGGTATAGAGTTGTGAATTTTCCATCCCCCATGTGAAGACTAGATGGGGACAACATTGGTTATTTTATTTATTTATTTATTTATTTATTTATTTATTTATTTAATAGTTATTTTGTTTTACTTTTTTCACTTTATTGATTAAGATATTACAAATGTGTCCTTATCCCCCCAATGTCCTCTCATCCCCCAATCCTGCCCTCACCCTCATCCCCTGTTGTCCACATCCATCACTATGCTTATATGCATGCATACAAGTCCTTTGGTTGATCTCTCCCCCTCACCCCAACCCTCCTCTACCTTCCCTCTGAGTTTTGAGCATCTGATCGATGCTTCTCTGTCTCTATATCTGTTTTTGATCATCGGTTTATGTTGTTCATTATAATCCACAAATGAGTGAGAGCATGTGATATTTATCTTTCTCTGACTGACATATTTCACTTAGCATAATGCTCTCCAGCTCCATCCATGCTGTTGCAAATGGGAGGAGTTCCTTCCTTTTTACAGCAGCATAGTATTACATTGTGTAGATGTGCCAAAGTTTTTTAATCCATTCATCTGCTGATGGGCACTTAGGCTGATTCCAAATCTTAGCTATTGTAAATTGTGCTGCTATGAACATAAGGATGCATATATCCTTTCTGATTGGTGTTTCTGGTTTCTTGGGATATATTCCTAGAAGTGGGATCACTGGGTCAAATAGAAGTTCCACTTTTAGTTTTTTGAGGAAACTCCATACTGTTCTCCACAGTGGCTGCAACAGTCTGTATTCCCACCAGAAGTGCACAAGGGTTCCTTTTTCTCCGCATCCTCGCCAGCATTTGTCATTTGTAGATTTGTTGATGATAGCCATTCTGACAGGTGTGAGATGGTACCTCATTGTCGTTTTGATTTGCATCTCTCAGATGATTAGTGACTTTGAGCATGTTTTCATATGTCTCTCAGCCTTATGTATGTCTTCTTTCAAAAAGTGTCTAATTAGGTCAGTTGCCCGTTTTTTGATTGCGTTGTTTATCCTCCTTTTGTTAAGTTGTATGAGATCCCTGTAAATGTTGGAGATTAAACACTTATCAGAGATATCATTGGCAAATATGTTCTCCCATGCAGTGGGCTTTCTTGTTGTTTTGTTGATGGTTTCTTTTGCTGTGCAAAAGCTTTTTATTTTGATATAGTCCCATTTGTTTATTTTCCCTTTAGTTTCCATTGCCCTAGGAGCTGTGTCAGTGAAGAAATTCCTTCAGCTTATATCTGTGATTTTGCTACCTGTGGATTCCTCTAATATTTTAATGGTTTCCCGTCTTACGTTTAAGTCCTTTATCCATTTGGAGTTTATTTTTGTGTATGGTGTAAGTTGGTGGTCTAGTTTCATTTTTTTGCATGTGTCTGACCAAATTTCCCAGCACCATTTATTGAAGAGACGGTCTTGACTACATTGTATGTTCTTACCTCCTTTGTCAAAAATTAATTGAGCATAGTAATTTGGGTCGATTTCTGGGTTCTCTATTCTATTCCATTGGTCTATATGTCTGTTCTTGTGCCACTACCAGGCAGTTTTGAGAACAGTGGCTTTGTAATACAGCTTGCTATCTGGTATTATTGAGTTCCCTCCTACTTTGTTCTTCTTTCTCAGGATCAGAGCAACTATTCGTGTTTTTTTGTTTGTTTGTTTGTTGTTGTTTTTTTTTTAATTCCAGATGAATTTTTGGAGAGTTCTTTCTGGATCTGTGAAATATGCTGTTGGTGTTTTAATGGGGAGTGCATTGAATCTATAGATTCCTTTGGGTAGTATGGACATTTTGATGATGTTGATTCTACCAATCCTTGAACATGGTATGTTCTTCCATCTGTTTATGTCTTCCTCTATTTCTTTTTTCAATGTCCTGTAGTTTTCTGGGTAGAGGTCTTTTACCTCCTTAGTTAAGTTTATTCCTAGGTATTTTAATTTTTTTGGTGGAATGGTAAATGGAATTGTGTTTTTTTTAAATTTCTCTTTCTATAAGTTCACTATTGGCGTATAAAAATGCCATAGATTTCTTGGTGTTAATTTTTTATCCTGCTACCTTGCCAAATTCATTTATTAGGTCTAATAATTTTTTGATGGAGTCTTTAGTGTTTTCTATGTACAGCATCATGTCATCTGCAAATAATGAAAATTTTACTTCTTTTCCAATTTGGATGCCTTGTAGTTCTTCTTCTTGTCTGATCGCTTTGGCTAGTATTTCCAGTACTATGTCGAACAGGAGTGGTGAAAGCAGACATCCTGTCTTATTCCTGTTCTTAAGGGAAATGGTTTTAGTTTTTGACCATTGAGTACGATGTTGGCTGTAGGTTTGTCATATAAGGCTTTTATTATGTTGAGGTATGATCCCTTTATTCTGACTTTGCTGAGAGTTTTTATCAAGAAAGGGTGTTGGACTTTGTCAAATGCCCTTTTTGCATCAATTGATATGATTATGTGATTTTTTTTCTCAACTTGTTTATGTGATGTATCACGTTTATTGATTTGTGGATATTGTACCAGCCTTGCATTCCTGGAATAAATCCCACTTGGTCATGGTGTATGATCTTTCTAATGTAATGCTGGATCCGGTTTGCTAGAATTTTGTTGAGGATTTTAGCATCTATATTCATCAGGGATATTGGCCTGTAATTCTCTTTCTTTGTGGTGTCTTTATCTGGTTTTGGGATTAGAGTAACACAGGCTTCATTGAAAGAGCTTGGGAGTGTGCCTCCCTTTTGAATTTTTTGGAATAGTCTGAGAAGTATTGGCTTTAGTTCTTCTTTGAATGTTTGGTAAATCTCACCTGTGAAGCCATCTGGTCCAGGGCTTTTGTTTGCTGGAAGCTTTTTGATTACTGTTTCAATTTCATCCGTAGTTATTGGCCTATTCAGGTTTTTTGATTCTTCCTGATTGAGTTTTGGAACCTTGTATTTTTCTAGGAATGTGTGCATTTCATCGAGGTTGTCCAGTTTGTTGGAGTAGAGTTGTTCATAGTTTTTTTGACAATCCTTTGTATACCAGTAGGGTCTGTTGTTACTTTACCTCTTTCATTTCTGATTTTGTTTATTTGGGTCCTTTCTCTTTGTTTCTTGGTGAGCCTGAGAGAGGTTCATCAATCTTGTTAATCCTTTCAAAGAACCAGCTCTTGGTTTCATTGATCTTTTTTATTGATTTTTGGTCTCTATGTCGTTTATTTCTGCTCTGATCTTTATTATTTCCTTCTTTCTGGATACTGTGGGCTTTTCTTGTTGCTCTCTTTTTAACATTTTGAGTTGTAGGGTTAGATCATTTATTACCAGTTTTTCTTGTTTTTTGAGATAGGCCTGTAGAGCTTTGAACTTCCCTCTCAGGACTGCTTTCATTGTGTCTCATAGATTTTGGATTGTTGTGTTGTCATTGTCATTTGTTTCCAGGATGCTTTTTATTTCTTCTTTGATCTCTCTGGTAACCTAGTCATTGTTTAATAGCATGTTATTTAGCCTCCAAGTGTTTGATTTTTTTTCAATGTTTTTATTGTAGTTGTTTTCTAGTTTTATGCCATTGTGATCTGAGAAGATGCTTGTTATGATTTCTATTCTCTTGAATTTGAAGAGACTGTCCCTGTGTCCTAATATGTAGTCTATCTTTGAAAATGTCCCATGTGCACTGGAGAAGAATGTATATTCTGTAGCTTTGGGGTGAAATATTCTGAAGATGTCAAGTCCATCTGATCTAGTGAGTCATTTAGGATTGCTGTTTCTTTGCTGATTTTTTTGTTTAGAGGATTTATCCAGTAGTGTCAGCGTGGTATTGAAGTCCCCTACTATGACTGTATTGCTGTCGATCTCTCCCTTGATATCTTTCAGAAGCTGTTTTATGTATTTGGGTGCTCCTGTATTGGGTGCATATATGTTTACCAGAGTTATATCTTCTTGTTGAATTGCTCCCTTTAGTATTATGTAGTGGCCTTCCTTATCTCTTGTTATGGCCTTTACTTTGAGGTCTATTTTGTCAGATATAAGTATCACAACCCTAGCTTTTTTCTCATTTCCATTTGCCTGAAAATTTTTTTCCATCCCTTCACTCTCAGTCTGTGTCAATCCTTTGTTCTGAGGTGGGTCTCTTGCAGATAGCAAATATATGGATCATGTTTTATTATCCATTCAGATACCCTGTGTCTTTTGATTGGAGCATTTAATCCATTTACATTTAATGTTATTATTGAAAAGTACTTGTTTGTGGTCATTTTTATTCTTAATATTTGTGTTTCTTCTTGTCTTTCTGTTTCTTCTTTTTACCACAGTCCCTTTAGCATTTCTTGCATTTCTGGCTTGGTGGTAATAAACTCTCTTAGTCCTTTTTTCTCTGTGAAGCTCCTGATTCCACCTTCAATTTTGAATGATAGCCTTGCTGGGTATAATATTCTTGGATTCATTCCCTTGCTTTGCATCACTTTGTATATTTCATTCCATTCCCTTCTTGCCTGGTGTGTTTCTATTGAGAAGTCAGCTGATATTCTAATAGGAGATCCCTTGTAGGTAACTTTCTGTCTCTCTCTGGCAGCCTTTAAGATTCTTACTTTGTCGTTGGTGTTTGCCAATTTAATTATGATGTGTCTTGGTGTTGGTCTTTTGGGACTCATCTTGTTTGGCACTCTATGTGCTTCTTGGACTTGTGTAGTGTTTTTTTTTTCCAGTCTCAGGGAAGTTTTCTGTCATTATTTCTTCAAACAGGTTTTCCATTCCTTGCTTCTGCTCCTCTCCTTCTGGCACCCCTATTAAGTGAATGTTGTTTTGTTTTGCGTTGTTCCAAAGCTCCTGTAGGCTCTCCTCTGGCTTTTTAAAAATTTTTTCCAGTTGCTCCTGTGTTTGTGTGTTTTTTCCTACCTTGTCTTCTAATTCACTGATGCAGTCCTCAGCCTCTTCTAGTCTTCTGTTTAAGCCTTCCATTGTGTTCTTTATTGCAGCTATGTCGTTCTTCATTTCCTCTTGGTTCCTTTTCATGTTGGTGACATTCTCATTCAGCTCCTTATAATTCTCATTGAGTTGTGTGTATTTGTCATCCAGCCATGTGAGCATCCTTATAACCATTACTCTGAATTCTTTCTCTGATAAGTTAGTAGCCTCAATTTCATTTAACTCCCTTTCTGGTGATATCTCTTTTTCTTTCCTTTGTGGATTGCTTTTTTGTCTTCCCATGTTTTGCTGTAATGTTTTAATTATTGCTCCGATTGTTTTGCTACCCACTTTCTTTTGGGTATGGTGCTACTGGTGTGATCTCTCAGGTCCCCTGGGCTTGGTAGTCTAGTGTAGCTCCCTACTTGAGCTATTTGGGTTCTCTTGATGTAGGCCTGCGAGCTGGAAAGGCGCAACTGATTTGTCTAGAAGTCAGCAGCCATGGAGGGGGTGTCCTAATTTGTGCCCTTGGTTGAAATCACGCATGCCCAGCGGGGACTCACAGTGGCACCCAGGAACCGTCTGTTGGGTGGGGCTCAGGAGGCCTGCATTCTGGAAAGGCGTGACCATGGTGTCCAGAGTTCTGTAATTGTGGGGTGGGCAGACTCAGCTTTTGCTGCTGCCTCCGTGGTTGGATACACGAGATCCCAGCGCAGTTCACAGGGGCACCTATAGTGTGTTTGCCAGCAGGATGTACTGACACACTCTGAAGGGCCCTGGCACTGAAGCCACTGGAGTGCAGTGTCTGTGGGCAGGTATCCCAGAAGAGGGAATTCAGCGTTTCTACAGCCCAGCAGTGCACCTCTGTTTGTTTAAGTGTGTGACCAGCGGGGCTCACAGTAGGGCCCCAGGGCTGTGGAGTGGTGGTCTTGGGAGACCTGCATGCTGGAAAAGCATACAACTGTAGTGTCCAGAGTTCTGCAGCTGTGGGGTGGGGAACCTCAGTTTTTGCTGATGCACCTGTGGTGGATAGGCGCACGTTCCTGGTGGTGGCACACAGGAGCACCTGCAGTGAGTTTGCTAGCACAGGCACACTGAAGCACTCTGAAGGGCCCTGGCACGCTTAATCAAGGCGTCTTTGGGCAGATATCCAGGATGGGTGAATTCAGAATTTCTACTGCCCAGGGGAGTTTGTCCCTATTTGTCCAAGATCTGACCCAGCAGAGGCTCACTGTGGCTTCCCAAAGTGCCCTGTGGATAGATGGGCTCAGGGGGAATGAGCAACTGTGGCAGTGCCTTTGCCTGGTGCTGAGCTCTGAGGCACTCTGAGGGACCCTGGCACTGAAGGGCCCTAGCACTTAAGTTGCACAGCTGGGTATGTGTAGGCAGTTATTCAGGCAGAGGGAATTCAGAATTTCTACTGGGGGGGCAGTGCATCTGTGTCTGTGCAAAATTACACCCAGTTGGGGCTCACAGTGACCCCCTAAGAGAAGTCTATTGAGTGGTGTGCCTTGGAGCCCTGTGCGCTGGAGACAGGTGAATGCGATGTCGGAGGTCTGCCACTCGGGATGGGGAGGCTGCACTTACTGCTGCGGGTGCGGTGTTCCTTTGGAGGTGGAGATCCCAGGGTCTGCAAGTCTGCGGGTGGGCAGCAGGATTTTGGCTGGAGTGGCTGCTGGGTAGCGGGCAGTATCCCAGGCCTGTCTGGGTGGTGGTGCTGATGAGTTCCTAGAAGAGGCCGCTCTCCCCTTCAAGATGGTGTGGGCTCCGTGCCCGAGTCCTGCAGTCCGGGGTGTGTCCACAGTGGTGGTAGTCTCTCCCTGTCCCAGAGAGCCTGGTCTGCCAGCCTTTGCTGCTCCTGCCGGATTTAACTGTCCCTCACTCACTCACACACCACACACATCCACACACTCTCCTTTCATCCCCTCACTCACTCACTTCCTATCCCTCACCTTCGTCCTGCCAGCCGCTATCTTTTCTCCTAGTTATTTCAGCATTGGTTATTTTAATTCTCCCAGGTAGTTTAGGTTCTGATAAAACCCCAGCAGATTAGGTAGGCTCAGGTAAAATACTTTCTTCTGGGGTCAGTCCTTATTAAAAATGATAGACTGCTCTGACATATTTCATAAGTGTTTATTTTCCCCTCCTGCTAGAAACAGAAGGGGATTTTTCTTTAATATTGACTGTGAGGAGCAACTTTAAGCTCCCAGAGCTAAACTCACAAAAATGCGGGGCCCCTTATGACTGGTCCCCACTGGAGTTGTAAACTCTTCGTTGTTCACACTTAGCCTCTGGTAAAATGTGACTCTATGCAACCCTCATGTATCTCTATAATTTGGGGGGCAGTGGTTTTCCCTATGACCACACTTCTTTGCCAGACCTAAGAAGAATCATTGATTTTTTTCAATTTTTTCAACTTTTTTTAAAAAAACAAACATATTTTTATTGATTTCAGAGAGGAAAAGAGAGGGAGAGAGAGAGAGATAGAAACATCAATGATGAGTGAAAATCATTGATTGGCTGCCTCCTGCATGCCCCACATTGGGGATCAAGCCCGGAACCCCAGCATATGACCTGTCCGGGAATCAAACTGTGACCTCCTGGTTCATAGACCAACACTCAACCACTGAGCCATGCCGGGTGGGCTGTTCAGCTTTTTAATATGTTGTTAGGATGGAATGGCAACTTCTAAGCTCCTCATGTGCCAGACTGAAAACCAAAAATAAAGTTGGGAATTTTAGGTACAAAATTGTTGTCTTCTGGGCCTTCCAGATCCCCATGGATCTCCTGCACTAGCTTAGTGAGTCCCTAGATAAAGCCACACCAATACTCACCCACCACCAACACTACTGAGAATCCTACAATACTCACAATCCATTGCACATGTTTGAATTCTTCCTCATAACATACTCAGATTGAATATCAGTTATATATCTATTCAGTTTTTTCTCAAGGATATAGTTCCAGGTGCTTGAAGCCTAAGTATGATTCTTTCTAATTTATGGTACAACTTTTGTGTAGTTATTATTCTTATCTCCTTGAAAGTGCTATGAAATAACATTACTGTCTTTTGGGAGAATATTTTTTCATTTTAGGGAAATGTATTTTGTAAAGGAAAGAATTTTCAAGGAAGTGATTGATGACAAACCTCCATGCCCTCATGACACATCTCTAGTAATTGGCTTCCCTTAGATTCAAGCTCATTTTCAGTAGTAGAGATAGAAGTGGAAGAGAAAACGAAGGTTCAAAAGGTTCCAGAGAGGAGGATGAAGGAAAACTCATTGTGAGGAGAAGGCTGGACAAAATCTAAAATGAGCCAAGAAATGTTATCTTGAGAATTACAGACAAAATATAAACAAAGACTTTTAAAATTTATTTGAGGCTTTTTTCTTAAAGATATGATAATTCATTAGGTTATTAAATTCAAACATACATGCCTTACTCTTTTACCCTTTGAAGGAGGATATTTATCAGATGTCATGTTCAAACTTTTCATATTATTTTATTACAGATACCATAGCAGAGATTTCTTCTAAATTAACTTTGATTCATTTCCTCTTTAACAGAGCTGACTTGCTAGAGATGTTTAATGAGGAAGCATGGAGGTAGGATAGAATGGGGAAAGTCATACATATTTGAAAAGAAAAATGTATCCTCCACCTCACAATGGAAAAAAAGAATTTCTTGATAATTGAAACTGCCAGGCCCTCATCTCCTCAACTGTGAGCATGAGAGTTCAAGACTAAATAGTTATTTTAGGAAAAATCAGTAGGTCTCAGAAAACTACCAGTTTTCTCATGAACACAGTATAGTGTTTCTGAAAGCAAATATGATTTGTTGTTCTGTTCTAAATGTATATTTGTAGAAATCAATGGAAGATGTGGAATGACCAAAGAATTCCTTGGCAGGCCCTGATAAATCACTTTTCCACTAATTGCAAGAAGAGGAAGAATTTTTTTTCATTATGAGACTTCCAGAATAAATTTCCACTGGCTTCTATAGCACCCCAGATGTGAGAAGTATAACTCAAGCTCTGTTGTTCAGCATAACATTCAGTCTGTCCCTTTGGGCTGCTAGAAACAACACAGGACCCAATCGTTATTTCTGCTGTGTGGGCCATTTCCTCACCACTAAGACAAAGGCAGCAGTCAACCAGGAGCCCCAGTAGAAGTCACAGATGGCCTATTAAATAAAAAATATTGGACTAGTGTTGAGGATGTTTGATACCCATAATGGATACTCCTATCCTTTTGATTTGCCATCTATAGTAGGAACAATCAATGTCTTTCACATTAATTATAATGCATAGAGATGATGAACAATTCCACAGAAAATCCTCCAAATTTATATTGTCCATTGGCTTCGATTAACTTTCTTATTTTATCCATCCCAGATTTCTATATCTATCCCTGGGAGTGAGAGCCTGGAAACAACGGAATGGCAGAAAATGGATGGAGGGATACAGAGGGAACAAGTTAGAAACTCAAGGGTTTCCACCAATAAAACAATTTATGCTTCCCTCAACTCCTGCATATTTGTTACCAGATCATCTCTACCAGGCAGTTCAGCATAATTAGTTAATAATATAAGGCCTCTGTGTCAGATAGACTTGAGTTTGAATCTTGGCTCTGCTCTTACTATGGGGTCTTGGGTAAGCCACGTAATCTTTTAGGTTCAATTTCTTCATCATTAAAATGAGATTAAGAATGCCTTCATTGGCTTATTTTCACAATTAAAAAAATTACTGATGTAAAGGGAGTGCAGTGTTTGGCCCCAAATAAGTATTCTGTAAATGATGGTTATGGTGGTGGTTTATCTGTTGCCTTTCTTTGGAAAGCATATCCATCAGATGTTTTGTTTCTTTTAACCTCATGCCTATTGTTAAGCTGGCACAAAAAGTCATGGATTTTGGGCAGTTGAGTACCTATTTTTATCATTTTTCAAATATAATTTTTGTCTTTTTTAAGCTCCTACTCACTGTTAGGGTCATCAGCACGAGATCAAAAGTGGTAAGAGATTATAAATTTATTAGGTCATCTGGATACCAGATGGGCTGAGCCCCCAAATGGCGCCAGCACCTAAGGACAGGGAGTCAGAGGTTTTAAAGGACTCTAGGTGGGCTTTTTCTTGGCGAAGAATTCTCTGGGCAGGTCCAGATCCTGGGAGGGTCCCCAGGGGAAGGATAATGGTCTTAGCAAGTGTAATGTGGTCCAAATAAAGGGAAATGTTGGTTGTGAAGTGGTCTAAAGGTGAGTTACCAGGGAAGGGGGTATAGATTCAATTATTTGATCGGACTGAACACCTTTATGAACACAAGTTGATTTGGGGTCATGACCCTGAACCCTATAGATTTTCCAGGGATTCAATAAATAGATTTCTTTTAAGTCATAATTAGCTGGTTCTCATACTAACTACCTCAAGCTTTGAGCAAAAGTTATTTTCTAAATAATCTGCTGATGAAACCTGTGGAGCCATTCAATTACACTGAACTGAGAGTTGAATTTCATGCCCCTTTCTCTTTGCTCAGTGGTAAGTCTTGTGAGAGGGATTGTTAAACTATGGGTACTGAACCCCTGAACCCAGCAAAGTTCAGTCTCTTGAAAAATCATGGAAGCTAATAAACTTTAAAATAATGAACTCTGGGGAAGCCAATGTTAATATAGAGCACAGAACCAAGGAAATAAACCTATCAGCTTTCTATAATTCCTCATAGCTCCATCTCCTTACAGGCCTCACTAGTATGCCTCAACTAACACTAGTTCTTTTTTTGTCTTTATTGTTTAAAGTATTACATATATTATTACTCACACCAGTTCTTGAGCCAATATTGGTAGGTAGGATTGTCAGGGCTTTCATCAGATTAACCTCTCATATACACCACTAAATCAAAGGTAGGGCATATGGGGAGCTGGGATTCAGTCTTGCTTCCCAACACTCTATGTCCATGGGGAGGTTAATGGCCAATTTTCAGTATTCCTTTATCCAAACAATGATGGCCAAACTTGACTGGTTAATCAAAACCATTGCTTCCACCATTTTTTTTATATTTGGGCTCTCAGTTCTCTCTCTGGAACTTGGGGTTGAATGTAATAAAGCGATAAGAGGGCCAATGCTTTCTCCTAGAATCACTGAGAGTCAATCACTTATCCTCTCTGGGTCTCAATTAACCTCCTGGAATGACCTAGACAGGGGACTTCATGTTTTGAGATAACACTACCCATATGCTAGATACTTCTCTGATGAATTTGAAAAAAAAATCCGCCAGTACATTTATAAATGATATTTGCAAATGAGAATGATTAAAAGCCATCTGGGCAGAATAAAAGAAGGAAGGAAGGAAGAGGAACACAAACAAGTATGCTCGATACAGCTGCCACTATCTATGACAAATACACTTGAGGCCACTTAGCCCAGTGCATAGCCTTCACTGCAGGTTAGCTCAAAGTCATTTCATGGCTGGTGCTACAGCGTTTCTGAGTACACTGATTTCATTTTTTACTCACTCATGTATACAAGTTCATTTCTAAATCTAAATGAACATTTCCTTGATGCAATTTCATCCTACCTCTTTTGTAGTTTATTTTTTATGAAGAAAGAGATCATGTAGGACATTTTACCCTGGCACAGCTCTTTGGTGTCTCCCTGCAGAATAAATCCCTGAGGCCTGGTGGCAGGTCACAAACAGTTTCCTTTGCAGTGATACATCTTTAACGTAGACAGGAGGACTTGGCAGTCTGACAGGCACTTAAAGTGTAAAGATGAATAAAAGATACGTTACTCCTGATGAATGTATATTTAAAAAGCTGTCAGTCAATAGAAGCAGTATTCTAAGAACATACAGTGCCATATCAGTGGTAAAGGGTATTGGATACAAAAAGGATTTGGCAGATGGACAATATTTGATAGTCAGGCCTATGTGGATGTGAAATCCAAGCTGAGGAGTTTGTTAGTCCTCATGCATTGCCCTGCTTTGAAAATTATATATGGAAGCTTTGCTTTCTTTCCCTTGGACTTCCCTCAAGTCCTCCATTATTAGCCAGTAGGTAGACTGGGTAGTAATCTAGAGACTATGTGTAATGTGAGTGTTGATAGGCAGGAAATCCTAGCCAAAACATCTTACTCCCCAGCTGTTGCTTTGCTTGAGATTCTACTAATAAAGTTTCTTAGTTGGGGAGTGTATTACAACTCAGACACTCTAGGAAAGAGAAATCGTTATTCTCTAGTAAGGATTGATTTACAGCTATTTGTGGTACCAGGGCATTAAGGGTAGGGGGTCAGCCAAATGTCAAGTGACACGGCAGAAAACAGAAAGGGCCAGAGACACAAAATTTCAATATTGTCTAGTTTATATTCTCATAGAAACATTTCAGCACATTTGTTCAATGTTTATCTGGTACATAAATCTGCTTCAGAACATTTCCACAAAGTGTTCATCCAATTACTACTTGATAGGGAGCTCTTTTCCCCCCCATTAAGTTTACTCTATTGTTAGGTAGTTCTAAACTTTAGAAAGTTCTATGCTGTAGGAATCCCAAATCTGCATCCTTGAAGCTCCCATACTATTGATGTTTCTTCTTCATAGAATTAGATGATCTCTTTGTCCCCATGAAGGCTCTCTGGATATGTAAAGGCAGCTTTCCTAATACTCTACCACCAATGAAGCTTCTCCCATTTTTTTCAGCCTTGTCAAAACAAGGCCACCCCTCCCCCAAAAAAATGGGAGAGAGAGAGGAGATCTCTCTCTCTCTCCCATTTTTGACAATATTTTTCAAAGGCTGTAGGAGTATGCATGATAGTGAGCAGCCAATAGAAGAAAAAGCAAATGACTCATGTCCCTTGAGGAGCGTCTCTAAACATTGATACAAATAAAATTTTAAAGATTGACAATGGCAAGTGTTGGTAAAGGGTATATAACTGGAACACTTATGCACTATTGGTATGAATGTAAAATGGTATAGTCACTTAGGGCAACTGTTTTCAGTCTAACCACATGACCTAATCCTAGGTATTTACATGAATATTCATAGCAGCTTTTTTTTTATAATGACTCCAAACTGGAAACAACCCAAATGTGCTTCAACAAGGTGAAAGAAGATATGGTGTATTCATACAATGGAATATTTTTGGCAATGAAAAGGAATGAAGTACTGATACATACCTCAACATGGGTGAACCTAAAAAATATTATTCTAAGTAAAAGAGGCCAATCACAAAAGACCATATATTATATGATTACATTTATATGAAATGTCTGGAAAATGCAAATGAATATCAATAGAAAATAAATTAGTTGTTGCTTAGGGCCAAGGATAGGGAACTGACTACAAAGGAACATGACAGAATTTTGGAGATGATGGAAATATTCTATATCTTGAATGTGCTTGTGGTTACATAGATGTATATATTTGTTAAAACTCATTAACTGTAAGGTATCACAATATCTGATATAAAACTATACTACAAAGCCATTGTAATCAAAACAGCCTGACAGGAATATAGATCAATGGAACAGAACAGAGAACCCAGAAATACATCCACGCCTTTATGGTCAATTAATATTTGACAAAGGAGGCAAGAGCATACAGTGAAGTAAAGACAGTTTCTTCAATAAATGGTCCTGGGAAAATTGGACAGATAAATGCAAAAAAAATGAAACTAAGCCACCTACTTACACCATACACAAGAATAAACTCAAAATGGACAAAAGACTTAAATGTAAGTTATAAAACCATAAAAATCCTAAAAGAAAGCATAGGCAATCAAATCTTAGACATATCTCATAGCAATATATTTGCCAATACATCTTCTTGCGCAAGGGAAACAAAGGAAAATCTTTTTTAAAAAAAGCTTTTGCAGAGCAAAAGAAACCATCAACAGAATGAAAAGGGAATCCACTGAATGGGAGAACATATTCACCAACGATACATCCGGTACGGGGTTAATTTCCAAAATCTATAAACAACTTATACAACTCAACAAAAGGAAGACTAACAATCCAATTAGAAAATGGACCAAAGACCTGAATAGACACTTCTCCATAGAGGCCAATAGACATATGAAAAAGGTGCTCAGCCTCACTAATCATCAGAGAGATGCAAATTAAAACCATAATGAGATATCACCTCATACCTGCCAGAATGGATACTGTAAAAAAATGAACAAATGAGAATTGTGAGTGAGGATGTGGTGAAAAGGGAACCCTAGTACACTGCTGGTGGGAATGCAGACTGGTGCAGCCACTGTGGAAAAAAGTATGGAGTTTCCTAAAAAAAATTAAAAAATGGAACTGCCATTTGACCCAATGATCCCACTTCTGGGAATATCTAAATGTTATTTATAATAGCCAATCTGGAAATAGTCCAAGTGCCCATCAGTAGATGAGTGGATTTAAAAAATTGTGGTACATTTACACAATGGAATACTACACAGCTGTTAAAACAAAGGAAATCTACTTTGCAAAAGCATAGACGCATCTGGAGAGCATTATGCTCAGTGAAATAAGCCAGCCAGAGCAAGACAAATACTATATGATTTCACTTATATGTGGAATTTAATGGACAAAATAAACTGACAAACAAAATACAACCAGAGACATGGATACATGGAACAGACTGATAGAGGTCAGATGGGAGGGTATTGGGGGGACTGGATGAAAGAAGGTGAAAGGATTAGCCAAAAACATATATGTTACACATAGACATAGACAACAGAGTGGTGATAGCCAGAGGGGAAGGGGGTAGGGCTTAAGTGGAGGTGTGTGAAGGGTGGGGGGAGGCATAAATGGGGCAGAAAGAGACTTTGCTTGGGGCTATGGGTGTAGGATGCAGTGTGCAGGTGATGTTTTATCAAGTTGTATACTTAAAACCTATATGGTTTTTTTTAGCCAATGTCACCCCAACAAATTCAATTTAAAAAACTCATTAACTGTATATTTTAAATTGATGAATTTTATTGAGTGTAAATATTTTTTTAGAAACCAGGCAGAGGCCAGCTTTCTGCAGAATCATATTACTGCTGGCCCATTTGCATACTCAGCTATTCTTTGGTTACCCCAAGTGCCAATGACAACAGCATCCTGAATAGAGAGGTTGTCAAGAACACAGAAACACAAATAGGTGAAAAGAGCTAATCCTTATAGGAAACATGATCTATTAGCAAGATGAGAGAAGTAAACATGGCCTTGATGAAATCTGGGGTTCAAAACAGAAGGGCTTTGCAAAGGGTTTATTTTGAGTCTTCTGTAAACAAAGGCCATAAATACAGTGACAGCATTTTCCCACCTGTGATGGATGTGAAGCAGGGAGCTATTTGCTTGTCACTTATCATTATTTCCCTGCCATATCTGTACTTCAAATGTCATAGGAGTTACTGCTCCTCTAACTATAGTTCTTCCATTTACTTTTCTTTTTTCTCTAGACAGATTTTAAGCAGCTGAAGAGCCACTTTTTTTTTGAAAGGCCTTTTATTTTTGATCCAAAGAGATCAGTTTCAGTCCTGAGTCATTAGCCCTCAGAGGGGAGAAGACTAGCTAGAACCTTCACATTTGCTCTTACTTGATCTTCCAATTCTTATAAAATAGTTATGATTATTATTTGTTATTTTACAGATGAGGAAATTAAGGTGTGTGAAGTTAAAAACTTGCCCAATTTTTTATGGCTAATATGTGGAGCTAATACTCTCAGCTAGTGCTACAACTCAGGTCTGATGCCAGTGCCTGGGGTCGTAATTACCATATCCTTATATCTCAGACTATTAAATATATGCATAGCTCATAAACACAGATAATAGTGTGGTAAATGCCTGAGGGGGGGGCAAAAGCTAAGTAGATGGGGATAAAAGGGTAGAGGGGAAATGGGGGACATCTGTGATATTATCAGCAATAAAAATATATATTAGGAAAAAAAACTAGGTCGGGGACACTTTGGAAAGTATTTGATTATCTAACCACTATGCTGCACACATGAAACTAATACAGAATAATACAAATATAAACTGTAATTGAGAAATAGAATTTTAAAAATGCTATGGGGGGAAATAAATTAATTAAAAAGAAAATAATAACTATCAGCTGCGTAGTATTCCATTAAGTAAATGTACCACAGCTTTTTATCCACTCATCTACTGTTGGGCACTTGGGCTCTTTCTAGATTTTAGCTATTGTAAATTGTATGGCTATGAACATAGGGGTCCATACTTTCTTTCTGATTGGTGTTTCAGGTTTCTTAGGATATATTTCCAGAAGTGGGATCTCTGGGTCAAATGGAAGATCCATTTTTAATTTTTTGTGGAGACTCAATACTGGTTTCAATAGTGGCTGCACCAGTGTGCATTCCCACTAGCAGTGCACTAGGGTTCCCTTTTCTCCACAGCCTCGACATTTCGTTATTCATTGATTTATTGATGGTAGCCATTCTGGCAAGTGTGAGTTGATACCTCATTGTAGTTTTAGTTTGCAACTCTCTGATGATTAGTGACACTGAGCATTTTTTCATATGTCTATTGGTCACCTGTATGTCCTCTTTAGCGAAGTGTCTATTCAAGTCCTTTGCCCAATTTTAATTGGATTGTTTGTCTTCCTTTTGTTGAGTTGTATTAGTTGATTATATATTTTAAAAATTAACCCCTTATCAGATAAATCATTTACACAATGGAATACCATGTGGCTCTAAAAAAAAGATCTCTTACCCTTTGCGACAGCATGGATGTACCTGGAGATCATTATGCTAAGTGAAATAAGCCAATCAGAAAAAGACAAATATCACATGATCTCACTTATACATGGAATCTAATTAACAAAATAAACTGATGAACAAAATAGGTATACTGTCATGGATGCATGGGATAGAATGACAGATCTCGAAGGGGAGAGGGAAGGCACGGGAAGAGATTAAGCAAGGAACTTATATGCATATATGTATAGCACATGGACACAGACTACAGTGTGGTGAAGGCCTGAAATGGGTCAGGACTGGATGGAAGGGGAAAGTGGGAGGGGGGGAATAAGGGACCTCTGTAATATTGTCAACAATATAAAATAAACTTAAAATTATATGAGCCAGGTACTGAGAGAAGTAGTTTGTATACATTACGTCAATAATTCTAGAATGCTCATGCTTCATAAGAGCTTAATATTGTTTTCTAGTTCCAAACATAATGCCTATAATGGCCTATCAAGATTTATTACATGAATAATTGAACAGTCTTCTGTAGTGAATATTATATGCCCTATTTTATAATAAAGAAAATTAAGCTCAAAAAGATTAATTTGCCTGAGGTTACACAGCTCTCAACTGGCAGAGGCCAAAGCTCTACCACCTCTATCTGTCTCAGCTTCAGGAGGCTGGGGAATGTAACCAAATAAAATCGAGTACTCTAGCGGAAGGAGCTTAGAATTAAGGTTGCTGCTGCAGTTTGATATGCTAGAGAATCCCACCCCTTCCCACTTTGTCTTTTAACAGCTCCCAGAATTTGCCCTAATGTCCAAGCTTATGGCCTGATGATACTTGGGGCACATCACATAAGTAATTCTCCTGTTTTCACTTCAGGGTAGTTGAAAATAAATATCTTTCAACAACTCCTGTCTGGATTATTTGTATTTGTTTTCATTACAAGCCTGCTAGATGATTGTCTTGATCTAGGACCTGGGCTAATCTGAAACTCTTCTAAGAGTAGCCACAAACTAAATGACCCATTCATCCAAGCAAAATACATTGGCGAGTGTCTCCAAAGCTTCTCACTGCTCTGGTTAAGGCTAGTGAAGTCCAGGGCTGTGATATCTGCTTCCTGACCATTGGTCCCACTGCCACAGGTCTTTGTTTATATTTCTATCTGGTTAACTCAGGCATCTCTAATGCAAAAACATGATGAGATACACTGAAACGTGGCTGGGTTTTTCACTCACACCAGGGAAGAATAAAAGAAGAGATATATAGGAAGTGGGTAACAGTAAGAGCACCTTTGCTAACATCTAGTTCTAACAATGGCTGCCATGAGCAGATATTATAAGTACAACAAAGAATTACTGAGCTCTTCTATGTGTAAGGAAGTTCTCTAGGCCCTGGGGATACAGAAATGAAAATGGAGGATTCCTATCTTAATTAGCTCATAGCCTAGTAGGGAGAACGGGGTTATAATAATAAGTTACAAGTGATATGAGTGTTACAAAGGAGAAATACTGGCAGGTTATATACTAAGTCACTTAGTTTAAGCCACTTGCTCCACATCAAGAGACTTGGATAGAATCACTTTCCCCAGAATGCCTAGATGGAAACTGGAGCTTGGAACTAGAATATTTGGAGGTAACCTTCCAAGGTCTGCAGAAAATATGATACTATCAGTGGCTTCTATTAATGATGTCTATTGGATGCCAGGGACTTTATATATAGTATCTCAATTCATCAGCATTACTTTGCAATACGTACTTTATAGATGTGGAATCTAAGGCTCAGAGAAGTAATTCGCCCAAGGTCTCACAACTTTGGCTTTGAATTCAGATTGGGATTTTAATCTAAATTCTGTCTAACTCTAAAGCCACGATTTTCCCATAGCTTCAAACTACTTTGAAGACATCGTGTTGTTAGGAGCAAGAGTTGAAGATTCTAGTACTTGATCTTAATAATACTAAATATTTGAATGTCCTTAGACAACAACTCTTACTTTACCTGGTGGAGCGAGTGTTCAATACATGTCTTGCCTACTTCATAGTTTATCAAAAATGATAAATGAGACAGTAGGAGAATACTTAGATTACATAAAATGCTCTTTATATGTGTGGGATGTTATCAATGATTTAATGACAAAAGTTTGATTCTGCACCATACTCTATAATCCCTGTATTGCTCATTCAAGCATAGTCAAGGTTTGGAGGGGAAAGAAAGGCAAACTGGAAAGGGCTTCAGACTAGAACTGAGCACAGAGAGTCATAAATATGACCCAAATAATTTTCCATTTCCTGAGCCTCAAATTCTTCATTTCTAAAGCTCGAACTTTTTTTCTAATCTGTGGCTGTTAGGGAGGCTACTTGTAATTGAAAAACATGATATATACTTAGTTTCTTATATTAAGTTTTCTCTACCTTGAGGAGGGCCACAGGTTGCCTGCTCACAGCAGGGACCTGGCAATGCAAAATAATAATAATAGTAATAATAATAATAATAATAATAATTTTAAATCTAAGTGGGCTAAGCTCTGTCAGCTCATCAGTTGCAAGTGGTGTTCAGCACTAAGTGAATTTCATTTAATGAATTAAACATGAAAGAACAGCAGGGACTTAATAAAAAATTTTTTTAAAATAAATAAAAATTAAAAATGAATAAAAAAATTAGGAGTCAAGGGGAAAAAAAGAACAGCAGGGAGCAAGAATGGAAGAGAAGACCTTTCATTTCTAACTTAAAGGGCTCATTTTATAACTATTTGAAATGTGCAGATCAGAATTTTTCTACTCTTTGCCTAATTGTTTACTTGAAACACCATGAACTGTTTGAAATGATGGGGACATTGAGAATTGACAGAGAAACCAAGCTAAGCTCTCAAATTCATAAACAAGGCCTACTATATATTCACCACCAAATCTCCTCCAGGGATAGGAGCTTTGAGATAGATGGGCAAAGTGAGTAAGGTTGGCTGTGGATTTGAGGATCGGATTCTAGATTGCATATAACTACAGTGTCATCACCCTTATTTTAGCTGCATGCTCAAGGAAGTTGTAGAATCTATAGCTTTGATCATCTTTCTGATAACTCCCCTTTATCTGATTCCTAGAGTCCGCTCTAACTCCTCACTAGGTGGTAATCCTTATTCTTCTTATATTCTTCCAATGATGTGGAACTCATAACTTACTTCATGGAGATACTTATTCCATCTCCACCCTCCCAAATGCATCTTTTGATAGCTCCTTCCTGTCTCTGAGAATAAGTGCTCCACGTGAGAGTTCTTCAGAGATGGTCATACATGTATTAAACTTCACCCTTGTTCCTTAACTTGGCTTAATATCTCAATGCCTTGGTTCTCCAACCTGAAAAAAATTGCAAAATTCGGGTCAAGATCAAATGGAATCATAAATATTAAAGTGGGTTTTAAGATATTTAAATCTCTGTACACATAGGGATGGACACCTAATAATTTCTTTTCAGTTATTCTTTTAGTATCTTCACATAATGATAAGATGGTGATTACGTGCATATGATGACAGCTCAGCTTTACTGGGATGGTCCCAATTTAAAATATATCATCTCATTGTTCTTGTAAAACATGGCATGGTGCATATTCAGTTATTTAAAAACACTCTGCCAGACTGCTTTCTTGAACCTAGAAGTATACAGAAGTCATGTTCAGACCTCATAATTTGTTTTGGATTGAAAAAAATGAAATCACTGAATTTATGGAGTTTAAGGAAAGTGGGAAGATGGGGGAATAAAAAGCCAAGAATTGGTAATACCACTGCCTGCTCACCCTTCCCTCAAGCACAGATAACTTCTACTGAGACTCCATCCCCCTGCTTGCTTACTCAGCTTCCTCTTATTTTGATAAGATTTTCATGGCTGGACTCCAGGTCTTATTTTTCTTATCACAATTTTAACCTCAGACTACTAATAAGCATTTTTTACTTATCCTTCTTCTAGTCCTTGTCATCTTAGAGTATCCATCAACATAGATTTATATAAGGCCCATGGGACCTGTCCTGTGGGAGGTATTAATGGGAGTTTGAAGGAAAGAGAATTCCTCCTAGAGGGAGCATAGAGTCTTATGTCCTTCCACAGCTCAGGGAATGGAGAAGTCAGCAAGGGTCTGAGTAGTCAGAGAAGGCTGTATCAAGAAGGCTGAACTTGAGCTGGACATAGGAAGAGAGAGAAATGGCTTTTAGGTGAAGGAAAAGAGAGACATTGAAAGCAGGAGTGGGAATGATTACATGTTTGGAAGTGAAGGTAGGAGCTTGGTTTCCTTATGTGTAGAATGCAAATCAAGATACCTACTTCAGAAGACTGCTATGTAGATTATGTGGTCTAGCAGAGAGCTGGTAAATGCATGCTCAGTATGTTGCATTTATTTCTCTAGAGCCCATGGCGGACATTGACAATCCTTTACAACATTCCACCAGTGAGGCCAGCCACAGGCCCAGAATTCTTTTAAATATAGCTCTAGGCAGCCAGTACCAGAGTGCATAAACTGGCATAAATTAGGTACCCAAGAAATCATAAGTATTATCACCCCAAAGACCCACAAAATGTCTGGTATAACTGAATGAAGACAGAAGTTGTCTTTTCCGTTTTTAATTTTATTTGATTATTTATTACAGTGCCATTAAATATATTAATTTCAGGTGGTTAGACATAGTGGTTAGACATTTGCATAATGTATTAAGTGATCCCCCTGATAATGCTAGTAAACCCTTGACACCATACATAATTATTAGATAATATTGACTGTATTTCCTATGCCAGTGGTTCTCAACCTTGGCTGCACATTAGAATCACCTGGGAATCTTTTTAAAATCCTGATTTCTGGGCCTCATCCTCCAGAAAGTCTGTTTCTTTGTTACTAATGTTATGGCCTCACCCCATAACAAAGAAACAATTTCTGGAGGATGAGGCCCAGAAATGAGGATTTTAAAAAGATTCCCAGGTGATTCTAATGTGCAGCCAAGGTTGAGAACCACTGTCCTATGCTGTACTTTATATCCCTGTGACTATTTTATAACTGCCAATTTATATGTCTTAATCCTTTCACCTTTTTCTCCCATCCCCTAACTTCCCTTCTACCTGGCAACCATCAGTTTGCTCTCTGTATCTCTATCTGAGTTTGTTTCTGCTTTATTTGTTTATTTTCTTCTATAGATTCCACATTTAAGTGAAAAGTGAAATCATATGGAATTTATCTTTCTGTTTACTTATTTCACTAAGCATAATACCCTTTAGACCCATGAAATAGAACTACCATATGATTCAGCAATCCCACTTCTAGATATTTATGTGAAGAAATCCAAAACACTAATTTGAAAAGATGTGTGCATCCCTATGTTTATTGCAGCATTACTTACAATAGATAAGCTATGGGAGCAAACTAAGTGTCCATTGATAGACAACTATTGGATAGAGAAGATGTACTACATATATACAATGGAATATTATTCAGCTATCAAAATGAAATCTTACCATTTCTTTTCTTTTCTTCCTTTCTTTCTTCCTTCCTTTCTTTCTTTTCTTATTTTTTTGTTTGTTTGTTAATCCTCACCCAAGGATATTTTTCTATTGATTTTTAGAGAAAGTGGAAGGGAGAGGGAGAGACAGAGAGAAACATTGATGTGAGAGAGACACATCAATTTGTTGCCTCTGGCACATACCTCAACCAGGACCGGGGAACCTGCAACCAAGGTACATGCCTTTGACCAGAATCAAACCTGGGACCCTTCAGTCTATGGGCCGACACTCTAACCACTGAACCAAACCGTCTAGGGCCCATTTATCTTTTCTATTCTTTTTTAAAAATATATATATTTCTTTATTGATTTCAGAGAGGAAGGGAGAGAGAGAGAGAGAGAGAGAGAGAGATAGAAACATCAATGATGAGAGGGAATCATTGATCGGCTTCCTCCTGCACACCCCCGACCGGGGATCAAGCCCACAACCCGGGCATGTGCCCTTGGCCGGAATCGAACCTGGGACCCTTCAGTCCGCAGGCCGACGCTCTATCTATTGAGCCAAACTGGCCAAGGCTATCTTTTCTATTCTTATCTACTACAAATGAAAACCTCTGCATTTACAGTGGGTAAAAGGCCCACCATGTCTTCAGCACTTGCAGGTTTGAAATGAGACTTAGACCCAATCCAGCTACAAACATTATCTGCCACATATCATAACATCCCTTGTGAGCAGCACACTTGATCTGCAGAAGTTAACAAACCTCCAGAACATGGCTACTTTCACTGAAGTCTGAATTGTATAAGACATATATAATGCTGATACCACTAGGCCTGGATCAAGTTGGCAAGTACAAAGAGGCAATGGAGTCTATCTTTGGGGTTCTCTCTTAACTGCATGTAATGCTCTATATTCAACTCTAGTGATATGATGCCTATCTAGTGGCTAATCATCTTGTTCTCCATCCTGCATCCAGATCTTTTCCTGCCTATAAAAATTTAACCATTTACCTATCTGGGCCTTCTTCTTTGTTGGATTGAGAGAGAAGAACGGTGCAAATGGGTCATGTACTGCAAGGACAATATTATTGGTAATGATTCTGGCTGATGACTGAATAGAGTCATCCAGGCATGTGATATGGCTGCCAGCAGAAACCACAGACAAAAGAGACAAGGTGGGTGAAGGAGCAAACTGAGAAACAGGACCTTAGGAAGAATATTAAATGAGCCTATGGAACAAGACGGCTGATGCAGCAAGGGTGGCTCTTTAAAAGAGTTACTCACATTATAAAAGAAAACTAGGAAACTGTGACAGGAAATACTTGTAAAGAGTGCTCATGACACATTTAACTGCATAATGGGTCCAGCTGAGCCAGAAGGAAGGTTGAAGCTTAAAGGAAGGTATGAATTCTGAGTCATAGAAATGGCCAAATTAACCCCACCTGGGCTTCTCTATCTCTAATAATGGAGATATGGGTATAGCTTTTCTACCTGATTCACAAGCAGAGAAGAGAAAAGCAGTGCATAACTCACAGCAGGCACCACAGAGTCCTAAGAGAAGAGTCAGCTCAATTGCTACACTCTCTGTTGCCTCCAAGCCAGCTATACTGCAGATGCCTGGGTCAGGCCTACACTAGCCCAGTGTTTAGAGGTGACCATGCATCTTTAATGAGAACCTTGGAAGGAAGCAATCCACATATTACACACTTCAGGGGCCACTTTTGGAGCCAAATATTTTCTACTTTCAAAAATATAGATAGTGCTGAAGCGAAAGGGATTTTTGAGAGTACAGTCTGCCCTCCATATCTGCAGGGTTTGCATCCACAGATTCAATAAAGTGTGGATAAAAAATATTTTTTAATCCCAGAAAGTTCCAAACAGCAAAACTTGAATGTGTGATGTGCCAAGCACTATGCTGAATCCAGGAGTACCCTGCTGTAGCCTATATGGAAATATAGGTTATATGCAAATACTATAACTTTTTATATAAGAAACTAGAGCATCTGTGGATTTTGGTATCCTCATTGGGCCCTAGAACCCATCCCTACTGAGAGATGGCTACTCAACCTAGTGTTTCTCTAAAGTGTTGTCAGTGAAACTTCTGCATCAGCATTATCTGCAGAGTTTAGTTAAAATGGAGATTATTTTATCTCATTTCAAACCCATTGAATCACACTGTCAAGGGGTAAGGCCCAAGAATCTGCATATTAAATTATGGGGGGATTCTAACTGCCCTGAAATTTGAGAACCATTGACAAATGTTGGAGTTCTGTGTAGTAAGTCACCCAATATACCCAGGAAAATCTGAAGACCTCTTACCACAGAATCATTTGGGGTGCCCATAAAAACTCAGATCCCTGGGTCTCCTTCTAACCCCCTTGACTCAGAATTTCTTACGTGTGATAAAATTTGAGAAACAAAGTGGCTTCATTGTACAGATCCAGATACTAACCCAGAGAGAGATGTGACTTGCCCAAGGTTGTCAGTAGAGCTAAGGTCACACCCAAGTCTCCAGATAAGTCCAAATGGTATCTTGAGGGTTATGTCTTAGTTTAGCTTCTGTGACATTCATTAGAAGGCCTGGCACTCTAGAGTAACAATGTAACTGCTCTAGGTAATTGCATGAGCCTAAATCAAAGCTTCTTCTGCAATGAGTTAGTCAGATCAGCTGAAGGTCACAAAGCTCTCTTAAAAGCAGCAGGGTCCTGCAGGCCCTTCATGAAATGGGGTCACAGGGGACTCAAGAGTGAATTAGTTTTATATCTAGGGACACTCTTAACCCTGGCTTAGAGTCAAACTGAAACAAACCCCCAAATGTCCCGCAATAGTTTAATAAGCCTATTTTTGTGCTGTTTTTTTTGTAGTTGAAACCTATACCAATTAAGTACAGTGGGGCCTTGACTTACGAGTGTCCCGACTAACGAGTTTTTAGAGATACAAGCCGTCTCTCAGCCGATTTTTTGCTTTGAGTTGCAAGCTAAATTCTGGTTACGAGCCAGCTTCAGATATCCCACTGCTAGGTGGCGCAGCGAACGTCACAGTGAACGCCACATCAGCCCAGCATCACGTGTCTCACTCGTTCACTTTTTGATTTGACATATGAGTAATTTGAGTTACGAGCTCTGTCACGGAACGAATTAAATTCGTAAGTCAAGGCCCCACTGTAAATGCTTAAACATATGCAGTTTTGTGTCAGACCTGGTCCAAGTTCACTAGTCTGATGGCCCAAACCTGTGCATTTGAGGTTCCATCTCTTTCTCTACTTTATCTCCCCAAGCCTGTAGTCTGGAATTCCTCAAGACTGGCATGCTCTGCCCCAGGATCTGCTGGGATAATTCAATAGAAGGCCATTGACCTCCAAAAGGAGAGCAATTTGCTATGATAAGACAAAGTACATTTTCTTTGAAAGATTAAGCAATTGCCCTTGACAATGGTGTTGTTGTATGGTTTACATTTGGGATAAAGCTTATAATTTTAGTGTTTCACTAGTGCTACCTAATTAGAAAAATCAAATGCTCTGCCACCTTGAATACATAATTCTGTAAAGAAACAAGATACCTCTGTAGAGATTCTAGAACTTGTGAGGGTGGAGATAAAGGGCCAAAGGCATGGACAGAGAGTGAAAAATTATAATCACACCCTTGCAACAACAACAAAAAAGAGTTTGGTACAGGTTCTCAATCCCTTATCTTCAATTCTGAAATAGAAAGTTCTGTAGGATGGAAGCTATTTTTTTTCATTAATTCGGTGCAAGACTCATTTAGCAGCAAAACCTGAGCTGAACTGACATGAACTTAGTCTTTATCTCTTTTAGTATAAATATTCAGGATTTTTTTCCATGCAAAAATGTTAATGACTTAATTATGGGATATTTTCCCAGACATCACTAGGAGTGTTATGTAAGAAGCAGTACATACGCTGTTAACTTTCTAAATTCCAAAACAAAACAAAATTAATTCTAAATCTCAGTCAGATAACAGACTGTGGACCCAGAATAATGATAACTAACATTTATGGAGCACTTGGCATCTGCATGAAGCTGTGCTAATCTCTTTTCATCTCATTTAATCCTCAGGTCACTATAGGACAGGTATTAAAATCATCACCATTTGAAAGTTAGGAAATTGATTCTCAGAGAGGTTAAATAACTTGCCCAGAGTCACACAACTTTTGGTCAGACCAGGATTTGGATGTAGGTCAGTCTGACTCTAGAACCTGTATGCTGAATTCTTGCACTCTACTGCCTGGGAGAGATTAACAGTTGTGAAGGGCAGTGTGGGCTCATTTGGGCTTCATGTGAAGGTAGAATATCATTTGAGGAACAACCTACTACCTTCAAATATGTACCCTCCCCATCTCTACTTATCTGCAATGCAACTAATATAGCTTTATTCCTTGAGGTTCATCTACATGGCTTTTCACACAGGGAACACCAGCATCAGAAATCTGCTGGACATCTTATTAAATACAGATTCCTGACATCCACCCCAGACCTTCTGAGTCAGAATTGTTAGAGAACAAAATCAAATTTATTCCTATACACATTAGAGTCTTAAAAAAAAGTGAATACCCTTAGAAAGGACAATCATTAACCTTCATTAACTAATTTACATCTTAGTATCAGTTGACACATGGTTGGATGAGCAGGAATAACCTCATGGATGGGTACCTGGAAAGTGGAAGATGTCTTAAAGGTAAATGAGGAGACTTTAGAAGGGTGATATGTGAAAAGGAAGGAATAAAGGAAGATATGACAATATCTCACTAATTTGGTAGTATGCAATAAGGGTAAAGCCTCACCATTGACATTGTCCAGCTGTCAGTCTTAGAAGCAAATGTCTCTTTTTTGGGCGGCCACTCAGAACACATCTATTATTGCATTGATACAACAACCCCCTGAGGTAGACAAGATAGCAAAGCTCATTAGATAAAATAGGAGATTGAAACCCAAATGAGTTCTTCAAACTCATCTAACTGACTAATGCTAGTATTTGGGCAAGTTTCTGGCCCCTTATCTTAGACTATTTCATTCTTCCAATAACTTTTTTTCATAGATCTGTAGAGGAGGAACCATCAAATAAAAGCGAGGGAGTCAAGTCTTAAATTAAATGATGCACAGTTTTTGCCCACCAATGGCCAGTTTGAATACATTTGAATGCTATGATACACAAGGAAAAGGCAATGAGAGGAATTACACAGCAGAATAGTTCAACTGGTATACCATATGTTTGGGGTTTGTTTTTAACTTTTTCTGATTGTTTTCTTTTTGTTATCAATGCAGGGAGGACTGTAGAACATTTTTGATTTCTATATTTTTAAGAAATTCTGTTCTTATTTCCTAGATTCTTAACCTCACCTCTTCATCTTGCCTGTGATGTCTTAATCATCTCCATAGCAACCAAAATGTGACCTCAGACAGGAACTAGAAAGCCAGAGAAAATGAATTGACTACTACCACAGCAATCAGATCCCTACAGCAGTGAAGGCTGGGATTAGGGCACTGAGGGTCAAGTCCAACCAGTGATTATTACAATTCGAACTGAGTATTCTCTAGAGCAGCTCTTCCCAAACTTCAGTGCATATATGAATCACCTGGGGAATCTTGTTATAGTGGAAAACTGATTCAATAAGTCGAGTGGGACCTGAGAGTCTGCTTATCTAACAATCTCCCTGGTGATGTCAATTCTGCTAGTTCCCATATCACATTTTGAGTAGCAAGGGGCATGAATCTTCACCATGCCCAAGTAGTGTATGCAAATGAGTATATCTGTGGTACTGGAAGAATTGCTATTCTGGATAGCAGTCCTGATGAGCATGCTGGATCTAATATTAACTAGATTTGTTTCTTTGGGCAAACACTTTTACCTCTCTGGATCTCTGTTTTCTCATCTTTGAAAGTATGAATTTGACATGGATGATCTCTAAGGTCACTATGGATTATAAAATTCTTTGAGTCTCTGATTTTTAAAAAAGGTACTTTAGAACCAAAGGCTTAATCTGAAGGTAAATTCCTATAATATAAGGGAGTGAGGAGAGAAATCCACTGTGTCTTTTATATTTATCTTCTTAATTCAAAATCCTTTGTTTGTCCTAAGGTAATTTATTTCTTCTGAATGTGCAGAACATTGGCATTCTCCATGAAGACGAAGTGACATTCAGTAGTGGACAACAATTTTTGCCATCTCTCCAGCTCAGCTCTCAGCATCTCCTTGTGACTTCATAGCTAACAGCTTTGGCTACTTGCTCATGATACTGTCTCTTTGATCACAGAGCAAACCCACTGTCTGACCACTGGTCTCCAGGACTTGTACTCAATTCTACTTATTTCCGGAAGATATAATGGAGAAGCATACAGAATCATCACCTACATTGCAGGTAGAACATTCCTCCCTTTGGGCGGAGAACCTTATTCTGCAGCCACAGGTGCAGCATCTGACTGAAGAGAACACTACTCTGAGGGATCAAGTCATGCCTGCTCTGGCCACCCCAATGATGCCTTTACTCTGTTCACTTAAGAATCTCTCCCAGTTTCATGATGACCCTGCCAATCTCTCAGGGTTTCTTGCTCAGGTGACTAACTATTTGACAACTCTCAAGATCACCAATCCCATACACGATGCCCAAGTCAAATTGTTTTTTGACTACCTATCTCAGCAGATGGAAAGTTGTGGGATAATATCTAGGTCTGAGCAGAGTGCTCTGTTGAAGCAATATGAGAACTTTGTTCTTGAGTTCCAGCGGTCATTTGGTGAGTCCAAAAGACAGGAAATGAGCCCTCTGGTGAATGCTAAGGTTGACGAAGGGGACAACTCCTCTCAGCAAGATGCTACTACTTTCCAGCCTCTTGCTCAAAATCTGAGCTGTAATGAAACCAGTGAGAGTGATCACTTCCAAGAGGGCCTACCTGATCCCATTCAGGATGAAGTGAGTGGCACAGATATGATGGACAACCTCCCAGACCTGATCACTCAGTGTATTCAGTTAGACAGGAAACATAGTGACAAGCCAGAGCTCTTACAGTCAGAGGCCCAGCTCCCAGTGTTGTCATCCCTGGTGCACTACCAAACCCTCTCCAGCCCCTCATGTCCATCATCCAAGGAGCTTATACAGCTGAGAGGAAGCCAGCCACCTCTCACCCCTGCCAAACGAGCCCGCCAGCAAGAAACTCACTTGTGCCTCTACTGCAGCCAAGCTGATCACTTCACAAGAGATTGCCTTGCAAAACGATCTCGAGCTCCAGCAAGGATAAACAACCCAGCTCACCAGTAAGAGGAGCCAAGGCATGTCCCTTTGTGAACTTACATTCCTCTCACCTCCAGCCTTACTGATTTATATCCTGCACTAAACATTTAAAATACAGATGGAGAACCGTGATACCACTTTACACATTCATGAACGCATGTCCTTCTGGAAATTTAAATAACCAGATCTTATTTATTTGGTGACCCATCACCAAACCTAACCCAACAATGATGAAAACAATTCACAGGTACTTTCTGTAGTTGGTACTAATTTCCCAAGAGTACTGAAACCCTACAGGCAAAACTCTGCCCAGTCTTTGCCAACGAAAACAACCCTGGAAGTACATTAAGAACCTCTTCCCCACCAATGGGTGAGATCTAGTTTGAGTCTTCTGTGCCTAAGAGTGGGCCCAATCTTTTTACCCTCACCCTCATTGTTCCCTGTTGGTTTAAGACTCTGGACTGAAGACTTTACTTGCATTTTCATATTTCCTACAAATATTATCCTACTAGAGACTGGCTTCTGCTCCACCTGTTGACTAGAGTCCAGCTTCAACACAAGCCAACCTTCATGGAAACACAGCTCTGCCACCCTTCCATACAGCTATATTTTATTGTCATTTAAAGACTTATGCTTTCTCAACATGCTGGGTCTCTTGGCTATTGACAAACCAGATGGTATGGCCTTTTGAACATGACCTGGAATTGTCAGTCTACTTCTAGCCCTTCAGACAGGTACATATTTTTAGCTAAGCCCTACCAATTCCAGCTTACCTTCTTTTTTGCCAATCATCTACTTTAGGTTTCTGCATGTTGTATGGCCAAGTTAAAATTGCCTAGGATAATGACTTCTGACAAGTATTTAGTGAAAGTTGTGGGAAGGTATCCCATTGTAATTACTGTGTCTGCTTTGAAGACTGAGGGTCAGGCCCTGCAAAAGTTTCTGACTCTAGAGGCTTCAGTGTGGTCACCACGTAGGATCACTGCCCATTTATGTTAAGCTCTACTCTCATGGATGACCTCTGGGAAGCCCTTGCCTGATTGAATGTCTTGAAGAGCAATTAATGGCAGGCAACTTTCTGAACCGTCTCATCTGAAGAATCCTGGGGCATATAAACAAACACCATCTGTACATAAAACTCAAGAAGTGGGGTTGGATTGCTTGTGTTGTACTCTTGACATACATCAGCTCTGTATATGGATTCCTAATGCTTCTGAACAAACATCATGCTATGCTGGAAAGGCACAGCTTTCTAAAATCTTAAGGATATCCAGTGATGATCAGTATTCCTAGTAATTATCCAGTCCTCTGTTCCCTGCTTTGTAGTACTGATATATGTCCTCATAATGGATCCCCTGAAGAAAAATTGGTAATTCCATTTTTCCTAGTAGCCACCAAGACCTCTCAGAATATAAAGTGCAATTGTCCTTTGGCCTTATTCCTGGAGAATTATGCTAACATTGGCAATACTTAAACCTAGCTAGGAGCTTACTACTCTCATCTTGTAGCACTACCAGATAGATCTTTCTGCCCATCAGTGCCTCACTAACTACTGTACCAATCCTTATTTGCATTCACAAGAGGTCTCTTTTATCAACAGCTTGCTATGCATCCACTTCACTCCATGTGCTCTCAAAACAAGGAGACCTGAATGCATATATTTCAGTTGTTCCAAGGAATTCTCATGAGGATACTAGGATTATATGAGATCCTCTAAAGTAGCAGTTCTCAACCTGTGGGTCGCGACCCCTTTGGCGGTCGAATGACCCTTACACAGGGGTCGCCTAAGACCATGCTGCATGTCAGATATTTACATTACGATTCATAACAGTAGCAACATTACAGTTATGAAGTAGCAACGAAAATAATTTTATGGTTGGGTCACAACATGAGAAACTGTATTTACAGGGCCAGAAGGTTGAGAACCACTGCAAAGGGTAGATTTATATGAACTTTAAGTGACTCTGAGATTACCAGGAGGTATCCTAATCTAGCACCACCAATTCTATAATAAAGAACTCATCCAATGGCCTCAAGTCATTTCCTTACAAACCCTAGTATGTTTCTGGAGTGCTAATGGTAGCATTCAATTGGCTTCATCACCAACATTTCCTTTCTTAGGAACATAATTTATCATTGTGTGCCCTCTCACAAAAATATGTCACTCTGTTTCCTCTTTGGGCCTTCCCTCTGCAGCAAAATTACCTTCTTCTCCAAGAAATCTTCATATTTCATAGCCTCTAAGAATAGATAATCAACCCTGGGCTATTAACTTCAGTTCACCTCCCACTTCTAGAGGCCACCTCTTGTGCTCTGTGTGATGAAATCTAACAGTGAGACTGAGCATATGAATAAGATGCTGAGATAATACTTTTATGCCTACTAGCTAGCAAACATTTTATTTACCATTTCAAAATATTTTATAGTGACACCATCCACTTTAACTATAATTAATTCATTACTTAGCATAAAGAGTTACATGGATGAGTTTTCAGAACATATACCAGAGTGAACTTTTCTGAGAGTGAAGCAAATTAAAATCTACAGAAAACAGATGAGATGTAACCTACTGAAATATGTAGTCTGGAAATGCAAATGCTTGGGTAGCCCCCAGGTATAATCAAGGTTGTAGTGTGGGAGGCAGATCTGCTGTATAATTGATGCCTCCCAGCAAGATAGAATCTAATCATTTTATGATGTCTTAAGAAGGAATTGTGTACAAGAAAATGTTCTGCATGGAATCCAAAAAAGAAAAAAAGGAGGCAATTAAGAACCATAGGATACTGGTAATCTCTCTAGAGTCAGAGAGATGTTGACCAGCAAATGATTTGGCAGGTCCACCTACAGTGAGTGAGGTGAAGGTACAAGGCCATCTCAATTTGTGTCATTAGACATTACGATTGTCACCAAACTCCCCTTGCTCTGACTCTATGCTCTAAAAAGTAATATTTTCCTGTATAAAAATGTTGTTATGGGAGAAAATTTGCTAACCAGCTGGCACGAGTGTTCTAGACTAATTAATTCTTATTATAAATGAATAAATTCATGTTTGGCTTATACATCAGTTTTTTGTAGTTTTAATAGCATCAATCCTCCAGATTCTAATCACCTCTGAGCACACTGTAAAAAAAAATAAGATTTTCACATTGCAAAGTCAGCACCACAGTGTGAACCATAGTGAATCCACTGAATATTAGCCTCCCTGAGAACATTGCCTCAACAGTCAATCAGCCTCCCTCTTTATTTCTCTCATTTGTCTACAACTGTAATAAAATTACAAAATACCTATGGGTTTCACTTCCTGCACTTTCCTCCACACACATTCAGCACCATGGTACCTGCCTTAAGCAATTGCTTCTTACAATACTACATAGTTTAGTCAAACCATCAGAATATACTGTCATGGATGAAGATATGTAGACATAAGCCCATGTGAAGAACCTTTGGAGAGAGAGGGGTGTATACAACTGGCCTAACTCTCACCATCTCCATTCTGTCCAGATGGCAACACATAAGAACCATACTGTCACTGCCCTAACCTCTACCCATGATGGTAAAACAAATATTACCCTTTTCTAGATTCTGGAAGATCTTCTCCACCCAGCACCATCTTGCCTGTGACCACAATAGTCATCTCTGAAACAAAATAGAGAATTTAAGATATATCAGCATCTTGGCAAAATCTAACATATCATGCCCTTGGGAAAGCTCTGGGAGTTTGTGCCACATCTGTAAATCCTTCTACATTGGTGACCATCTTTCACTGCCTCTCTTTGAAGCTTCAGGCCTCACTTAGCCAAGAGACTGGGAAAACCCTCAAGGGACTATAATGTCATAAGTCTTCAATGTCACCTTCATACAAGGGTTACTGCTCACATTTTACAAACAAAAATGCCTGAAGGGTGGTACACCACTTAGTAGAGTCAGTAGAACTCTCCTGGTACTCAGACCACATTTCCCCTTCATTGATAATGACTATAACTTTGAATATTCATGCACTAAATTAATGACATTACTTATTTATATAAGCTTAGATTCTTGGGTCTATTTGAACCTGTTTTCTGATCAGTGATGTCCAGTGCACACATAACATGGCTCTGGCCCTTTTATCTATCCAGTTCAGCAATCAGCCAGTTGTGACTATATTTCACCAATTCCATTTGCTTCATAGTAACCCTTCATTGTGGAAGACCATGAAGAATTTCAGTTTTCCTATGCATAGAAAACTTGTCTCTTTGGGCATATAATTTGGCTTTGTGTGCATCTGGGGAAAAGGAATTTATAGTTGGTGGATGACTACTTTACATCAGGTTCTGTGGTCAGTGCTTTAATTTGTTAATGATAGTTATTTAATTTCACATTACTATACCCATTTCCGGCTCTTAATGCTCAGGTGGTGTTATCTATATACATAATAGAGAAATATGCTAATTAGGTTGGGACGCCATAATGGGTCACAACTGAACAGGAAGAGGTTGCACACACAACATCGGGAGTGGGGAGGAATTGGGGACTGGCTTCCTAAGTAGGCCTGCAGGGTCAATCTAAAGAGGACAGGCCAGGCACCAATGGACCAGCACTGCCAGTAGGATCCTGACAACGCTGCTGGTCTCCTGGAACTCGACCTCGGGAACTGAGGCTACTTCCCCTCCCTTGGATTGGCTCCCTTAGCAGTCCTGCAGGTTGAATCTGAAGAGGACAGGCCAGACACCAATGGACCAGCACTGCTGGCACTTGGATGTGAGCAGACAGAAGGAAAAAATACCTTCAAGGCCTGTCCAAGGCAGGTTTGCATTTAAAGCCAAGTGGGGTGGTCCGGAGCTGCGCAGCACTGACAACCATGGCAGTCTCCACTTCGGCGGTGCAGCTGCAGCTCAGAATGTGGGGAGTGAGGGCCATGCAAGCCGGGCACTTTGGCTGTGAACAGTCAGCTAATTTCAGCTCCTGGGCGGGCACAATCAGGGAAGCCGGTGGGACCTTTGCAAAAAAAGAGAAGACTGAAGAGGAATGATACTTCCAAGAGCGGACTAAAGAACAGCTGGTAGCCTTGAAGAAACAACCTGTAGAAGAGATAACTCTTCATAAAAAGGAGATTGAGCGTCTGCAGAAAGAAATTGAGTGGCACAAGCAGAACATCAAGAAACTGAAAGATCATGATACTGCGGGGGTGTCAGGGTGAGGGACAGCCATATTTGCTGGTGCAGCCCAAGCTGTCAACAACAAAAAGTGCGCGGGAGCTTGGTGGGCGGGGGGGTGGGGGGGATGTCTTACAAGCCGAACTTGACCTCACACATGTCTGCCGCCTCCCTCAACACTGCTGAGAGCATCCACCCGCCTTCCACCAGCATGGCAACATCCTCCCAGTACTGCTAGTTGCTCAGTAACTACGGACCACCATCTCTAGGCTGCACGCAGGGAACAGGGAACATCCAGGTGCCCAAGAGCAAATATGCTGAGCTTCTGGCCATCATCAAAGAGCTGGGGAAGGAGATCCCACCCACGTACTTTGAAGATCCCACCCAGCAAGAGCACAATGGAGAGACTGAAACCACGTGAGAGGGTTGGTTGGGGAGTGCTTGGCCGAGACGGAGCAGAACCCCAGTCCCTAGCCTCCAAGTAAGCACGAAAGGCTTTCCATCTTCTTCTAAGAAGTGACAACTCATGCCCCCCCCCCTCCCTTCAGATGAAACTTGGTTTCAAAATGGTAACAGCTTGGTTTCTCCTCAAAGTGCCCCTCCCATGGTTCGTCAGGCTCCAAACCTCCCGTCGCTGAGATGGAGAAGAGATTTTTGCAGTTATTAGGTTTACATATTAGTTAGGAACTACCCAGGGCATTTTGTGTGTGTGTTTTTTTTAAAAAAAACATTGATTTACATGATGCACGTCAGTTACCTATCACAGCAAACTGTAGTTGGCCTCCCAGATACCCGAGTTTCTCTTCTGGATACATTTCTGTTACTCACATGGTTCTTTATGTTTCTCTTCTGAGCTGATCCAACTCTGAGGGTTTGTTTCAGCAAGTCCTGAGGCAGCACTTTAGTAGCCAGTATAAATTCTGCTCAATGAAACTTTTTTTTTTTGCTTAAACATTTGCATGACTATTAGTACTTTGAAGTCAATCTTTAAAATGCACAAGTTATATATACAGAAGAAAGAGCAACTTATGGAACCTTGCCCCACAAGGACCCCTGAAATTTCCCCTAAGGATGTATGTAGATTTCAGTTCTGCCTTTCCCATCAGTGGATCCAAACATCTGGAAGAAAGTGACTAATACTGTTTGCATCTTTGTATATATTTATTACTTGATGTAATAAAGCTTATTTTCATTAACAAAAAAAACAAACAAACAAAACTGGAAGATCATGCTGATGATTAAGTGCACACAGTTCCCCTTAGAATGGCTACATACTGTCCACTTCTAGGAAGACATAGTTCTGGTAACTAATATCTATCTATGCTGCCAATAGATTATAATAAACTAGAGGCCCGGTGGACAAAAATTTGTGCACTCTGGAGGGTCCCTCCGCCCGGCCTGTGCCCTCTCGCAGTCTGGGACCCCTCAGGGGATGACCACCTGCTGGCTTAGGCCCGCTTCCTGGGGGATTGGGCCTAAGCTAGCAGTCAGACATCCCTCTGGCAGCCCGGGAGCCCTCGGGGGATGTCCACTTGCTAGCGGGGAGCAGGCCTAAGCTGCAGTCGGACATCCTTAGCACTGCTGAGGAGGCAGAAGAGGCTCCCACCACCACCGCTGTACTGGCAGCCATCAGCCTGGCTTGTGGTTGAGCAAAGCTCCCCCATGTGGGAGCACACTGACCACCAGGGGGCAGCTCCTGCATTGAGCGTCTGCCCCCTGGTGGTCAGTGTGTGTCATAGTGACCAGTCATTCCCAGTCACTCTGCTGTTAGGGTCAATTTGCATATTACCCTTTTATTATATAGGATAGAGGCCTGATGCATGGTGGGGCCAGCTGTTTGCCCTGAAGTG